>NW_024881749.1:190000-754903 GCF_019059575.1 Amphibalanus amphitrite
CGGCTAATTATGGTGGTGAGCGGCACAGAGCTGTTGTCGGGACAGGTGCCCACCTGGTGCCGGGGACGGTCATCTCCGGAGGGGCAGGTGCTCAACGGTTCCCGGGGTGGGCCATCTCCCGGCTGACGTAGTGGACAGCCGCCGGATTCACTGCTTAGCAACCGTCTCAGCAGCACCGGGTGCTCTTACTCAATCACAAAACGGAGCCATGCGTAGGCCCATGTGCGTAAACGAATTTGAAACTGGCAGATATACGGACCTTATCCACTAGCTTGATTTACTTGTAGTTCTACCCCGTGAAACTGACCGCCTTTTTGTCTCCACTCCGGCAGGCTACCGTCCGGTGCCGCCGTCTGGCGCGCTGCGCCGCTCGCTGTCGGTCTCGTGCGAGCTGGGCAGGCTGGTGGTGGCTGTGCCGGCCGCAGAGGCCGACCTCTGGCACGTGGATGCGCTGCGGCTCACCGATCCCACGTGCCACTCGTTCAGGAACGCCACGTTTCTGGTCATCAGCCAGCCGCTGGACGCCTGCCTCACCCGGCGGAGGATCGTGGACGGAAACGCCGTATACGAAAATACGGTAAGGAACGGGACAGGGACGGGTTGCAAACGAAACGGGGCATGACGGTACGGGATGGGAAAGGAGTTGGAACGAGGCATGAATGGGACGGAATGAAACGAGTCGGCACAGGAAAAGACATAACGGGACGGGACAGGGGATGGCAAATCAACCGAAATTGGGCGAGAAGGCGATGGGATATTGTATGGCGTTGCTCGTAATAGGACAGATGTTGAATGAACAGGGAATGGCCAGAAGGATACTGTAAAACAAAACAACTAGCCACAGAACGGCAAAGCTGTGTACGGCTGTATATGAAGTCATATGAAGTTTATGAACTCGGTGTCACCTTCCTACCTGGAACATGACGTCAGCTATTTCCGGTTACTATCGCTTTGAAGGACAGCTTTAGGGCTCGTAGGCGGTTCTTGACGCTTAAGCAGAGCTGAACGTGAGGCCAGGATGTGCTGTTTTCTACTACGTCCTCTGTGCCGTATGCCCGGGGCTGATCCGCTGCTGATGCGCGCAGAACACGAAGTCGGCTCTGCATGCTGATGAACAGATCTATCTGCGACTGATGACGTCAGCGGGTGCTGGCAGGTGTGAGCCGGCGCGGCCACACACGGCCTCCAAACTGGTCAGCGCTGGTCCCACCGCCGCGGCACCACAGGCCGGCCAGCGCTCCCCGTATGGAGAACGTGCAGCGAGGCCCTACCACGAATCACTGGCGTGACGCCGCTAATCCGATTGGAACAGCGCCGATACAGATGCGGAAAAACGAACGCGCGCGGCAGATGGGAGGTGTTGTAGGCGACTGTTTTGGCGCTGTTAAGGTGGAGCACTCAACAAGAAATCCCACCTCGGCACATGGGAATGAAGCGAGATGAAGTGAAGCGTGATTGCATGAAAACTCATGCAGCGTAAAAATAATTCGAAGCTTCACGAATCAGAACCGGTTTGAATGTGAACAGATCAAAAGCGAAGCCGCCTCGGCTCCGGCCGTGGATGATCGCGAACACGGAAGTGAAGCGAGGAGCAAAGAAAGAGAACGTAACGGACAGCGAGCGTGAAGGAATGAGGAATGGAGCGGGCGGCGCGGAGCGGCCGGAGAGAAACGAGGCCCAGGCACGACCGAGAGTGAAACGACGGCTGCAGGCAACACATAACCGGCACGGGGAAGTGTACGGCGGGAAATCCCGATTGACCGGAGCTACGTAACGTCAAGCTTGGGGCGCGGTTGTAGCCTCAAGGTTGTACAAGGTTGCACGGTTTCGGGGCAGAAAAACAGCCTCGACGCGACGAGCCTATGTTGCCTATAGTAATCATCATATAATCATTATTGATCGATACATGATAGGCAGCTCGAAGCATTGGTAGGTACGGAGCTATTTAGCGATGGTGATTTGGGAAGATGGGTGACTTTGTGTCTGTTTATATTTATGTTTTATGTCTCGCCTTTTCTATTTTTGCGTTGCATCAATGTTTTGAATCTAAGTAGGTGAATCTAAGTAGGTATGTAAAACTTACTTAACTTGGTTATTCCGCGAACATTTCATTTTAACATTACAGCGCAATGCAATGAAGCTGTCGCCGCCACACCCAATAACCTGCCTCGGTGATGACTGTTTGTTTTTCTACACCAGGTTCACTTTATCTCGTCGGGCGCGCCGATCGACGACGAGGACTTTGACGGCTCCGGCTCGGGTCTGGGCCTGCCGGACATGTGGGACGACCCGGCGGCCGAGTACGACCCGCTGGAGGACGAGCTGACGGACGGCGGTCGGGTGCCGGTCAGCTGCACACACCAGGGCCGCGGCCGGCCGGCCGGCGAGCCGGCGACGCCCACCCCGCGCCGCCGCCAGGTCAGACCGGGGAGACACGCAGCGGGACGGGACGAGAGGATGGGTCTGATATTGTGTATTTTATAGTTGGTTGTTTTTATACCTTTTCGATATAATATGAGTTTATAAGGAAATGAAGCGTCTAATCAATTGACGTCTCGCTCAGGTCCGATTTTTTCCATTTATTTGCTTTACGAATGGGTATGCAAACAGTTTCTCATGTCAAGGCTGCATAAATGTTTAATAAAGTTATCACAACTAAGCAGAAAAAATCATTTTTTACGAGCCCCGAGCGGCCGTCCCTGACCTCTGGTGACCGCCTGGTGACCCCCAGGAGGTCGGCCTGTCGGACGACGGCGTCGACACGGCCGGCTACTCGCTGGAGTTGTTCTCCGACCAGCTCTTCTCGTCGCCCATCAAACCCAACGCCCTCGTCCCAGTCACGCACACCATCTATGTGCGCGCCTCCGTACATATCGGTGAGTTGTGTCAGCGGTTAGTTCATATCGGTGAGTTGTGTCAGCGGCCAGTGCATATCGGTGAGTTGTTTCAGCGGCCAGTGCATATCGGTGAGTTGTGTCAGCGACCAGTGTTTCCATGCATGTTGGTGAGCTTTCTTCTAAGTTAAGTCAGAGACCAAACCTGCTTCTTCGTTGATTTGTGACCACAATCTTCCGTTAACAGGCGGATAACGGCGGATGCTGTTCTATATTGACGGTTTTCGTGTTAATTGATTGATATGTCGTTCTGAAAGCTGATTCTAATATTAAATTACTTTCTTGGCCTTTCCATTAAATCAAGTATCAATAATTTAATTTGCTTGTTCACTGATAATCGGTGAAAAATAACGATTCGTAAAAAACTGATAGTCGGTTAACAGATTCCTAGGGAATATTTCACAAACAATTTGCTCTGTAACCACATACACCCACAATTCTATCAGTTACGGGCGGAAACGGACGCGTTCTCACGTTCTCTCTCCGCTGGACTAGCACTCGGCGGTATCCGTTGCCCCAGCCCGGCTCGGTGCCGTGTCATTCCCTGACCGCAGTGGGGTGGGGTTTTCAGCTCGTACAGTTGCCGTTACTGCCCCGGTCCAAGAACCGGGTGGGGTGGCCGCACAGGAAGTGGCTCCGCAGCACGGCAGGCGCGGCCCGGTCACGGAGCGGCCACTCTGGGGTCGGTGACGGAGGAGGGGGGAGGGGAGCCCCTGAGGGAGCTGCTCCCGGTTCGGTCACGGAGGAAGCCGCTCTGGATCGTCCAGGGAGGGAACCTTACCTCACTCACGGAGGGAGCCGCTCTGGGGTCGTTCACGGAGGGAACCTTATCTCACTCACGGAGGGGCTGCTCTGGGGTCAGTGACGGAGGAGGGGGGAGGGGAGCCCCTGAGGGAGCTGCTCCCGGTTCGGTCACGGAGGAAGCCGCTCTGGATCGTCCAGGGAGGGAACCTTACCTCACTCACGGAGGGAGCCGCTCTGGGGTCGTTCACGGAGGGAACCTTATCTCACTCACGGAGGGGCTGCTCTGGGGTCAGTGACGGAGGAGGGGAGAGACTTCTGGGGGAGCTGCTCTAGATCCGGTCACGGAGGGGAGTCGCCCGGGTGTTTTTTTTTTTTTTTTGCACGTTTATTTAGAAGGCAAACAACTGAGGACGAGCGCATCTCATGACACTCGGGGTCGCCCGGGGTCGGTGATGGAGAGGAGCTTCTGAGGGAGCTGCCCGTGGTCCGGTCACGGAGGGAGCCGCTCTGGGCTCAGTGACGGAGGAAAGGAGGGGGAGGGGAGCTTCTGAGGGAGCTGCCCGTGGTCCGGTCACGGAGGGAGCCGTTCTGACGTCGCTGACTGAGGGGACGGTACCACATGAATCACGAAGGGGGAGATGCTATGACGGGTCACGGAGGTAGTCGCTCTGAGACCGGTTGCTGCGGGGACGGTCAGGGGAACTGTTCTGGGGCCGGTCACGGATGGGGCTTCTCCGGGTCACACACACTGGTTCACTGAGCTTCTTGGGATGCAGGGTCTAGTATCGCTCTTTTATCTGGTTAGATATTCGGAACTCTTTATTACGTGGGGGCCGGAACGTAGTTGTGGAAAATGTCAACCAATTATATTCCATTATGAATCTGCACAAATCAGCATATAAGTCCCTTGAATTATCACTGGCTTGCTCCTGAGCAAAAGCAAATCAGAGCGAATGCCTAGGTAGCAACCAACGAATGTCGTGGGGTCAAGTCGACTCAGAAGTCGGCCGACCCCGGTGCAGCCCGGGTCGACCGCGGACTCCGCCCCGGCCGTCACGCGACGCGTCACGGCCGGAGCCGGACGTCACGCCGCCGTGCGGGCCACGGTGTGACATCCCGTCACGGCGGTACTCACGGCATCCGTCACGACCGGGCGTGGTATCGTCAGTGTGACCCGCCCGCCGTGACACGAGTCATTGCCTGGCAACGTGAAATGTCCGGCTGAGAAATACCGGTGATATATGCGATATGTGTGTGCTTACGGGCCCAGTCATATATAATGCTCGGTAATAATGGTTACTGCGACTGATGGACGAATGTAGTGAAACACGATGCACCCGTGTACGACAGGTGCATTTATCATGCCAGCCAGCGGCCCCGATGTGCGAAGTTTCGGACATTACCGTTGCTAGTTTGCAGTGAGGGCACTCATGAGTACCTACTCGGTCCCCTCACGCTGTGTCGTTTCGTTCTGGACCCGCAGTCTCTGCGCCGGACCTGCGGCCCGTGGTGGAGCAGTGCTGGATCAGTAAGGACAGCGACGCGGACGCGCCGTACAAGTTTCTGGTGGTGCGCGCCGCGTGTCCGGTGGACGGCAGCGTCACCTTCCTGAGGTCGGAGAGCGCCAAGGGAGACATCTTCACCTTCCAGGTCAGCAGCCAGCCCAATTTTTGCAGACAAGGAGCCTATAATCGTACGGAAACTGGAGACACCCCGTAAGATATACTATAACGTGAACAGTTGTTTTCGCATTCGCTATTCGCATAAAACGAAGAAACGCATTGAATAAATTACGTATTGACAATCGCGATCAACTGTCGGTAGGCCACCTGTTCCGGATGTTGCTGAGACGGTTTGTCGCTTGTGCTCATATCTGACCACGTCTTCTCCGCTGCCCGTTGTTAGTGTCCCGTCAGTACCCGTAACTGACCGTGTCCCCTCCACTGCCTCCCCCCAGGTGTCCCGTAGATAACCGTGTACCGACCTCTACCTCTACCTCTTCCCACAGGTATCCCGCCAGTACCTGGACCTGGGGCCGTACTTCCTGCACTGTCGGGTGGGACTGTGCGCCCGGCCATCATCAAACACCAGCCCGCGTGTCGCTCAGGTAAGGGAACTCACGGACGATGTGCCAGGAGTGTCGTACCGCCATCTAACGTCTGCTATACTCGATGTGCCGCCACCTACCAGCTGTACGGTAGACCTTTACTTTCAGTTATCACCACCCTCAGGGGGCTAAGAAAGTCATGGACAGTAGAGTTTAGGTATAGCATTGTCATGTGATATCCAATAGAAGACGGTCGTTGGATTTTAAACATTTCATCATGAGCATCATGAACCATCATGAACTTCTAAGTCACCTGCCACCTGCCGACTGTTCCGTTCGTACAGTGTCTGGACCGGCTGCGTTACTGCTCAGATGAGAGTGGTGGGGACGCCGGTCGGCTGGTGGCCTCTGGCGTCCAGGTGGTCACCCGGGGACCTCTGCTACCCACCGTCACTGGTCAGTCGAGGCACGAGCGGTGGCGATTCCTCTGCCGACGTGCGCTGTCAGCAGCGCTCTTGGCCAAACCACGGCAGCGGGCGCCGTGGTTTGGTTGAACGTCGCGATTAAATGTATGAAATATTGTCTGTTTTGAAGTGTATTGAAACAACTCAAACTGTTTTCAAACTAGTCCAGACGTGCGTAATATTCACGGTTGCAGCTTTTACGATTTATTTAACTATGTTTAGCTTTAGCTCGCATCAGCGATATCAGATGCGTGAAAGGTAAACGCTGCACAGCACGTTATGGCAGCTCGCATGTCCCTCCCCTCCCGACGTGTAACAGCCGCTCACGTTGTCCCCAGGCCTGCCGTCGGTGCCCAGCTGGCGGCCGAGCGCCGCCGCTCCTGACCAGGGGTCCCGCCAGGGCTCCGACCCGCCGTCCGACCAGGGCCCACTCCTGAGGCCGGGCGTGGAGCCGGAGACCGTGGCCGGGATCGGGGTGGCCGCCTTCGTGCTCGGCGTGACGCTGATGGGTGGAGTGTGGCTCATCCACTCCCGAATAGGTGGGCGAGGTCAGGGGTCAACGAGCGGTGTGGGCTCGTATTTGTATTTTTTATGTCAGCTGGTACTCCACAGCATGGTGGCATTCTGGGACTATTTCAGTCACAGGCTGATTTGTTTTATCAGAACCAGCGTTAGCAGAAAACTGAGAACTTGTGCTCCATGGGACTTCTCGAGTCAAAACTTAAACAATCGTGATATGTTTGCTGCTGTATGTCGGTACCTATGATTGCACCGCTTTAGGTTCGTTTCAATTCAAGAATTATGGAAATTCATGTTGTAAGTTGTAACCACAGCACAATTTCATCATCGTGCCTCACGATGCCTGAGGCCGCACATTTCTCACAGTCTCCGTCTGCTCCGTCTGCAGGTCCGTCCAAGCAGCACCGGTTCCAGGCGGTGCCTCAGAGCGCCCCTCAGGAGGTGACCGGTCAGTCGGCCCACTCCACCCCCAGCTCCCAGACTCCCATCATCATCTGACTGGAGGAACTGCCGGAGGGGGCGGCGGTCAGCTGACCGGCACCGGTCGCCGCTGGCCCGGCCGGGGCGCTGTCCGACCCGGCCGGACCGGGAGAGGAGGGCGCGGCGGCCGCGGGCGGACGAGATTCAGTTGTGCAGTACAAATGTGATTACCTCAGCCGTTAAGTTCGTTCCTATATTTGCGTTGGCGGTTCGGCCGGGGCCGTGCATGGCTCGTTTGAGGAGGGGAGGAAGCAGAGAGGATCTGACCGGTTTTAGAGAGCCCTGACAGCTGCTGGAGCTCCGGCCAGGAGCCAGGAGCCGACCGGGGTATCCCGACCCACTGCCGCTGGCCGGGGAGAGAGGAGCGGAGCCGGAGACAGAGCAGAGAGCGCGGAGCGGGCAGAGGGGCGGTGGGTCGGGCGTGCGCTACTGTTCTGCTCACCACGGCAGAACGTATCTGATTATCACGTACTTATCGTCACGGTGTGCGTGTGGTGTATGTGTGCGGGTGTGTGAGTGTGCTGTCGGCGCGAGCGGCTCATTGTTGACGGTGGCTATAGAGATGTGCTTCCTACCTAGACGGGGGCTCCGGAGACCTGACGATTGTTGTAGCAAAATAGTTGCGTGTTAACCGTATCATATATGTTATTGTTTGACCTGTTATGTATTTCGCGTCACATTGTTAAGCATTGCCCGTGGATATATACGACCCGCGCACTGGGATGTCGCCCGGAATCACACAACTCGAGATTTTAAATTATTTATGACGTCCTCACTCCTCATTTTGCGCTCTTATATCGCGGAACGCCTGCGGCCACCGTGTGGTGTCGATGTTCCTTTTTACGGCGGCCTGGCGTGTGGTGCTGGCCGTTTTACCTCGGATACTGCACTGATTTGACCGCGGGATCGGACGCCCTATCAGCTCAGTGGCGGCTCTGGCAGCGCCTCTGTCCACCAGCGGCGCTGCTGGCGCGCGCGGCCGTCTGACGGCGCTGTTCTGCCCGCAGAGGGCGCTGCACCGGTTGCTGTGTGTGTGTGTTTGTGTGTCACAGCAGCTCTGTTCAGGCGCGGTGCACACGCGCGCTCCGAGCGGTCATCTCAGTGAGTTGTTGCCATCTCTGCGCACCTGGTAGGACGAGACGTCGCCTAGAGGCATTTGTAAGAAATCCCACACTTTGCGGTAGCTATAGAGTGTACATCTCCATACATCCAAAGAGTCAATGTATTTATAAAGAAATAAAATTATCAACAGTTGAGATTATTGCTGTGCGTTTGATTAACTGCAACAAAGCCAATCCAATATAACTTGAATATTCCAATCCTTTGAACCTTCGACGCGTCTCGACGAGATCCACACGTTGCTGGTGAACTGAACGTTGTAAACGTATTCTGGTAGAAATTATTATACAAAAGAACGGTGATTTATACGAAGTCGTGAAATTTGGTGGTTTTGACGTCCAGAGGCCGGGCCGAAGATACTGGGCCTTCAACGCATGTCGAATCCACACTCTTGCCTACAATTTGGCGTAAGACCTCCAACAGAGCTATGCAACGTTCTTTTTCGCGATGTCGCTCTGTGATGAGCGGCAACCTCCCAGTGACAAGTGATGAATCAATTGGAATAAGGTCGTCGAAATCTGGAAAATGATATTTGATGACCTGCAGTGGCCTGACTGTTGATCTGGCGTGCAAATAACTATACCTTTTAAAGGTGATTTTAACCCGCTTTCGAATGCGGCTTACTCACCTGGCGTTTTTTTTTTTTGGGGGGGGGGGGGGGCAGGAGCTGTGGGCCTTCCCCCGTGCCTCTATGTATGCGCTACGGTCGGATATCTCAGCCCGGGTATAAACTGCCGCTAATTCAGCATACACGCGTGTCCTTTTCCAGCATACATCGATCGACCGCTGCAAATTTCGACACAGAACCACGGTGTCCTGACGCCGCGCCGGCAGGCATGCTTTTAGCTAACTCGGTCCGGTAACGATATCCTGCATAAAATGCCGTGGCGTTCTCCCTCCTATGAACACAAAATAATTATCCATGAAACATTCATCAGGCTGCCCTTAAGCCAGTCATTGTCATCAGCGAGCAGCAAATGTCATCCTTTGTTCACGCCGTCCCCGTTTTCACGCCCCCGGGGCGGTCAGTGGGCGCCCCCGCTGTCGGTTCACCAATACCTGCCAGCTGCACTGGCTGCGGCCCGCTGGTCAGTGTAGTACCGCACCTGGCCGCCAGGCGGCAGGTCGGCGCCGGTCCAGTATTGACTGACCGCCGGGCCGGGCCGCGGGGAGGGGAGCCGATAGCCGACTGGTGTCGGGCCAATCGATGTGCCACGCGGCGTCCAGAGAGGTCAGCCGTCCAGCCCGCCGGCCCACCACTCCGATGGACCGGTGACCGACAGTGGATGGTGTGACCTGGGGTGACGTGTGACCTGTGACGCGTGATCGGTGACCTGTGGACTGCGCAGCGGTCAGTGACAGAGACGGAGGGCCGGCCAGGCCAGCAGCTCAACTGAGGGCACCTTGTTTTGTGGTAAGTACTGAGCAGGCTCGTGACAGCTATGATTTTGATTCAGACGGGAAGAAGATCCTGGGACATTGGTAGACCCTGGTAGACCTCGGCAGGGTTATCTAGGACGGTGAGAACCTTTCGGGGAGGAGGGGTCGGTAAGGTCTGTTCAGCACGGTGGGACCTGGCACGAGCACGAGCCAGGCAGGGTCTATAATAATGTCTGCTTAGTTCTGTTTAGAACGGTGGAACCATGGTCGAGTTTGTAATGAGCAATAGGGGCTCAGAAGGGTTTGTAATGAACGTTGGGAGGACTCATATGCGTGTTCAGTGTTGACCCCCCTTATTTACCGTGTTTGTCGTGTAGCATTTTAGCATCTCAAATATAGACTCCTGAAATCAAATAGTGAAGGTCGGATCAGCCTCCCACCCCATATCTGAGGTGTGCGGCCCAATAACAGGTCATCTGCCTCGGCCTCCCCAGTCTGTCCGCCGCTGAGCGCTCGCTGCAGCAGCCATGGACGCCGCCGCCGCCGAGCTGATCAAGCTGACCTCACCCGATTCCATCTACGGCACGCTGGCCAACTTCGAGGTGGAGAAGAAGATCGGCCGCGGACAGTTCTCGGTCGTCTATCGTGCCAAGTAAGACAGCCGCACGGGTCGTCCGCGACATGTGTCTGATTTGAAATTTGGTTTGTTTTAAATTCAACTAGGGAACTTATTGAAATTTCCTTGCAGGTGTTATGAAAATTAGCTAATAATATGTCAAAATGGCTAGATGAAGTATTACTTCAGCAAATTAAACTTTAACGGTCAATGTTTATCGCCTCATTTACAAAATTCTACGAAGCTGTCGCCATTTGTGCACGTTGAAAGAAAGGGAAAATTAACTAGAAAATTAACTGCTTGGCTATTTAACCAAACGCGCCCTGATATGGGAGAAGACATCTAACTTACGAACGGATGGACGCAGAGAGACGGAAAAACGGCAACTATAGAACTCTCAACGAGACGGATCGTTGGAGCCAAATGTTTTGCCTAAGTAGGTCACAAGTCAGGTCAAGGTCAGGTCAAGGGTTAAAACTGCATGTTTCTAGTTTGTACATTACTGGCCTTGGAGCCCAGCTGGCGAATAATGGACAGAGGTTGATCACCTAGAAGGCGTGATTAGGCTACCAAGACTCATATTATGCCTTGCAAAGGTCAAGGTCAGGTCAGGTCACCGAAGATTGACTATTGAGTAGTATGTGTCCGACATATGTTGTAAAGGTCATTTTGCCCATATAATCGACGGGCATACTAAAATAGTAATATAGACCATAGCTGAATAAAGGTCAGGTCGAGGTCAGGTCGAGGTCAGGCCAAGAAAAGTTCAGTTTGAAGCTGGTTTTCAAGGACGAAAATGAGTATTGAGACGTTTTCAACGAAAAATCGAATTGTGCTTTTTCATTCCCGTACGAGAACTACCGGGTGATCATTTGAAAATGAGATAAAGTAGCGCGTTATTACCACGATTTGTTTACACTCATCAGAGCAAAGAGATACATCGTTGCAAAGGTAGTTGTTGGGCATTTGCTGTAATACATGAAAAAAAAAATCGTTTCGCTTTTCTTGCGCTCAGGGCAGGCGCTCGAAATGGCCGCCCTGTTTTGGGCAGCGCTGATATACGGTTTGGCGCTGGGAGCGGAATGCCATTCGCCGCAGCTGCTCCTCACTGATGTCGCGGGCAAATTGACCCCTCGTACTGCTCTTTCGAATGCCGTTTGATGTTTTTCCGACTATTGGTTCCGGAGATGCGACGGGAGGGGGGTTGCCCCCTCCCCCCAACAAGACCTAGAACCTGCCAGACCTCAACGGGGCGCGGGTTAGAAGTTAAAACTATGGTTAAAACCACAACACCTCTCTTTATGAAGCTCTAACAGGTCACGATTTTCCCGACTTTTGAGTCATTGACCTGAGCTGGAAGGTCAACCAAAGACCTAAGACCTTAAAATTGGGCTTCATCGGCTTCCTCTCGTCAACGGCAACACGCTCCTTCTTTTCGTGACGCTCTAGTTTGATCAGGGACCGAACCGGACTTCCCCTATACGTTAGACGTTGTAAAAAGGCCAATATGGACAAGGGTTAACCCTCGCCAGGCCAGGACTTTTTCATAACGCTTATGGCCAAGTGGGTTGGTAAGTATGACCCCCTTGGCGATTGGTTCCTGTGACGCTTGGAAACGTCAAATTTACAGGACAGGTGGACCCATTGGAAATCTCTCCCCTGTATAAACTTGGTGACTCTAAGGGCAATATTTAGGTTTGTGTAGGTAAAGTTTCCTATAACACGTCAAAAGTTTTGGGTTCAGACTTTTGTTCTAGTAAAGAATGTGCAAAGATAACAGTATCAGTGGACGCAGTAGGTACAGGTCTCGCGGGTTTTAGCGGTAGGTTTTGCACCTAGAAAATTTAGTGTACTTCAGGCTATAAGCTTTTAACCCTATTCCTGGCGGGGGGGGGGGGCCTCAGGAGCCCCCCTGAGGTTTTTTGGTTATTTCTCCCAAACGCGTTGAGCTAGGAAGCTCAAATTTTCTGACTTTTCCTAAAAGGCTTCTACGCAACATGTCTGAAAATTTTGAGTTGATCTGACCTCAGGTCAGGTCACCAGAGGCGGTTTGGTGACCCTACCTCAGAAAAGTTTGCAATCACGCCAGAGCTAGAGTTTTTGACCGATCAATTTCTTCTCTTCAGGCTTTAGTTAGGGTACCAGTATGTGCAATTTGTATATCTCGGAATTTTGATATCGGTGACCTAAGGTCAGGTCAGTTTCGCGACCTCCCCATTATAAGTCAATGGGGGAAAAATCAACTCCCTGTTTTTACCACTAAAACGGGTCGGAATGGCCCCATATACCATACATAACTTCATATACGATCAACCTTCACTACCTTGAGGTCTGTTTTGCTGTTGGGCAGCTGTGAGGTCATGTGACGTCATCAAAGGTCACCAAAGGTTTTTGGCCAAT
Organism: Amphibalanus amphitrite; assembly: GCF_019059575.1. Lineage (NCBI taxonomy): Eukaryota > Metazoa > Arthropoda > Thecostraca > Balanomorpha > Balanidae > Amphibalanus > Amphibalanus amphitrite. The sequence goes on from NW_024881749.1 coordinate 202,664, forward strand.
AACTCCGTACAGGAACAAGATACAGACGCGTGGATGGTCTCATTGTGTTCAGCTCGTCAAGACGCATCGAATGATATACATGATGACCTCGAGGTCACGTGACCTGAGGTCAACCTTTGACCTTGACCTTGCGAGGTCAACATATATATCATTCGATGCGGATTGACGAGAGGATCATGATGATGCCCTTTGTTTGTTCCTATCTTGACTAATTCGAAAGTTATTCGAGAAAAACTCTCCATATCTAGCGCCGCCATTTTGACTTTTTCGACCCCTGTGACGTCATCTTTGACCTGACCTGAAAATGACCTTTGTAAAAATTGTAGATCTTGACCGTGCGTATCCGATGCCGTTTACCGTTTGTCGCTATCTTGCTTCGTTCTCGAGATCTCAGGGGGGGGGCGAATCGGCCCCCCCGCCAGTTTCTTGTCCCGGCGGAGCCCGCCAGGAATAGGGTTAAGTGTTGAAGATGCGATCGACTTGTTGATTCACAAGCCGGCCATGATCGTGTAAAATGGCTTCATCGTAGATCGATTAGTTTCTGAGATATAACCGGAAATGTAAAAGTGCAAAACCTACCGCTTAATCACGCGAGAGCCGTATACCTACGTCAATGTGCAACGAACTTTTTTTTCAAACGCAAGTGACTTTCGCAGGTTGACTTTCCAGGTCAGGTCAATGACCCGAAGGTCGAAAGTCAGGAAAATCGGGACCTGTTAGAACTTCGTATGGTCAGTTTATTACGATTCTTTCGAGGTACCTACTGATTGCGAAGTTCAGGCTAGTTCTCCTCAAATAATACGAAGATGCGTATTCATGCATTTGGGACAGGTCGTGTTAGGTCAGGTCAGGTCAACTAGTAGGCGTCTTGCCGGCTATCCATACTCCATAGTACGTGTCAACCACCACTAACAGCTTTGCAACATGTTACGACTTACGTAGACACCAAAACTACTTCATGAATGTTCAAATGGATGCTAAACTCGAAATCAGCTCCACAAACAACTCTTGACATAGCTAGGCGGCGGAACCGGGCGGGCACCGGGGCACCGTGCCCCCCTTTGACTTTGACATTTTAACATTAGCCCTATGGGCGTTGCATGGAAAAAAATGGGACCAAAAGTCGGCAGTGCCCCCCTCCCCCATCTTCACCTTAACCCTAGAACGCCTAGGGGGGGGGGGGGGGGTTGTATCAACCCCCCCCCTGAGGTTTTTTCGAAGTGCACGCTAAACGGCTTGTCGTAGCGGGCTGAAATTTTCAATACCCTCTGGGGCAACCTTTGCGCATCTTTTGCCGAAAAAAATTTGATCGGGTCATGTCAGGTCACGGAGTTATGACGTCATAAGAGGTACAGCCTCCGGCCGGATTTTCACAAACTGAGTGCCAACGCCCGAGATTTCCTGCCGGTGGTACGGACATCGGTTGATGGATCGTGATGAAACTTCCCATGCATGTTGGGGCAAGTATTGGCTATCATATGGTATAAGAAATTTGACCGGGTCAGGTCAGGTCACGGAGCTATGACGTCACAAGAGGAACAGCGTCCGGTACTATTTTTGAAAAGCGCCCGAACCACTATTTTGCTAATTCATGTCACCTCAATGGGAATATGCAGCAATATTAGCTTCTATAGGGAGCAAATGGACCTCCCAAATCCAAAAATACAATCATATTTCAAAAATTTAAATTTTGATTTTTCGAATTTCTGCCGCCGACTGTGACCTTGCCGACTTCCGGCGCTCCCAACGCGCCATTTTTAGAGCTAGGGAAACGAAATACATACCAAACGATAGAGAATTGATCAAGGAACACGATAGTGAAGGTTTCAAGTCGATATCTCCCACCGTTTTGCCGCAATCGCCGCCGAAAGTTGAAAAAAGTCTATTTTTCCGAAAATTTGACCTTTGACCGGTCAAAAGTAGGTCAAATGTTGACCTAGGACCAAAAAATATACCACCAATCGCGAGATCTCGTTGAGAGCAATCCGTTGGTTTTTTCCGCTAAGCTCTACGACCTTCCGTTTCGAAACGCCAGGGGGGGTCGTAACAACCCCCCCCCCCCTGGTCGTTCGTGTTATGAGAAATGGCCTGGTCGTGCGAGGGTTAACCCGCGCATGACTGGGGTATTTTCCATAACGCGAGTGACTAGAGGGGGAGGCTCTCCAGAGCCCCCCCCCCCCCCTCCTATCTCCGAAACTACTGGGCTGATCGTCAAAGTTCAAACGGCGTTTGATAGTCCTGGAAAAACTGTCGAGCGAAACCTATTTTCATTGACCTCGAGGTCACCGATGACGTCACAGGTCAGGTCAAAGTAAAAATATCGGCATTTTTGTTTGTTCACAATTTAGGCTCTGACCGCCGGCTGACAAGCCCGATCAGGCTCGTTTTCGGTTTGGTTTACGCGTTCCTTGATATATGCCTTAGATACCCTGAGGGTAACGAACTTTTACTTCGAATTTTTCAGGTCAAGGCCAGGTCATCCTAGGTCACGAAAATTGTATGTCATAAATTGGTTATGTGACGCATGTTTTATGGTCCATTTTACTCGTAGATTTCGAAAAACAATGTCGTATGTGTCATTTTAGGTCATTCTCAACTGAATTTACCGGAGGTCAGGTCACTTTCAGGTCAGAAAAGGTCAAATTTTTAAAATGACATTTTGCAACAAGAAAGGTGCCTATCAAATGCAGTTTGAGCTCAGGAACACGATGGTGCCATTTATGTTACCGTAGGATGTCAGAAACGTAGTGAAAAATGTTTTGAAAATATAGCTATAATTGTAAAATTTTGACAATAATGCAAATAACTTGGCTATTTTTGAAGATATTGGGTCAAAACTTGCTAGAGTAGTTCATCAATGTGTGTTCTATCACATATATTCTGGTTTTAGCAAAAATCAAAGAATTTTTGAAAAAAAAATCAATTTTTTTTGTAATTGTCAAAACATGTTTTTCAAAATTTTCAAAATTCCGAAAATCCGAGATAGCAGTTTGATAGCTACGTGTATTTGTAGTCCACTTATGCAAATAAATTGGATCTAGCTTTAAAACTAAGCTCTTGAGAGCGTTTGCCGTAATTCAATATTTTGCATCGAAATCGGCCGACATGACGTCACTCTGACGTCATTTCCGGCTAGAATATGGTAGCTAGAAAGTCGAAATTTTAACACAAGGCGTCAAATTGATGCCGCTGAGGGTACCGCAAGTTTCGTGTTGATTTGTCAAACGGTTTAGAAGATATTGCCGAAAAACGGGAGGAGGGCTCTGTAAAGACCCCCCAGTCATGCGCGGGTTAATTGAAGGTGTTCCGCCTCCACGGACTCCTAGAGACATGCAAAACTCTTGAACTCAACTGAGTCAGGGTCATTAAATTTTCAAGGGACCTACGTTTCAAGGTGATTTTCAGGACGTAGGTCTAAAATTTATCAACTTGATTGTAAATCTACCCTTAAAGCTTCGTCACAATCGGCCGTTTTTTGCGCGAGTTATTCACGAAAAACGAGGGGGTTCGGTTCGACCCCCCTCAAAGTGCTTGGGTTAAACCGCACACGGTGGTTGGGTGGGTGGATGCGGGGGCAGAAGCTGCCCCCTAGCCCTCCAGCATTTTTTTCGCCAATAGCTTCTACTCTCTTAACCTACTCTCTAACCTTCTACTCTCTGCATCAAAGCTTTTCCTTCTGACGTCTTGATGAGATAATCAATCATGCAAGTATAAAACTAGCCACAACAGCAAACTAGCGTATATTTAGCCCACTGACTCATTGACTGTGAATTTTCGTATGAGCAACATTACCACGTCCACATCAACAATAAGCGAACTGCTGCACACAGTACCTCGCGACTCCGACGCAGGGAGGCCCCTCTGTGACGTCACCGCGTTTCATTGGCGACCCACGCGGCTTTCCAAATGTCAGAAGCAGCTGTCTGGCCGGTAGGCTGGTCATGAAAGCGATCGATTACCACCGGCGCGGGCAACAGCTGACTGAGGGGGACAGTGGGGGCGGAGGGAGGGGGGGGGGGGGGGGTCACTGCGGACCGGCAGGTGTAGTAGCCGCGCCGGGCCACGCATAACAGTGTCACCATTGACTGAGCAGTCCGGCAACTGGCCCACTTGTGAACTGACCCAGTTACGCTATTTCAAAGTGTAACAAAATAGTAGCTCTATTGATCCCCTTCTGTAAGAAAGACTTAGGAGGGTGGCTGTTGAGTGGCGACAAGCTACACCTACATATGTAGGTACGGCAGGCAAGTATATACATAGGGCCTTGGGCTTCACAAGCTTCGGAAAGAACAAGGATGTTTCAGTGGTATGCCTCATGTTTTTGTGGTGGCAAGTGGCACGCTTCAACAATCAGATATGTTCATTATTTCTGCCTTTTCTCCGAGTATGCTTATTATAAATCTAGTAATATATCGAACCTGAACGCGGCCGGTTTTTCACCTGCGGAGCCACTGAGGGCGGCAGTACCGTTGTACCAGCTACGGCCGCTAGATGGTAGGGCTGTCAACGCCTGAATGCATACTGTGCCGCACAACTCACTGCTACGTAGGCGACGCGACGGTAGATTTATTGCGGGTCCCGTGAATTGATTATCGATAGATTAGTCACCTGTCCGTGCTTCTATCCTCAGGATACTGAAATCCTTCTCCTCCACGCCACAGCCCCCTTCCGGGCTGGGCAGGCAACTTTATCTCATGCGGGCTGCTCCCTTGGAGCGGCACCGCTGCTCCCGAGGGAGCGCACCCCGTAGCCGGGTGCAGTGAGTGCCTTGGGCTGGGTGGCCTGTCCTCTGGACGGGCTCAGCCCCGGCGACTCACTAGGGTGCCTGCCCAGACCAATGTCTCCCCCTAATTTCTATCATCCTTCCGGCTCTGCAATGGTCTTGTCGACCGAAAGGGCCTAACCCAACAAAACAAACAAACAAACGATAGATTAGATTTAGAGGCAGATCCAGCTCAGAGTTTTTTTTTTGGGGGGGGGGCAAACCATAACAATTTATCGATTCTTTCCATGCATCGTCCATAGGCGTAATGTTAAAGTTATGCCGTTTGGGGGGCAAATACCCATTTTGCCCCCCCCCCCCCCCTGGATCCGCCACTGATTAGACTTGGACTTGAGTTCGGTGCATAGGTGCAGTACATTAAAATGAATTCAACCGTAAAAAAATCTGAACAAACCTCTTAGTCATTCACGACACAGAAGTGTGTACTGTATATAGATAGGTATACCAGGAACATTGTGTCTTTTCAAAAGAAATGTTAGTCACAATTACTCTGTTGTGTGCTTTATATTCGTTTCATAATGCACTTCATAATGTTTTCATAATGTTTGTTGAATTATTCAGCTAACGTATGAGGAGTGAAATTGAACCACCTACTAAGATGATAATAATCTTTTTTACAGTGCAGTTGTAATCACGTGGAAAGACACGATTTTGCTACACACATAACCATTATGTGTGTGATACCGAATTCGTGATACCGAATTCGTAAAGAGTTCGGTATCACGTCAGGGTCTGTGTCACGGTGTTGCAGTGTTTAGTATGGCAGTTATATATCCCGAGTATGACCGGTGGCACACTGTTTACCGGTCAGTATCAGTGATATTATGATACTGTATATCATATACAAGTGCTTGTTGTGTCCCGCTGCCGCAGGTGTAAGGTGAATCAGCAGTCGGTGGCCCTGAAAAAGGTACAAATCTTCGAGATGACGGATGCCAAGGCCCGGCTCGACTGCATGAAGGAAATCAACTTGTTGCAGGTAAAGTTAATTTCGATATCGCCTATACATGCAACATTATTCTAGCCTAGGGACAAACATCACATTGATACTTATCTTGGATGATATCAACAATATATTTGATGGATTTTACATAAAAATCGTTCTTATTTCTCTCTCTCTCTCTCTCTCTCTCTCTCTCCTCCTCTCTCTCTCTCTCTCTCTCTCTCTCTCTCTCTCTCTCTCTCTCCTCTCTCTCTCTCTCTCTCTCTCTCTCTCTCTCTCTCTCTCTCTCTCTCTCTCTCTCTCTCTCTCTCTCTCTCTCTCTCTCTCTCTCTCTCTCTCTCTCTCTCTCTCTCTCTCTCCTCTCTCCTCTCTCTCTCTCTCTCTCTCTCTCTCTCTCTCTCTCTCTCTCTCTCTCTCTCTCTCTCTCTCTCCTCTCTCTCTCTCTCTCTCTCTCTCTCCTCTCTCTCTCTCTCTCTCTCTCTCTCTCTCTCTCTCTCTCTCTCTCTCTCTCTCTCTCTCTCTCTCTCTCTCTCTCTCTCTCTCTCTCTCTCTCTCTCTCTCTCTCTCTCTCTCTCTCTCTCTCTCTCTCTCTCTCTCTCTCTCTCCTCTCTCTCTCTCCTCTCTCTATCTCTCTCTCTCTCTCTCTCTCTCTCTCTCTCTCTCTCTCTCTCTCTCTCTCTCTCTCTCTCTCTCTCTCTCTCTCTCTCTCTCTCTCTCTCTCTCTCTCTCTCTCTCTCTCTCTCTCTCTCTCTCTCTCTCTCTCTCTCTCTCTCTCTCCTCTCTCACTCTCTCTCTCTCTCTCTCTCTCTCTCTCTCTCTCTCTCTCTCTCTCTCCTCTCTCTCTCTCTCTCTCTCTCTCTCTCTCTCTCTCTCTCTTTCTCGTTACCTACTTCACTCTTTGGAAAAGTCCTTCATGATAATACCTACCCGCACAGAGTAATGCAGGAGCAGGTCAGTATATAGCTTATGTCGTTGAATGCTACATACTACAGCATTCCAATGCATGAGGCATGTTGCAATCTGGAGTGCATGAATATAGGCACACAGGCGCATAAGCGCAGGTCATTTGTGCATATGTGACGAACTCGTGCCTTATATTGCAAAAGGGTTCTTCGAATCACTTCAACGATTAGACTATGAAAAGGCCTCTATCCTGAAAATGGCCGTCGCCATCATCCGTTTGCAGTGATCGATCTCCACCAATCAGCGGCCCGCGTCTGTCGGTTTGTTTGCAGCAACTGAACCACCCGAACATCATCAAGTACCTGGCGTCGTTCATCGAGGACAACGAGCTGAACATCGTGCTGGAGGTGGCCGACGCCGGCGACCTGCACCGCATGATCCGCCACTTCCGCACCCAGAAGCGGCTCATCCCGGAGCGCACCATCTGGAAGTACTTTACGCAGGTGTGCAGTGCCCTGCAGCATATGCACAGCAAGCGCATCATGCACAGAGGTGAGCTAATAGGATGCGTTACGGACGTGCAGATTCTTTACGACCCTAGAAAATGTGCTTTCTATTTATATAGACGGATAAAAGTAGGTACTTCTCACCATTTGACTGAAATGCATTGCATATAATATTTAAAGTTCATGCATTGCTGACTTCCGTATGAATATGCAGCTCTAATAGTAAATGGTTTAAGCCAGTAATTAGCTCGAACCCAATGATTGACTTATTGCGGAAAGTCGCAACGCCTAGCGAAAATCCTCGCGACAGCTCAGCTAAATTACCTACGCAATATCGTAGTGACGTATCCGTTCCGTACCCTATGAACTGCCAGCGACCGTGAAATGTGTCTGAGCGAAACCCTAATACCGCTGAGTGGTCGAGCTTATCGATTGCTCAGCTTGATGGGTGACCTCTGTAATCAACAGAGCAACCAATTCGTGCCCCAATCTAGGTAATCGACAAAGCTTTGAGCTTGGTCAAGGTAGTATACATTAGCTCGCATACCACGTATGCCGCATAGCTAATAGCTACACAAGCATATGGCAAGATGAAGAATGGGTCACAGGCTAATCAGTAGGTAATTGCACCTAGGTAGATGCATCGTCAAAATGGACGCACACGTGTGCAGACTAGTGTCGTGAGTCGACATGCGTTATAGGTAATAGGTATACATTTACGGCTTTCGGTCTAGTCTATGAGAGCACACGTTTGCACATAGCGCACCGTTTGCCTCGCCCCATTTCTACGGCTCCGGTCTCGTTCCAGATATCAAGCCGGCGAATGTGTTCGTCACCGGTGAAGGCGTGGTGAAGCTTGGCGACCTGGGACTGGGCCGCTACTTCAGGTAGGTCACCGGTCAAAGTAATCAACCCTGCCATTGGAGGGAGGGCTTCTGTATTGAATCAAAGAGAACGCAAGAAAAGCGCAATATGGATAAATATTGGATATTTAATAAAGCCATTTATTTGCCGAAGTAGGTTGAGTCGTGACTCGTGACTATTGGCTATTCCTTTGAGAATTTATCATTGCTTTCAGTTGGCCATCAGTGAAGGAATTAAAGCCATTAGAAGAGATATATTTGGCCCGAAGGCTCACAGCTGCGCCTGTGCGCGATGCAAAGGTCGGCTTTCGCGCCTCTTTCACGACTGTACGTTCAAATAACGCGCGCCGCCGTAACACGTGCCGTGTTACCTGGCATTCCGTTGGGGGGGGGGGGGGGACAGCTTGCATCCAGCACAGGGTCTCTTACAAATAACGAACGGATATATGAAACAAGTAACAACCAATGTAGGTATGGCTATGTAGTAGCAGTCGAAAAAAAACGTCAGCCTGTCAGTTACATATACCCGTCTATTCTATCATCTATGTCCGTTCTATGCGCACATCGACGCTTCCGGGCCTACCTACAAGTCACTTTCCGATCAACCATGGCAGCCTTATTTTTACCGGACAGACAATTATGTATCGCTATAGCGAGGCAGTTCTGCCTCCCACGCAGCCCAGCTGAAAGGGAGGCTGGTGCCTGGTTGCGTCGCACTGCAGGCCGTGGGTATCCATGAGAACCGAATATGGCAGCCGAGTCGATCAATGATGACATCACTGGGCTGCCATGTAATGATACCGTCCCTCGGTTGCCACCACGTTACGGTGTGCGTGCGAAGGAACGACTAGCGTCGGGAGCGTTGCGTGTTAAAGGCCACCAACATCAGCCCAAGGCGCCGTTTTGGGATAGGGACATCCCCTACGGCGTTTTCAGGCACACTGTTCTATGATTTGTTGGCTATGCCCGGAAACTAAACCAGGTCAACGATCGAGTGACCCGCAGTCGGTATTTTTTGTTCTATTTCAGGACAGGTTTTAGGACTCAGTCACTAAAACGTTCAGTTTGAACGTCTTTTCTTTGACTTCATAGAACGGTTTCCCTGCTGCAAATCCCTTTGTAATGCGCATTTCCTTTGCTGGCGTTCTCGAGATACATCGTGTCAACAATGTCACTGAACTATGAATGTTTGCATACATCTGTTGGGCCTGGTCTCCCATGTTTACTGAGCTGGGATCTCAAGCCATAACATTAGCGAACCCATCGCTCTTCATTCAGACGTTACCGTCTTCAAACCCATGCAGTCACGCAGGCTAGTTTATACGAGCTGAGTGTCCAGCATGGATTATCCATAAAACCTGAATAAGCCCAATCACGGAAATGACTGCATGTCAAACCATGAGCGCCGATTCCTACTCTGATAACTGTTCGCCCCTGGCCCCCTTCCCTGGACCATACCAACCGTTCGCACCCTCCCACCGTCCCCTGACCACCGTTCGCCGCTGCCCTGCGCCTCAGCACGCCGTCTCCTGTCCCTGCCCTCCCTGACCACCACTGACCGCTGCTCTGCGCCCCTCAGCACGTGCACCACGGAGCTGATCACGCTGGTGGGCACGCCCTACTACATGTCACCGGAGCGGATCCACGAGCGCGGCTACAACTTCAAGTCGGATATCTGGTCACTGGGCTGTCTGCTGTACGAGATGGCCGCGCTGCAGTCGCCCTTCTTCGGCGAGAAGATGACGCTCTACTCGCTGTGCAAGAAGATCGAGAGCTGCGACTACCCGCCGCTGCCCTCCGATCACTACTCGGACGTGGTGCGTACGGGGAGGGGGCTGACCCCGGGGTTCAGAGACTACAGGGAACGAGAGGAGGAGGCGTGGCAGGACTGTCTGTGACCCGGGCTCAGCAATTGCAGGGAAGAGAAGTCGGCACAAGGGCTCCCCGGACTCCGGGATCAACGGGAGGGATGACTGAGGAAAGGGCGAGGATGAGACGTCACTGCGGCTGCCTAAGGGTGGTTATCTGTATGCCTGTCACCTTTAGTACCTATTCTTTGTAGTGTGTCTGACCGGTGCGGTGTGCTGTTTCGCAGTTCCGGAGTCTGGTGGACCAGTGTCTGACGCCCGACCCCAGCGGTCGACCCGACATCGGCCACGTCACCCGACTGGCAGCCGAGATGCACGAGAAGTCGTCGGCGCCCGGCAGCGCCGTCAGCACGACCAGCTACGCCAGCCGCATCTCCAGCGACGGCTTCATCAAGCCGCAGTAGCGGCGCTGAGCGGGCGGGCTAGTCACCGTCCTCCGTCCGGGCCGCGCCGTCCGATATTTGGTCCGTACACGGCCCGTACTTGGTCCGTACTAGGCCGATACTCGCTCCGTATTCGGTCCTACTCGGTCCGTACTCGGCCGATAATCGCTCCGTCCAACCAATCCGTCCAATTCGCTCTAACTGTGACGGCTGAGTGGTTCCCGCCGTTCCAGTCCGATCTATAGAGCGAATACTTTGGACGGCCCAGTCTGTGCCGGTGCAGAGGCCAGTGATGTCACGCTTACAATCCGTCCGTGTGAGCTGTGCAGTCGGCGGCACCGCGCAGGGGCCTCTGTCGCGGCCGGTCGCCCCAGAGGTCACGGAGCACCGGTTGTCGGAGCGTGCCACCCTGTGACCGTGCCGCTCGCCCGAGAGCAGGGCGGGGTTCATGAGTCGGTGTTCTTCGTGCAGCCAACTCTGCACAGCTCTCGGTCGATCTGTGTATGCGTTCGGCGGTGCCAGCACTGTGCGATTATTGGTTACCGAACGGCGGTACGAGCACTTATTGTTGGCGCATGATCAGTTATTTACATTTTGCTGCACGTTGGGAAACGTAAATATGCAAAAATATGCAACATATGAATAATAAACGGGAGCTGTTCAACGCGCTTTCTGCTGAAATGCGTTAGCAACGAAGCTGTCAATGAATGCAGACGAACTAACGCATCTGATGTCATATTCACTAGAGATGCACTTCTCCCTAAATGTCAAATTTAGATTTAAAGCCCTCTTCACTTTAGCAACTCAGATTTAATAGCAAAGAATGAAGACACAAACTACTCGCCGTTTCATTCAAAACAGGAATAATGGGATTCTACAAGTCAACCGGTCATCCACCATTTACCACTTACCACCACTCTCCAATAAAGCATATTGTGGAAGCACACTCACGTGCGCTGGCATTTATTGCAAAACCTCCAAGTACTTACAACGTACGTGGCACCTGGATCACAAACTTTCGAGGTACGCGGCACGACAATCACAATGTGCGGTGGCTCGGTAGGGGCCGGAGTGCCGGCGCCGGTCCGCGCCCCGCTGCCGGCGGCGGACGCAGCTCTGCCGCTCACGGACACACACCGCTGGTCCACACAGGCTGGACGGCGCCACCAGCGTCAGAATTACGGCAGGCACCCGCGCGGCCGCCTCGGTGAAAAATAGTGCCATTCGGATGAGTGGTTCATCACATTGAGCAGCGATGGGCAATCGTCGAGAAATGCGTACAGAAAGACCACGCCGAGTCCCCACACGCTATGCGACACAACCGAGCCTCACCAGCACACACCCTATACAAACGCGCGCAGCACAAGTACAAACTGCACATACGATCCGCTAGCGTTGATCACAGCAGACTCCCCCTCCCTCCCACCCCGTAGCGCGCGCGGCGGACCCCGCGTCGTCCACCGACTGTGCTCTACCCGCGCGTGTTGAATCACCCCGCGACGAACCTCGCCGGCGCCGCAGCTCGTCCGTCCAGGGGCCGCCGGCGGGCGGCGACACCGCGCCGACGGCCGTAAAGCTCCCTGGGGCCACCGGCGGCGCGGGGACGGCTCTGGGGCGCGTGTCGGGTGTAACGGGCCGTGCTGAGATCGCGGGACCCGCGGCGGCCGGCCAGAGTGATATGTGGTGGTCGGTGGGTCCCGAGCGTGGCCGGCCGGCCGGGCACACCGTCAGCCGCGGCCCGTGTCGGGCCGGTCGTCGGCCAGAGGTCGGCCTCATCACGAGTAATCGTCGTCTTCGTCGCTCGAGTGGACCATGGCCGAGCGCATCGCCGCGTGCATCTCCGCGTCGGTCTGCAACTGCAACACAGAGACACGACCCGCCGGTGATGCTGCCCGACTTAGACAGCCTTAGCTTCTACCAAACAACGGACATTTGGCGAGCTTGAAATTCGTATACCAATACAATCATGCTGATTTTTCTGGTGCGTGAAAGTTTTTTAAACGACTAAAAACAACTATTGTCAGCATAAAACAACAGTGACAAATCCTAATTAGGCACTTTATGACTTAAAACGACAATCAGAAAACTAATGCCGCATCAAATGAGTTACTGTAAGCATAATATTCACTGAAAAAACGACTCAGTCAGTTTTAGTCGAACAGCGGATTCACCCACAGAAAGCCCACAACTACATCTGTTTGCGCAAACACGGAAATCGGTCAGCAGTGGACGCCGTTACGGTGTCCGGCAGCGTTCGTGACGGGGCGCGGAGCTTTCCGCTCGGCGAACGCGGCATTGGCGGCCATAAAAAGGCTGCTGAGCGGTCGAACACGAAACACGCCACTGCACTGTGGTGGGGGAGGTCAAGGAAACCGAATACTAATCTGGGGCGCGATCCATAGCAAATTGTGACCGGCTTACACCGCAATTACACCGATAAAAACTCACTGCAGATCCGGGAACTAAAAAAAAAATATGTCCGTAGGGATAACGGGAATATTTTGACTTCTAGAAGAGCACAAAAGCAGTCAGCAGATATATAGCTGTCCGGATACAGCGTTGTGGTCCACGTCGCGATAGACTACTGTAAATATGGAGTAGTCTATGACGTCGCATATGAAAATGGTAAATGCGAGCGCGACTGTTGTCTCAGTTTCTGCCATCATTTCTGCCGGCAACCGTAGACGGTGACGCCGCTCCTAACTGGGACAGCAGTAGCGGCACCATCGGTAATTCAGCAGCGTTACCCAGCCCCGGCAGGTCCCGCACATACCTGTTACATTAGGCATGGCCACCAGCCACCAGTAATCCAAAAAAGCGCAGCATTACTCGTTACACGGGCAGTCAGCCGCGCACGGCATTGTAAAAACAATACCGACGGCGTCTTCAATTAACCGCCGCAATAAGGCACCACCATTCGGGAGCCCCCTCGCCTCAGTATCGATCAGGCAGGTACCGGCAGCCCCCCCCCCAGGACCGCCCCCGCCCGACGACCCGCGGCACCATCACGTGTCGTAACGGGTCCCCCCGATGGCGTCACTAGGCGCCGCCCACCGCCGCGACGAGCCGACCATCGACCGGGCCGTGGACCACGGTCACAGCACACACAGGACGGGAGCGGACGGAAAGATACGGCACTGACGCCTGACGGGCAGGACGGCCATGGCAAAAGGTGTAGCTGCGATCAGGACTGACTGACGTCGTGCGTACACACTACACAGTCACGATGGCAAAAGGTGTGCTGTAGCCAGGACTGACAGACGTCGTGCGTACACACTACACAGTAGGGTGCATCAAACGCCCCACTTTTTCGAAAAATTTACGCGAACCCCCTGTCACCAAAATTTATTTGTTACGCATCCTAAATGTATCCTCCATGCCAAATTTCAAGAATTTCTGAGGCCATCTAGAGGGTCCGCATCGACCCTGAAGTTAACGAAATTTCATGAATTTAACCATTAATGGGGCTTACTTACAAATTATTTAAAATTAGTCTTAGGCCAAAATATCTTTTGGTATTGCTAATCATTGCAAGTGCTATCCTAAAACTGTCCACCTAATAAACCTGAAATGTATCTGACTTCACCTGGGAGTCTTAACCTCGCCCGTATTGGTGTTTTGTCTGCGTCTAACGTACAGGGGAGGGGGTCCGTTGGACCCCCTTGCTGTTCGGTCTCTGTTCAAGCTACAGCTTCACGGGAAAAAACTAGCGTGTCTCCCGTAACGAGAAGAAGCCGATGATATCCAATTTTAAGGTCCTAGGTCATTGGTTGACCTTCCAGGTCAGGTCAATGACCCAAAAGTCGGGAAAATCGGGACCTATCCATAGTAGATGTCAGCCACCACCGACAGCTTCGAAACATGTTACGAATGCACCAAAAATATTTTGTAATTGTTCAACGCTCAAACGCTTAAATGTTCACGCTTACGAGATGAGTAGACGATGCTCCTATCATCAGACGAGCTTATCGCTACTGCTGACGTCAGTGCGCCTGCTCTTTGAAGGGCCTGCGCTCTCTCCCGTCTTTCTGGGCCATGTGTCCAGTTCAAGTGTCTGGTGCAACAACTATGTACAATAGTGCCGACCAATCGGCGTTGCATCCACTCGTCGACGCACGGGAAACGGTCTTTCACAAGGAGATAAACTATCCGAAAGTAGCAACTGGCATGTCTCGGATATTCCATTCCGGTCACCTGAGATTATGTCGTTCACGTGGTCTTGACCTATTGTTTTGGGTCAATGGGAGAAATATGGAAACCGAGTCAGAATGATCATCGCCAGTCACACCCCGGCAAGACCGCACCCAAGCCCCGGCAGCATTCAATAGCGCAAGTGGTGGCAATAAAACAAAGATATCAAGTTTGGACGTCGCTACTGAAACCGCAAGGTCGTTGACAACGTCGCATACACCTGTCTGTGAAGGATGAAAGTCCTGTGACGACAAAAAAGACTTGAAAACTTGACTTGTGAGAAAGACTTGTGACGCTCCACATGGACTTAATCCATCCCGAGGTCGACGAACAATTAGCGACGGAAGAGCGTCTCATTCTAGTTGTCGTCGAGGACGTGCTCATCAAACTATATAAGAATTGCTCACGAATTGCTTACAAAATACGAGTCACTCTAAACCGATAATATCGGTGTTAACATTTGCTTCAACATGAGTTCGTCTAAAACCGGCATTGTCAGGGCTGCATGCGTGACAAACTAACTCCATTTCGTTTTGACGCTGCCATGGTCGACTAGGAATTTTGGGTTTTATATCGGCGAGATCATTATGGTGTAAGTCTTCTGCGAGCCCAGAATCGAAGTGTCAAAGTCATGTCGTAGTGAATCACAAAACCATAAAATATGCAAGAACCGCTCTAAACCCAACGAATTCGGTTAAATCATTGAAGCTTAACGAAGCGATTTGTCCCAGTCTTCCTTCCGAGCAAAAGTCCTACTTTTTAATGTGTATCAGTGTGCCAGGCTGAAACTATCTATAGTTATTATTTCGTGCTTAATTTGGTTAGGGGTTATTGAGGAAAACTCGCGATCGATGATCTCAAATACTCTTAGTGATGTCAAACGACGCCATAAGGTCCAAGTTCAATACAGACCAGGCATCAATTCACGGAAGCGGGGCACAAAAATAGGATTTCAAGTCCTGAAACAAATTTGGATCATATTTGGCGCTAACTGAGCAGTTCCTGTATCTACCCACGGAGCTTTAACGGAGGGGTCACGTGATCGACCTGACCTCAGGCGACCTTTACGAAAAAAGAAAATCCGAGGTAAAAATTTGTAAGAATTTAAAAGCTTGTAACTTCCTGAAAGTTCCATCTCCCTGCGAAAGATTCCCCGACTCAAGAGCGCCGCGAAGTTATACAACATTTTTAGACTATTGAGAGGTTCATGTATGACGTCATAGGTCACTGACCTGACCTGATGTCAAAATGCAGCAGATAAAGAATGTTCAGGCTTAAGTATCAAAGGTCAGCTAAGTCAAATTAAAGTTCCCTAATCCGACGTGTTTCGACCCATCGCGACAAAAACAGCAGTGGTCGTATAAACCCCCTCCATCGGGGGAGGTTAAGTGATGAAGCATGTTCATAGCTGATGCGGACCCCCTAGATGACATCCGATGTAATTTTAATTTTGCACAGCGTCATTGTGCTACTAGTGGAACAAATTGAATCAACAGACAGATCGATTTGAAGACATCGGGGCGTTTGATGCACCCTACTACACAGTCACGATGGCAAAAGGTGTAGCTGCGATCAGGACTGACTGACGCCGTGTGTAGACAGTCGGCATAGCAAAAGGTGTATGCCGGTGTAACGACGCACACAGTCTACGTCACCTGGACGAGGAGATCCAGGTGACGTAGAAGGGACAATGAGGGAAATGATGCGTGTTTCTTGGATTAGGAAGGTTCGGAGGAGAGCGTGGTGCTCGGAAACTGGTGCACTGCGCCAGGAATCAGGCCTGGATGCTTGCTGTATGAAATGCCCCGGGTATCCCAAAGCCGTCCCCAGCCCGCGCTACCCATCCATCAGCGTGTACTACCCCTCCCACCATCCCATGCTCCAGCCGTCCCACCATTTTAGCACCGGTCCCACCTGTCCCACCTACTGTCCCAGCAGGATGTCCCACCTGCGCTAACATCTCAGCAGGCTGTCCCACCGACTGTCCATCAGTCCCCTGCAGTGTGACTGACCCACCAATGCCCAGCAGCGTGACTGACCTGCCAGCCCCGCAGTGTGACTGACCTGACTGATCTGCTGCAGGTGCTGCTGGTCGGCCAGCATCTGTTCGTGTCTGGCGCGCGCGAACAGCTCCTGCTGCTGACGGAGCAGCTCCTCCTCGGGTATGCCCAGGTTCTCCAGGCGCGTGCTCTGGCGGCGCCGCTTGGCGGTGATGTCCTTACACTGGCGCGCCACCTCCTCCACCGCCTGGCGGTAGTCGGAGAAGCCGAGCTTGTCCAGTCCTGGCGACAGGGGGCACTGGCGGCGTCAGACGGGCCCGGCCAGCCGGCCGACCGGCGACACTGCCAGCCGCCCAGAGCGGTGACAACCAAGCAAAGCTATCTACCATACCCAGGGATAGTCAGGACATCCAAGGATTACAATTTGCCATGACCAGCCTGGATTATGGATAATATAAAATGTCCCACGGAGCCGGTACAATGTTTCGTATTCCGGGTACGTAGGAGCATAGATGCGTGAAAAAAAAACACAAGTCTACGAAGCATCTAGCCACCGCTTCGTCGTTTCCATCCTCAGGATACTGAAATCCTTCTCCTCCCCTCCCCAACCCCACTCCGGGCTGGACAGGCACCTTTATCTCATGCTGGCTTCTCCTTCGGAGCGGCACCGCTGCTCCCGAGGGAGTCTCTGCACCCGGCTACGCACCCCGTAGCCGGGTGCAGAGAGTGCTTGGGAGCTGGTCGGCCTGTCCATTCGGACGGGCTCAGCCTCGGCCACTCTCTAGGGTGCCTGCCCAGACCAATGTCTCCCCCTATTTCCTATCATCCTTCATGCTCTGAAATGGTCTAATTGGACCGAAAGGGTCTAACCCAACAAAACAAACTTGCTAACGTGACAAAAAATGGGGACCAACTTTTTCAAAGATTGAACTTAAAGATTTCCCTGTTAGCCCAGCTCTTAAAAACGACCTTTCTGCTAAAGCCAAACCATTCAAATTCTTGTGACACCGCCAATTGTTAGAACTTAGGTCCCTGTGTCCATCTGTCGCAACACTCTCAGCACCTCTCACAAGCTACCCGT
This sequence comes from Amphibalanus amphitrite, assembly GCF_019059575.1. Classification (NCBI taxonomy): domain Eukaryota; kingdom Metazoa; phylum Arthropoda; class Thecostraca; order Balanomorpha; family Balanidae; genus Amphibalanus; species Amphibalanus amphitrite. The sequence goes on from NW_024881749.1 coordinate 220,185, forward strand.
TAGTTCCTCCCATCCCTCAAATCAATCATCAGGCGAACACCTTTCCTCAACACCTCACACTCCCTGCTCCAGTCCGGACGGTGACCTTTATCCGATGTACGCAGCCCCCCCCCCCCCCCCCCCAGGCGCAGACTCACGTGCAGTGGGATGGCCGTTAGCGGGCCAAGGTGGTTTGCCCCGTGACGGCCTCATCCCCGGGGGTGCACCACGGTGGCCGCCCAGACCAATGTCCCCCAAGCCAAACTACCCCAAAAACAAACCGATCTATTCAACCCAAATTTCAGCCCAGTGAAGTGTTTAACCGACCCTGACCACAGCCGACAGCACTGCCCGGTGAGCACGAGCGGGAGAGAGCATCACAGTGGGCAGCACTGACCGGTGAGCACGAGCGGGAGAGAGCACCACAGCGGAGAGCGGAGAGCACTGACCGGTGAGCACGTGGTCCGGGTTGATGGTGCGCCGGTTCTGCTCGTTGCAGACGGCGTTGGCCTCGGAGGAGACCAGCAGGATGAACTCCTTGCAGCAGTTGAGGATCAGCTCGCGCGACTCGTTGGCCACGCGGATGCGCGGCAGAACCTCCTTGATCATCTTGTTCATGGAGGCGCGCGGGATGGAGAGCTCGTCCTCGGACGGATCGTTGGTGGCCATCTTGCACAGGGTACTGCAGCAAACAGGATGGTGTCACACATGTTTTGATCTCAGAGGAGTGCTGTCATGCTCCATTGCAGAGCCACCAGCCTTGTCTGATTGGCAAAAATGATCAAATGAGATGAGATGAGCTGCTTGTAGAATAGGAAATTAAATGCATTACTTATCCACCCTTTGTCCCTTTGTATTAGATCACACCATGCAACACGTAAATAATACTAATTCTTCGAGAATCAGTGATACTATCACTGTCTCACTCTCAACAGAACCACTGATATGAGCATGGTAAGAACAAAATATTCCAGGAAATGCCCTAACTACATAATAATCATGTGTATAAGCAACAGATATTTCTGCCATTAAATATCTCAACATGTTAAGACTACCTTACTGCTCAATATGCCACCAAATTGTCACTGTCTGCAGAGAATGACTACAATAGGCACAGAGTAGCATTGGCTAATGCAGTGTCCGGCAGCACTACCCATGACACTGGCAGCATGGGTTAACAAGGTGATTGTGGTCCTTGTTATACCTACCCATATAAATATCAACATCTACAAATGGAGCTGCCAAACGGCACACACCTAAGTGCTACTTATTACTATCACATTATTATTATCACATACATGACTATGATTGTTTAAGACATTTAGGGTGGAGAAACTTCAAGTGACAATATTCTATTCCTTTAAGTTTTGATGCATGTAATCAAGGCACCTTTTCTCACTTACTTTCTTTGTGGTGTAGGTCTGTGTGCAAATCAAATCTAAAAAGTTTTGGTAGCTTTTGTGTGTAAATCAGACTAACTAATCAAACTAACCAAACTCCAGCCAACTCAGTGTCCCAAATTTGCCAGTTTGGGTGGTAACTGGGAAGGGACATCCAAATCAAAATGATTTTCCCACTCCCACACCCAATTTTCTAGAACAATTTTTCATTCCCCACCAATAAAGAGCATCTGCATGAAACTTTTACCTACCTCCATATTCGATTCAATAATCGCATAGGTAAAGCAGCTCCCACATCCTACAAAATTCACAAATAAAATTGTTGATCTCTGTTTTCGCTCTTTTTGTGCCTTTCTGACTGGCAATTTTACACTCTCAGCCCTTTTTGTAGTGACAAATATTCCCCTCTGACACCCAAACCAAAATATAATTTTGGGACACTGAAAATAACTAACCAAACTCCAAAGAGGCTGAAGCCAGTCACAGACTCATACCAGTCTTCAGCATTAACCAGCCAACAAGAAGCCAAAGCAAAGTCCCCAAGCCAAAGCCACACCAGCAAAGGTACCTAGTGAAGCTGCATCAGCCCACACCAACTGGGGTGGAAATCCACACCAAGCCACAGTAACTAAGACCACAAGTTTGAAGGAGAAAATTTAGCCCAGCCTAAAAAATCAAAGAATTATGAAATGGCCAGTCCCAGTATGTCTCCTGTTCAGTAACTAAGGGCTAAAATTTTTACCATAAAATTTTGAAACCCAGCCTTTTGGCTAGATAAAGAAATGCACACTGCTACCAGCACTGCACACTGCTACCAGTGCTACCAGCAATGGATTTCCTGGTACTGCATAGCCTAGAGAATAAATGCCAGCATGGGGTTATCCAGAGCTCTGTTCGCCCCCCCCCCCCCCTATTTATCAGCAGGCTGCAAGCATGCTGCTACTTCTTGACTCCTCATTGCCTATTGGTCAAATTCAAGTGGTTCATTCGTTAGACCAATGAGAGGCAAAGAAGCGCCAGCAATAAATACCTTATATGGGGAAAACTGACAGCACGCTGATATAAAAACAGTGACTGAACATAGCTCAGGTTTAGGCTCTAGCTCATCTAGCCCCAATGGATGAGAGGCTCATTGCCTTTCCATGGTGCAAGTTGCAACTGAGTTGGAAGTTCCCAAGATGTACAATGCAGCTTTCAACCATTCAAACCAGCCTAGTCCACAGAATTATTAAATGTATGCATATAGGTGAAAGACATCAGTAGGCGGAACTATGGTCAAGCGTACCCATTTTCGGGAACGCATTTTCGTTCCCATGTTTGGGAACGATAGACCCAAATATGGGAACGCCATGTAGGCATTATTTAAAACAAGAAAAAGAACCGTTAAATGACGTCAAAAAAATATAAAACGATCGTGAACCGCCTGATAGTTGTCTCAATATTGTTGGGAAAGAGTTTGATATTGTAAGGCCCATCGTAGTTTCAAATCGTTCCCCTATTTCTAAAGCAGTCCATCACCCGGGCCGCGAGCCCAAATTTGGGAACGCTCTCGTACACTGGCGCTGCAAGCGTTCCTTATTATGGGAACGGCGTACCCAAAATTGGGAACGATTTCACCGACGCCTTTCAGGGGCTCTTTTCATTAACAAGCATCACGTCCAACGCCGCAAATTATTATTAACGCAACAATAATCAGATGACCTTTCCGGCAAGACCGTTGCATGTTTCGCCCGGTCTTCTGCGCTTTTATTCCCGTCGATCTCGCAGCGGGCACGCCCCCCTCTGCAGGATTACGTAATCCACAACGCTCAGCAATGTTCAACAAGGTCTTCCATACCTATATCCACCGTCCGCGCCGAGGGTGGAGACATGTCAAGCACCTGTCTGCTAATCACCGAGAGTTGACGAGCACAAGAAGTATCCAAAAATGGGAAAGCTGAATATGTTACACCCTCAAAACACCTAGTCCCAATGAAAATCTAGTTTTTTCCTTTCTTAATGAGTGTAAGTGGCAAAAGGCCTGGTAGGATGGGCACGAGGAATGATCGAAATCAGCATAAAAATTATAAATAAGCCACACAGAGCGACCTATATCAGAGAAATTCCCACCAAACGATCATGCTTAGAAACGCCGAAGACAAAAACCACGCTCATGACGCTGCTTATAAAACAACGCTAAACAGCTAGCATCCAAATAAAATATGTCTTTCAGGGCTGATAAAATACAGCTGAATGATTTTAAACCACTGAAACTGAGTTTACAACAGTAGTTCGGTAAAATCACTGACGTTCCACGCGGTCGATCGCCCCGACACCAAAAGTCAACAATATTACCTCGGGACTGTCCGCGTGTTCGCTTGCATATGTCAGCATCTGGTGTCGCTAGAATGAAACTTCATAACCAGGCGAAAATTATTATACTTGACCTCAAAATGTAAAAAATGCTTCATTTTCCTTAAAATTGCATGTTAAATGTCGTATAACCCATATTCCCACCATTCTGTCATTTTTAAAAAATCATTAAAAATATCATTCCACGGTCAATTTCCTTGTTCCACGGTCAGATTAAAGATAACTTTATGGAAATTTCGTAGATACTTAAATCAGCGTGCACTTTTTTGAGACGTGATGCACTTTTGAGTTTTAGTGGGCGAACGGCCGAAAAATTGCCTTCCGTTCTCATAAATGGGAACGCCCGTTCCCATATTTGGGAACTCCGTTCCCAAAAATGGGAACGTTCCTATATTTGGGTACTCATGACCATAGTTCCGCCTACTGACATTGTCCTAATGTAAAGATCACAAACACTTAACATCATGCCATTGAATATTATCATGTCTGTGTAACTTGTAAGCACATCAGTAACTTAACTTGTAACTTGTCGCTACCTAGCTCAATTTGATTGGGAGTTATTGGCAAAACGACTCTCGTGTCGTGACCCTAGTGACGTAATAAATTACGCCATGTAAGGTAACTGGTAACTGGTAAGCAATGCAAAAATGAAGCATTGGGCCACGGGCCTTGCAAGGAGTGAATGAAATCCTGATTACGTGTGTTTGATATAGTTTTCGATCATTCCTGGGCCCCGGCACCAAAATAGCAGATAAAATAATTGAAAATTAATACAGCTGTTCACATTTCTATTGATTTTCCGCAAATTTATATGGAATACTGAAATACTACAAAGCTTACTTAAACCAGATTTTCAATGCAAATGTTACTTTCCTTCTGGTCCAATAAATGATACCTAAAACAAATGCAAAATACAATACAAATAGATTAAGTATATGCTGAATCTGAATAAGAACTTGTCCTACAATGGCAAAGCAATTCACCTCTTTTCAAAATTTTGGACACTATAAACAGTATTCACTCCTTTTCTTCACAAAATCTGACCTGTTTCAATACAAATCAATATCAATAAATGTTTATTACTACCCAGGGGGGTACGCTCCGGCTGTTTAACATTACGAAAAGTGGTGACAGACGTTTGTGGAGGATTGTCGACGAACTCTTGTTCCGCGAGCAGCACTCACGCGCTAGCGGAAAATCCACCAATCAGCGCCCGGCAGTGCTCGACGCTGATTGGCCCGACGCTCGTGACGAAATTGCGGGGGACCGCAGTTATTCTCTATGGACTCGAATAGGCTTTTGGATTTCGGAGGGGTTTCTTTAAGATTATATGCTGTTTCGAGCTGTTTTCGAGTTGAAATATATTTCTTATGACTGTTAGCTATATAATGGCACCATAAAATCATGATTTTAATTAATATTACCGATGTAATATCGGCCGAAAAGACATGCTGTCTTGGCACGGACTGCCCTGCAGCTGATGTGGGGCCTCTAGTGCCAGCGTATGGTAATAATGGGCTGACGAAGGGTTATTGGAGACTCTTAGAGACCCACCAGGGCCTCGTTTCATAAAACTCTGCCGTAACTTACACCTTTCCGTAATTCACACCCTTTCAAACTACGGAGCGCAAATAAATCCGTTTCACAAAGCCACAACTGGAATTGTTTACACCTCCGTAACTAAGCACATTTGCGTAGTTACCGTGATTTATCAAGCGTCCTACAAATTAAAATTTCATGTCAACACTTATTTTTTTACGAGAATTTATAAAACAATTATGTTGAATTTAAATCTTAAAAATTATGTATGAAAAAACAAAATTGATATTGATGACCATCCTTTATTAAAACAATATATTAAAAACAGCAGAAAGCCAGCTAAGCAGAAGTGCCTAACTACGAAAGTGGCGCGGCGCGGCGAATAAACAAAATTCCGATAGTGGCCACAAAAAGCGACTGGTACAGAAGATTTGCAGTTTCTTTTTCTCATTTTGGCTGTTCTTTCTTCCTCACCGTGCTCAACATTATAAAATATATTAAAAATTAGCTTCGAATCTTCACATTAATTCAAAATCACGCAACATTTTTGTGCGTAGTTTACACCACTGATATCAAGAGCTTGATAAAATATTTGGCGTTAATTACGTCGTTTTATGAAACCCAACTGGCATCAATTGGTCCGGAATCGAGCATTTGCCGTAAATGAAGCTCCGTACTTTCGATGGCGTGAATTACTCCGGTCTCAGGCTTTATGAAACCGAATTGGCATCAACTACGCCAAATCTGGCATAATTGACGGAACGCCGTAAGTAATTCCTTTTATGAAACGAGGCCCAGGATTCAGTATAGGGTCATCAGAGGCCGGGAACATCCATCAGGGGTCTGAGTAGGCCTGCCATAGGGGCATGCATGACACATCATGGAACATGGGTCAATCTAGATCCATTAGGGGCTGTTGAAGTGCCATCATTGTTCAGCGTGGGCCCGCAATCACCTCTGATGGGCATATGCCGTGCCCCGATGGACTAACGCTGGCCCCCGATAAACCATCACCAGCCCCTGATAGGTCTACAAAGCCCCCTGCTGGGTCTAAATTGGTCACTGATATGCCCTAATGGGCCACTGAGAAACCCGTACAACATCCCCTGACTGCACCTGATGGACCAATGCCGTCCCCTCATGGGCCCACCAGGCACCACGGCTCTTGAATGGCCTCTTCAAGTCCCTGAAGCGCCTTTATTGGCCTAAATGGACCCCTGATTGGCTTATGTGGTCCCTAATGGTCCTATATGGCCCCATGAGCCCTCAACGTCCCTAGACAGCCTTACATTATATGCCACCGGTCCCTGGTAGGCCTGCACTGGACCCAATAGGCCTATACCGACCCATAAAGGGCCCATGTCGAGCCCTCATGGGCCTCCGATGACCACACGCCGGCATGTGTGGCCCCATCAGCAGTGGTCCGTCTATCCCATGTACTTACGGTCTTTTTGGCCGATGTGACACCGGTAGTATATAGAAATATCATGATTAAATGTCGTTATTATATAGTCAAAGGTCACGGAAAGAATATCCAAGCTCAAAAATGGTCTCAAACCCAACAAAAACTGATACAAATCCCCTTCAAAAGTCATAAGTCAATGAAACACCATAGGGGAATAGCTGCAGTCCCCCGCAATTTCGTCACGAGCATCGGGCCAATCAGCGTTGAGTATTGCCGAACGCCGATTGGTCGATTTCCGCTAGCTTGTAAATGCTGCTTGCGGATATAGTCTTGAACAAGTGAGGGTCGCGGCAACTAAATATTGCTTGTCACCACTTTTTCTTCGGGAGCGTTCTACCTGGTTTATATAGCCTTGTTACTACCGTAATCATTGATCAATCCACAATGCAGACGATTGCGGCGAGCTGCGGTGTATATGTCGCTCTCTCCTCATAAAACGCAGCTACTAAATAAAGCATTGTTGGTCAGACTTGTGATCAGCTCAGTTGAGCCGGCTCAAAAATCAGCTCAGCTCATGAGCCGGCTCAACATTTTGCCAAATTGTTGAGCTGTGAGCTGAGCCGGCTCAGTAATGCATTGAGCTGAGCTGCTGTCTGAGCTGAGCTGAATGAGCTTGAGCTGAGCTGAGCTGAATGAGCTTGAGCTGAGCTGAGCTGAGCTGAGCTGAGCTGAGCTGAGCTGAGCTGATTGAGCTGAGCGAGCTGAGCTGAGCTGAGCTGAGCTGAGCTGAGCTGATTGAGCTGAGCTGAGCTGATTGAGCTGAGCTGAGCTGAGCTGATTGAGCTGAGCTGAGCTGAGCTGAGCGAGCTGAGCTGAGCTGATTGAGCTGAGCTGATTTAGCTGAGCTGAGCTGATCTTGTTCTAATTCTTTTCAGTTCATGCTTGGAAATTAACTCAGGATTTGATGCTTCAGCTATGAGCTAGCTATGGAGTGAGCAATTACACTGCCTTCGTGATCGCACTTAAAAATATCAAAACTCTAAAGAAATCAATATTAATCACTAATCAAGCTTAATTTATTTCCTCCATATTGCATGGAAATTGGAAGACCAGGGTCTTGGCCAATTTACAGGCTAATACAGCCAGTCTCAAGTTTCAAGTCTGACTGCAAGATGAATACCTACTGTCAGGCTTTGATGCTTCGCCTTGACACTCTGCTCCGCAATGTACAATTCAGCATTCTTCACTTTGTTATTTAAGCAGTTATTTAAATTAATTTTATCGATAAGGGTTCTTACCTCTGCATAAAATATTTAAAATTAGGAATTACCAAATAATGTTCCTCTTCGTTGGTTGAATGTGGGCTAAGCAACCATATCCTATTGAAAGTGGGGTGGGGCTGGGGGCAGAGGCGCTAACTGGAACTCTCACCTTCTGATGTCCATAATATGGGAAAAGCTCCCTTATTCACACGCCGACTATGAATTCTAATTGTGTTGACATTGCCTTGGTTGAGATCAGGGTGGTGTTTGGTTTCACTCAAGGTTTCACTGATAACAGCACGCTGCTATCACACGTGTCAAATGGGGTTTCCATGGAGATATAAACAAACTCTTATCTCCAAGTTCCAACACTACCCCAAAATGTAACGTCAGCTCCTGGCAGGGTGCCAAGAGCGGATGGCGGCGTGGGCGCAGCTCTCGGCCGTGAAACACCGCCTAGTTGAGATGATTCCATGGCGTTTTTTTCGTCTTGCAGATTTTCGTCCGACTTTTCTTCGTCTGGCATTTTTTCGTCTGTACATTTTTTTCGTCTGTAAACTTTTTCGTCCAGACTTTTTTCGTTCGTATATTTTGAACTTATATGTTATGTTAACATCGCGGGTGCACACTCTGATAACATGTGATAACACTGCCAAGAACAGTCCATTTCATGTAACTATAGTCTGAGTCCAAGTAGACGCACGACTCGCAAAGTCTCAAGGTCTTAATGAGCTTATCTCTTTTGCCCATTGTGTAAGTTGCCTCGCTCCTTGTTAGAGGAGACTTACTTATGCGCCAAGAGTTGGTCTGTTTTTTAACCCTCGCCCGTATTGGTGTTTTTCCAGCCGCGAACGTATAAGGGGGCGGGGGTCCGTTGGACCCCCCCTTGCCGTTTCGTCCCTGATCGAGCTAGAGCTTCGCGGAAAAAACGAGCGTGCTGCCCGCGACGAGAGGAAGCCGATGATACCCAATTTTAAGGTCCTAGGTTATCGGTTGACCTTCCAGGTCAGGTCAATGACCCAAAAGTCGGGAAAATCGGGACCTGTTAGAACGTCGTAAAACGTGGCTGCTATGGGGGTTTTCGGGGTGCTGATCACGAATATCATGTTAGTTATGATCACTGATGATGTCTTTATGCATTGAGGCCAGGTCGGGTCAGGTCAGGTCAACCAGTAAGGATTTTGCCGGGTATTCGTAGTAGCCTCTGACAGCTTCGTAACATGTTACGAAGGCACCAAAACTGCTTCGTAAATGTTCAAATGGTTGCTAAATTCGAATTCAGCTCCAAAAACTAGCCTAGAAACATGTAAAACTCGAAAAAGTGAACCGAGGTCATCAAAGGTCAATGACCTGACCTGACCTTCCGGTGACCTTGACACCCACCCTAATGCATGGGAGCAACATCATATCCCATGTTTGAACACTTGAAACCACAAAAAGACTGCTAACGCGCGGCTAATGCGAGCCGACATACGCCGAATCGCGATTCCGGCCAAACATGGTCTCGAAAAGTAGGTCACAGGTCAAAGGTCATTAGGGTCAGGGTCATGAAATTTTCAGGATAGGTGTAAAATTGATTATCGCGAGGATACTGAAAGTTTCGTCGCGATCGGCCGCTTTTTACGCGAGTTATTCGCGAAAAACAGAGGGGGGTCCGTTCGACCCCCCCCCTATACGGGCGAGGGTTAAAGGGACTGTCCCACCTTCAAAAAATTGCTTTGATATACTGTTCTTGTGTTGCAAGACATAGATTAGGGGCCCCTGTACACGAAATTGGCAAACATTCGGCCCATAGTTGGCTAATTGTTTAAAAATTCCAATTTAAAGCTTTTGGATCGATTACGTCATATGATTGTTTTTTTATCGGGCAAAGTTTTTTTCCTAGCTGCCAAATCGGTGGCACAAAGATTTGTTACGCTTCTGCCGCGAATAGTACAAACATTGCGCATGAAATCAAAACTCAGGAAATTGGTATTTTAGCAAGATGCAAAGTAACACAAACATGTTCAATGTTCATGGAAAGGATTGAAATGAAAATTAGAAAATTGAAGCTTGAACTTTGTCAAGAAGAAGGTCGCAAACTGCAAAGAATATCAACAAGGCCTTATTTATCATTTTTAAAAGATTATAGAATGCTCCCTAATAAGCAAAAGCAAGATATTGATGTAAGATATTGATGTTTGATTATTGATGCTGCCCACAATGTCTTGGGCACATGGATGCTGGAAGTGAGCTCAACTTCAATAATCAGACCTAAGAATCACAATGGATATAGCCATGAGCCAGACTGCAAAGTATGGCAATTTTGTCCAGATGTCGGTGCAGACTCCTTCGTCTGGTGCGGATCTAAGTGTGGTGCGGTGTGGATTTGGTTTGGTGTGGTGCAGATTTAGTGTAGCGGGGTGCGAAGTGTTCTCTCAGCCCCCTTTGGTGTGAATTTTCTGGCTCAGTTTGCAGGGTTTGTGTAAATTTTGAACTTAGGCCAGTGCTCCTTGGTGACCTGCGAGCCATAGGTACTCTGCAGTACTGGCGTGGGCCCATGAGCAAAGTAATATAATATAGTCTGTTCAAGATTCAATATAATAAGTCTGCAAAACACATTCCAGCAATTGTAATTGAAGCAGAATGAATTGTAGTGACCTGCATTCGTATTTTTGTTGTGTCTGTGAAAAATAATAAATATACCTACTTATTGGAAAAATCGTGGCCTTTCAGCACATTTGGCAGAGTTGTGTGACTCTGATGTAGTGGCTCATGTGGAACGCAACGAGCTGCGGAACAAGCTTGAATGGCATTTTGCCTCAGGGCTATCTGCCAGAAACATTTCATCTGCATGAATTTATCTACAGGCAAGTCTGACAAATTTGTGGATTAACTGGGGACCTTGTAAGCCTGCATATTAAATTCTAGCCTACCAGCTCAGCCCTATCCTCAGTTTCAGCATTCAGCATGATAACAGTTCTGATCAAGTTCTGATTGTCACCACTGAGACACCAATGGAGTCCTCTGAAATTTTGCCTTTTAATCAAATTATTTGTAAGAGTTTCAAGCTATATTTAGACCAAACATTTCACTCTCAAAGATCTGCGACCTACCCCACTCGTCCAGTAGGATGGATGCCTGGCGCGCAAACAGTCCAGCAGTGAGCTGCCAGCCGGCATGCAGGGCAGCAGCAGGCAGCGGCAGCAACGGCAACTGGTGAACACGTCTTGGACTGCAGCCACGACATAATCTAGGCTAGCGTCTATTCAATTTGTCCATGTACAAGTCCCACAGCTCCTGCCCGAGGTGCCCGAGGTTGCGCAAGTCAGGGAACTGACCACCTCCAGCCCAGGCGTGGTTCACTGACTCAAGATATTTCAACTGACCAGTCAGAGTTCATGTTTTGCAACTTTTATCCAAGTTATTTGTAATTGTAATATTCTAAACTGAATTTTAGGCATGACTTCATTTTTCAAGAGCTACAAAGAACACACTTTCCCTGTGCAGCACGTCTATTGTCCTAACATTAGTCACATAGTTGCAAGAAGCGACTTGAATGCGGAACCTGCCTGTTTTGAAGCCCTGTTGTCTGTTGGGTGACACTGCACAGAGGTAAGGATGGGGTGTGATTTTGCTGCTGTTTGTCAGGTTCAATATGTGTGTCAATGATCACAAAGTACTATAAAGGTTTAAAAAATGCACAGCATGGCCTAACAAAGCACATTACCTAGGTTTTGACAAGCAGCGCAGCGACTGTGGTACAAAGGCCCAGTCCTGGTCCCATGCTCATGTTAGTAGCTGGATCTGCTCCCAGGAAACAAAGGTAAAACACTATTGACAGCTTTAAGATGAAATCTGCAGGAAAACTAAGCCATCTATAAAATCTAACATACGCTTAAAAGCGCAACAGAGCATTTCTGATTCAACGTGCAGCACTTCCGCTTTCATCCGCCATCAGCAACTCAGTTCAAAGAATGATGCATTACATCACTAAAATTTATTTCAAAATACCTCTGCATGGTGTTTACACAAACAACAGTTCTTTACTAGACATGATCGACCTCAGGCCACCCACACTTCAGCAAACAGGGTATTATCAATGTTTAACGGCTCAAGGTTAGTCGTCTTGGATGTTCAGAAATAAAAAGGTGAACATTCATTGTCTCTTCCTTATTTGTCACCATCAATAGATTGTGGACTCCTCAGAGCATGTCTTGATTATGGAGTTGAAACAGCAGTGAGCAAATCATTTATGATTTTGATACTATGATTAATTTCAGTGAGTTGCACACTTGAACTTGACACCTGCCATTGATAAGTTCATGGCTCTTGCATTCTTCAGTCACATGTAGGACGGCCTCTTAAATATTTAAATACAAAAATAAAAATACTGCTAGAATTAGAAGACTATTAGAATTAGTTTGGCATATCAATTTAATTCTCCACCTCGTGGCGCCGGGCGCTGTTCCATGAGGCGTTGTTATTTTTCAAGGTTTCAATAAAAAACAAGTCGACAGATACAGAAACTTCGGAAAAGGCGGAAACGTCACAGGTTTTAAGTGCCAATACCAATACATTGTGGCACTTATTTGCACAGATGTCAAAATCAAACACGAATTTATTTGCGATGAAGTAATTGCTGGAGAAACGGTTTTCACGACTCTGATTTTCAAAGAACGCCCATCAAGATGGCTATCTCAACTCAATTCTAATGTTAAGGTGGGACAGTCCCTTTAAGCATGTCCGATTTAAAAAGAACGACTGAAGGATCCAAGCGTGAATTTAACTGAGCGGAAACTGAGCTAAGCTGAATTGAGCGGAAACTGAGCTGAGCTGAACGGGAACTGAGCTGAGCTGAGCGGAAACTGAGCTGAGCTGAGCGGAAACTGAGCTGAGCTGAGCGGAAACTGAGCTGAGCTGAGCGGAAACTGAGCTGAGCGGAAACTGAGCTGAGCTGAGCTGAGCGGAAACTGAGCTGAGCTGAGCTGAGCGGAAGCTGAGCTGAGCTGAGCTGAGCTGAGCGGAAACTGAGCTGAGCTGAGCTGAGCGTGAGCGGAGCACAGCCGGTTTGAGCGGAGCGTGAGCTGAGCTGAGCCGTGTTAAACTGAGCGGGAGCTGAGCGGGAGCGGATAAAACGGAGTTGAGCTGAGCGAGCTCACTTTTTTCTTGAGCTGTCACAAGTCTGTTGTTGGTATGATGTAGATTTGTATAGCACACATGCAAACACTTTTTTCTTTAATCTTAAATTTATAATTGTAGCATGCTGATTTTGGTCCATTTTTTATATACCTACTTTTGAACAATGCCTTGAATTAAACTACTGTGATTCTGGGAACACCTGTGCATGAAGATAGTTGCTGTAAAACAGGGGTCGGCAAATGGTGGGGCATGCCCCCTTTGGGGGTAATGGAGCCCTTTCGGTGGGGGTAATGAGGGATTCTGAGAAAGCCTATCTTTTTAGAGTTTGTAGCTCCAGTGATGGAGCCATCGTGACTGTTGCATCCCAGGGTTCAAAGATTAGCCCAGGCCAAAGGCACAGCACACATTGATTAGATACCAATTTTCACGTACCTGCTCGCCTCACCATCTCACCCCTCCGTACAGTCGTACAAAAGCAGCTGCAACTTTTGACCGTCGCCCGTCTGTTGGCGTTTCAACAGCCGCTAACGTAAGGGGGAGGAGTCGATCGGACCCCCGCGGCCTCTCGGACTCTGATATGGAGCTGTGCATAAAAAAGACTAGCGTGCTACCCGTGACAATAGGAAGCCGCTGCTGCCCATTTTTAAGGTCCTTGGTCATTCCGTCTCATTCAAGAGGGCAATGACAAGTGTCGAGAAAATCGGGACCCGCTATAACTCCTTGAAGTGAGAGTTTATGGCTCAAGATGATCTCCAGAAAAAGCTCATAAGCCAACGGTCATTATGGGTCCAGAGGCCAGTTTTACCAACAGAAAAATAGCCGCCTGCCGGAATTTTTGCCTAAAGATCGTTTCACATATGGAGCGTAAACGGTAAAGCCCTATCCGCTTACGAGCCCATCGCGTTTATCGCTCCGTATGTGAAGCGGTCTTGAGGCAAAAATTCCGGCAGGCGGTTATTTTTCTGTTGGTAAAACTGGTCTCAGGTCATGATATTTTCCGGGCTGGTAAAAAAAAAAAATATATGATGGGCTCGAGGGTACAATTTGGTCGTGATCCAATGCCTTTTGCGTGAGCCTCTTAACGAAAAACCACCCGCCGCCCCTATACGTACAAGGGTTAAATGGGATATAGCATAGGTGGCGGAACGGGGAGGGCACCGGGGCACCGTGCACCCATTGATTTTTGCATTTTAACATTAGCCCTATGGACGTTGCATGGAAAGAATGGGACCAAAAGTCGGCAGTGCCCCCCCCCCTCCCCCTTAATTGAAGGTGTTCCGCCGCTACTGGGATATAGGCATTAAATGTGTTGTGGAGGAAGTGTCATGTTTTAAATTTGATGCATTGGAAATGCACAAATACCCAAAGAGTTCCAGGACGGTATGGAATTTCAGTAAACTTGGCTGTGTCAGCAATGGGGTCTGGTAGGTGGGGGTAATGGCCCTGCCTGGCGCCCAAAAAGGGGGCACGACCCCGAATGACCTGCCGACCACTGCTGTAAAAGATATTATGGTGCATATTTGGTCAAATTCGGTGCATTCGCCAGATAGCCCGTCGTGAAACGGCTATTGCATATCATTCGATTCGGCATGTATTCCTGAGTCCATTACTGGCGATCCCGCCTCGCTAGCTCAATTTGATCGGGAGTTATGAGTTATTGGCAAAACAACTCTCATGACCCTAGTGACGTCATAAATTACCTCAATTTGATCGGGAGTTATGAGTTATTGGGAAAACAACTCTCATGACCCTAGTGACGTCATAAATTACCTCACGTAAAGTAAGCAATGCAAAAACGAAGCATCGGGCCACGGGCCTTGCAAGGAGTGAATGAAATCCCGATTCTGTGAGTTTGATATAGTTTGAGATCATTCTCGGCACCAAAATAGCAGTTTTCATCTTTCCCATTGCCTTATAAGGCTATAGGTAGGTAGGTAGGTACCTAATGGTGAGTCTGGTCAAGTGGTCGACCTGACCTCATGTAACCTTAAGAAAAAAATCCGAGATTTACAAGTTGTGAGACCTCTGGAGGATACTACGCCCTCTAAGTTTCATCTCCCTGTAAAAGTTCCTCTGGCACTGAGGGTGTTGCAAAGTTGCGACATCTGAGGACCGTGCAGAGGATCACTTGTGACGTCACATAGGTCAGTGACCTGACTTGACCCGAAAATGTGGTTGGTACCACAAGATGCGGCTTGACTCAAAGGCTAGTTATGCCAAGTTTCAGCTCTCCATCTCCAGCGTATTCGGAGCTATCGCAAAAAAACCCTATGGGGAGACACTCCCTTCGGCCGGCGAGGGTTAACTCCGACTCCGGAGTCGGAGTCGGTAACACTTAAGCGACTCCAACTCCGATTCCGACTCCGGGAAAACTGCCGACTCCGACCGACTCCGACTCCGTCTCCAACTCCGTAGCCCAGGTCAGGGCCAGGGGTCTCAAATCTCAATACATTGCCAGGAACGCTCTGTAGGTATATCTGGGCGCCACCAATGATGTGTGTGTGTGTGTTTTTTTTTACAGCTCCAGGGCGCGACGACAGAGCGCCTATGCGGACTGCGGTGGTGCCGGTGCCGATGTGGCGGTGCCAGCCGCAGAAAACTGGATCAGTAGCTGACCTGGGGCGCGGCGGGCCGACCTATCTAAATGAACATCGCGCCGGCCGAGCCACCACCCGACAGTGAGGAATCGCTGGTGACCTCACTAATTACCCGTCGGCAGGCGCACGAGCCAAGGGCTGATTACCCGAGCTGCGTCCTCCCCCTTAACACATACTCAGGGCGATGGAGAACCGCGCGACCACCGCACCCGGGCAGCTATGTGGGTCATCTTCCGTTCTAACTTCTAGGGAGAACCTCCCTACCAGAGATGGTCGGTCAGCCCGGCCTTGTGAAAGCAACGGACCTAATTAGAATGTCCAGTTAGCGAAAACCCGGCATTGTTAGTTTGGTTATTAATCACGTGCTGTTTTATAATGCGTACCTAGTCATTCAATCCAATTCAGGCTAGCTAACCAGTAACCACTTCGCACTTTCATAGGCGGCGGAACGGGGAGGGCACCGGGGCACCGCATGCCCCCCTTTGATTTTGACATTTTAACATTAGCCCTATGGGCGTTGCATGGAAAGAATGCAGGGACCAAAAGTCGGCAGTGCCCCTCCCCCTTATAATTGAAGGTGTTCTGCTGCTACTGCGCACTTTTGAGCTTACTACTGAGTGCTCAGTGCTGGCCTACACCTACATATAGGTCCTACTGCTATATCAATTTAGTCCGTATATTTTTGCTGCGAGTAGCCCGAAAACTTACGAAGAAAATTCGATCGAAATTGACGAAAATGTATGTCATTCGAGCATACCTATAAAGAATACTCATCAAATTTCACGGTAAAAATTGTTTTCAGGAGCAGAGGAGTGCATAAGGAATCGAAATCCGAGGAGTTTTAGGAAATTCGAGAAACTTTTTGGATTTTCGGGCCCGCTTGCTGTGTAGGTAAGTCGCCTTTCTGGATCCGCCAGTGATCCCCTAATAATGCAACTTAGACAGGATCAAAAAATGCACCTTCTTTGAATAAAACGGTCTGTAACATTGTCACAAAATGTTCATTGTTCATGGATTGCAGCTTTTTGACGAGATTTAGGTAAGAAGAATGCAGAGATAACCTAAATTTGTTGCACAAAACAAACGAAGGTCTGCGTCAACACGGTCGACACCCACTGGCTTCTGACTTTCTTCGAATAACTTATCTGCATGGGGGGGGGGAGCAGCTCTCCCCTCAGGAGTCGGCAGGCTTAGCTTCCACACAATTCGTGTGTAGCTAGCTAATTCGTGTCGTCCTAACTAAAAAATGTTAGGAAAAAGTTAGAAACATCAGACTCGGGCATCTCGGTAGCTGGAAGCTACATTCAGAGAAGCCTCCATAGTTTCTTGCAATCGTTACGAATTAATATTCCGAGTAAAACACCTGGAAGTTCGGGCATATGCAAAGAACATGTAAATTATAGATTAACTTTGGACAAACTGGCACGGATGTCAGCACACACTGTGCGAGTAATACCAAAGCTACCTGTGGGGGAGTTGGCAGGCCCCACGGAGTAGAGGTCAGACGAGCTGCCGGTCCGAGGTCGGAGCTGATCCCTCGGATGAAGCTGGCGGATCCGTCGGAGCTACTGGTCCCTCGGAGAGACCAAGCTGGCTGGTCCTTCGGATAGGCTGGCCCCTCGGACGGAGCTGGCTGGCCCCTCGGACGGAGCTGGTTGGTCCCTCGGACGGAGCTGTTCGTTCAGCGGACGGAGCTGGCTGGCCCCGCGGACGGAGCTGGTAGGCCCCGCGGACGGAGCTGGCTGGTCCCTCGGACGGAGCTGGTTGGCCCCTCGGACGGAGCTGGCTGGCCCCTCGGACGGAGCTGGTTGGCCCCTCGGACGGAGCTGGCTGGCCCCTCGGACGGAGCTGGCTGGCCCCTCGGACGGAGCTGGCTGGCCCCTCGGACGGAGCTGGTTGGTCCCTCAAACGGAGCTGGTTGGTCCCACAGTCAGGGCTTTAAGTTCCGCGGACGGGCCGCAGACAGACACTAACGGTGCCGGTCGTCTCGAAGTGATAAATGATCGCAGGCCGGTTATCTGCGCTATCACTACCGTTCTACGCGCTTATGGAGAGGCCGGGCAGCCTTTTGTGCGCTGATTAGTCCGGCGGCCAAGCTCTGAAACAGTTCAGTTATCTTCCGGAGAGCATGCGGATTGTAAGTAAAATACAAATTACATTGCATTTATATCAATGACTGATAACATAACCTTTCCTCAAGACGGAACATCGGGCACTTATACTAACTGCTACTAAAAACTACAACAGAAAACTGCAAGCACTGCTCAAATACCAAACGGATCAAACGGATCAATTGGGTGCTTATGTTCAGTCGTGAAAAGGGATAAAGAGGGGGGAGAGAAGAGAGAAGAAAGTAAAGAGGGGAGGAGAGAAGAAAGCAGAGGAAAGGGAGGAGAATCAACTAGAGGGGGAGGATAAGAGACAGAGGGGGAGAGAGAGAGAGAAAGAGAGAGAGAGAGAGAGAGAGAGAGAGAGAGAGAGAGAGAGAGAGAGAGAGAGAGAGAGAGAGAGAGAGAGAGAGAGAGAGAAGCGGAGAGAAAGAGAAATACAGACAGACACACAATCAGACAAAAAAATATCTAGACAGATAGGCAGACAGACAGACAGACAGACAGACAGACAGACAGACAGACACACAGGCAGAAGTACATACAAACCAAAGCCAGTCAACGGGAGCTCCGGTTGGCTGCTGCGGCCGATAGCGACACACCCATCGGCCAGCAGTGTCCGATGACGGTCAGATCCGTCTTTGTGACGGATGGGGTGGCCGCTTTAGCCGACCGTTTAGCTCTCTCTGTCGGATCGATTAGCTCGTGCCACGCCAGCGGTGAGGGCCCCGCGGGGGGTGGCCGCGTGACCTAATGTGACCTGATACAGAGACCCGGACCGGGGGAAATGAAGAGGCAGGGCACATACCTACTACAGAGCCGGACAGTGTGAACGTAAAACTGAAATTGGCTGGTCGCGGTGTGAAGAATTGACAACCAACCGACGGATCGGAAGCTATGGATAAACTTCCAAATATTCATCAACTTTAACTCATTGGTGACCTATATAGAGTGCATGCTTATAATACGCTTTACCGTGATGTCCTGCCTTCTGCATGCGCTCCGTGTCATCGTGTTTATTCGGTTATCTCAGCCCGTCCGCGGCAGATACCTCGCTACCTAAGCGCCCACTGATGAGGGCTGCTATGCGGTGAGTTGTGTGTGTGTGGGGGGGGGAAGGGGGGGGGGGGTAACGACTAACGGGTTACAGTGGCGACCGGGCCCAGGGCCCGTACGCCGTAAACAAGGGCATTAATCAAAACGGCTAATGTTTCGACGCCTCTGCTTTACCGATTGCCCATCTGATCGTCTGTGAGTAGGCAGTGCAGATAGCCTCATTTGTGACGTCATAAGGGGGCGGACATTTGGTATTTGGTTGTTATTTCAATTTCATTGAACCAGAAGCCGCACCATTAACAGCACGCTTCATTATTGAGGGAAACATAGCCCGGCCCCGAAATGAAAAATAAATACGATTTATACCTTTAGCTTGTGATTGGTAGATATGCCAGCCGCTTGAAACAACTTTATATATGATACAAAGGCGTTATGCTGCTTACCTACTCACTTTTCGTCCTCATTTTTCTTTTCACGACGATGAAAATATCTCAGGTAATCGTTATGGGTCAGCAGGCCGTTAGGTCATGTCATCTTATTTAACCCTCGCACTGGCAGGGCATTTTTCATAACACGGCCTGGCAGGGGGGGGGTCGATGCGACCCCCCTCGCGATTGGCTCCTATGGCACCTAGAAACACCAAATTTGGTAGGTAGGTGGGCACCCCGGAGGTCTCGCCCCTGTGCAAATTTGGTTGGTCTAGGTCAATATTTAGGGGGGTTTTGGGGGGGTATAAGTGTAAAAATTTCGCTAAAAACAGGTCAAAAGTTTTTCGCTTATAACTTTTGATCTAATTACGATAGAGCAAAAATAAAAGCACCAGTGAACTCAGCACGTCGAGGCGCG
Organism: Amphibalanus amphitrite; assembly: GCF_019059575.1. Taxonomy (NCBI): domain Eukaryota; kingdom Metazoa; phylum Arthropoda; class Thecostraca; order Balanomorpha; family Balanidae; genus Amphibalanus; species Amphibalanus amphitrite. Next base: position 239,850 of record NW_024881749.1, read on the forward strand.
TCGAATGATATACTTTTTAGCTTGCTTAAGTGTACTTAAAGTTTTTCTTAATTTTTAAGTAAACTTTAATTAATCAATTAAGTTCAAGTTAACCAAATTGCATCATATCGCATATCATTCGATTCGGCTGATCACCAGGAACACAATGACCAGTGGCGCAGCCAGGATTTCGTTTCGGGGGGGGTCATCGCCTCCAAAGCGGGCCCCCTAGTGTACGGGCCCCCACCCATTTTTCAGAATCTCTCCATATTTCATACGCATTCTGCTGAGCGGGCCCCCTTTACCTGCACGATAACCCTGAGCGAGTTTGAATCAGAAAATTTGGATAGAACAATAGCTCGGTAGTTAATCACCCGGTGTTCAATTTTTACGCAAATTGACCAACACAGAAATATGTTACTATGACGTATGTATTCGTATCTTTCGAGGCCGAAATGTGCCCTTTCCGCAATATGCATAGCATATAATGCAATCAGAACTGTTGCCTGCTTCTGTCGGACAAAGCATTGTGCCTTTATTCTTCTTCATTACGTGAATTCGCTCACAAGAAGTTTTAACCCTCGCCGGCACATGGGGAGGGGTTGATGCAACCCCCCTAAGGTTTTTTTTTCGCGAATAACTCGCGTTAAAAGCGGCTGATCGCGACGTAACTTTCAGTACCCTCGCGTTCATCAATTTTACACCTACCCTAGAAATTTAATGACCCTTACCCAAATGAACTTTGAGCTGTAACCTACTTTCCGAGACCATGTTTGGCCAGAATCGCGGTTCGGCATATGCCGGCTCGCATTAGCCGCGCGTTTGCAGTCCTTTCGTGGATTCCAGCGTTCAAACATGTGATTTGATGATGCTCCCATGCATAAGGGTGGATGTCAACGTCACCTGAAGGTCAGGTCAGGTCACTGACCTATGATGACCTCGGTACACTTTTTTCAAGTTATGCATGTTTCTAGGCTAGCGTTTTTGGAACTGAATTCCAATTTAACAACCATTTGAATATTTAAGAAGTAGTTCTGGTGCCTTCGTAACATGTTACAAAGCTGTCAGAGGCGGTTGACACGTAAGTACTACGAATACCCGGCGGAACCACTACTGGTTGACCTGACCTGACCTGACCCGACCTGGCCTAACTGCATAAAGACATCATCTGTGATCAAAACTGACGTAATATTCGTGATCAGCACCCCGATAAAAAACCTATAGCAGCCACATTTTACGACGTTCTAACAGGTCCCGATTTTCCCGACATTTGGGTCATTGACCTGACCTGGAAGGTCAACCAGTGACCTAGGACCTTGGAATTGGGTATTATCGGCTTCCTCTCGTCACGGGCAACACGCTCGTTTTTTTTCGCGAAGCTCTAGCTCGATCATACGCCAAACGCGAGGAAGGGGGTCGTACCCTCCCTCCCTTGTGCCGTCGAAGGACGCAAAATGGCCTGAGCCGGCGAGGGTTAACGTGCTCACATGGGTCATGTATTGCCTTGGGCCAGGTTTGAAGTGTGGTGTGGTGATGTGGTGACGTAGATTCTGTCTGTCACCGTGGTCCCGGCATGGTGTTACTTATCCCGGGGTAGGTACAGGCCAGACCGTTGCACCTACGTTAGTGCGCTGAACTTTGCGCAACTTATAGAACAAGGATGGGGAACGTGCCTGTGAGGGGTCTCAGCTCGATCGGGCTGGTGGTGAGCACATGGCGCGTGCTCAATAAGTGCAAACTCGCGTCATAGACTTTACAGGCTTGCAAAATTGGGCGAAAATGGCTAAATTTGACCGACACGGGTCCGGTCCCCGTGCAGTATCTCGGTAACCGTGGGTCCGATCGGCATGGGGAACAATGAGGATCGAACGGGCTATCGAATGGTGAGCGGTGCAGGGATGGCACGCGCCACGTGCACCCGTGAGGGCACTTATGCTTGAAAAATTGACGTTTCGGACGGATTTTGGACTTAATGCTATTTTCGGGTGACTGTCAGACGGAGCGGGTTTATTAACCCGCTTTGATTAAACCCGCATTGATTAACCCTCGCCCGCACATGCCATTTTCCCATCCTAGAACGCACATGGAGGGGGGGGGGGGTGGTTGCCACCACCCCCCCCCGCGCCATTTCATTCCTGTTGGAGATAGAGCTTAGCAGTAAAGACCAAAAAGATTCTTTGGGAAGAGACGAATCCAATGATACCCAGTTTTACCTTCTCAGGTCAGTCATTGACCTTCCAGGTCAGGTCAAACTAAAAAATGTTGCTGTTTTGGGTCACCGTTGGATATCAAGTGCGCTGCTTATCAAATACCGATGACGATGCTGTTTTCTGGTGCCAAGCCAGCTAGAACCTCTTTGTCACACTATCCGACCAGAATTTTGCTGCTGAGGTCATTTCAGGTCAAGTTAGGTCAAGGTCAATTATATGTGTTTGTATGTCTGTGTGTGTCTGTGTGTATACTGATGTCCGTGAAGTTGGCGACGTCGCCAGCGACTTTTCCAGCGACGAGCACCGATTTTAGCCAAAACCTCGTCCAAGGCCAATTGGACCATGAGGATCACGAAAATCGAACCCATTCACCCCTAAACCTTGACCTTCAAGGTCAAATTCAAGGTCAAAGGACGGGGAACTGAAAAAGTGCCACTAAATATTGTCCGATTTTCAAAATTTTGGCACCAAAATGTAGCGCGTGCAAAGTTCTAGCCGCACATCGAAAACCATTTTCATCAAGGTCAAACTTCAAGGTCAAATTCAAGGTCAAAGGACGGGGAACTGAAAAAGTGCCACTAAATATTGTCCGATCTTCAAAATTTTGGCACCAAAATGTAGCGCGTGCAAAGTTCTAGCCGCACATCGAAAACCATTTTCATCAAGGTCAAACTTCAAGGTCAAAATCAAGGTCAAAGGACGGGGAACTGAAAAAATGCCACTAGATATTGTCCGATCTTCAAAATTTTGGCACCAAAATGTAGCGCGTGCAAAGTTCTAGCCGCACATCGAAAACCATTTTCATCAAGGTCAAACTTCAAGGTCAAATTCAAGGTCAAAGGACGGGGAACTTTAAAAATGCTACGTCACCAGCGACTTTTCCAGCGACGAGCACTGATTTTAGCCAAAACCTCGTCCAAGGTCAATTGGACCATGAGGATCACGAAAATCGAACCCATTCACCCCTAAACCTTGACCTTCAAGGTCAAATTCAAGGTCAAAGGACGGGGAACTGAAAAAGTGCCACTAAATATTGTCCGATCTTCAAAATTTTGGCACCAAAATGTAGCGCGTGCAAAGTTCTAGCCGCACATCGAAAACCATTTTCATCAAGGTCAAACTTCAAGGTCAAAATCAAGGTCAAAGGACGGGGAACTGAAAAAATGCCACTAGATATTGTCCGATCTTCAAAATTTTGGCACCAAAATGTAGCGCGTGCAAAGTTCTAGCCGCACATCGAAAACCATTTTCATCAAGGTCAAACTTCAAGGTCAAATTCAAGGTCAAAGGACGGGGAACTTTAAAAATGCTACGTCACCAGCGACTTTTCCAGCGACGAGCACTGATTTTAGCCAAAACCTCGTCCAAGGTCAATTGGACCATGAGGATCACGAAAATCGAACCCATTCACCCCTAAACCTTGACCTTCAAGGTCAAATTAAAGGTCAAAGGACGGGGAACTGAAAAAGTGCCACTAAATATTGTCCTATTTTCAAAATTTTGGCACCAAAATGTAGCGCGTGCAAAGTTCTAGCCGCACATCGAAAACCATTTTCATCAAGGTCAAACTTCAAGGTCAAAATTAAGGTCAAAGGACGGGGAACTGAAAAAGTGCCACTAGATATTGTCCGATCTTCAAAATTTTGGCACCAAAATGTAGCTTATGCAAAGTTCTAGCTGCACATCGAAAACCATTTTCATCAAGGTCAAACTTCAAGGTCAAATTCAAGGTCAAAGGACGGGGAACTGAAAAAGTGCCACTAAATATTGTCCGATCTTCAAAATTTTGGCACCAAAATGTAGCGCGTGCAAAGTTCTAGCCGCACATCGAAAACCATTTTCATCAAGGTCAAACTTCAAGGTCAAATTCAAGGTCAAAAGACGGGGAACTGAAAAAGTGCAACTAAATATTGTCCGATTTTCAAAATTTTGGCACCAAAATGTAGCGCGTGCAAAGTTCTAGCCGCACATCGAAAACCATTTTCATCAAGGTCAAACTTCAAGGTCAAAATCAAGGTCAAAGGACGGAGAACTGAAAAAGTGCCACTAGATATTGTCCGATCTTCAAAATTTTGGCCCCAAAATGTAGCGCGTGTAAAGTTCTAGCCGCACATCGAAAACCATTTTCATCAAGGTTAAACTTCAAGGTCAAATTCAAGGTCAAAGGACGGGGAACTGAAAAAGTGCCACTAAATGTTGTCCGATTTTCAAAATTTTGGCACCAAAATGTAGCGCGTGCAAAGTTCTAGCCGCACATCGAAAACCATTTTCGTCAAGGTCAAACTTCAAGGTCAAATTCAAGGTCAAAGGACGGGGAACTGAAAAAGTGCCACTAAATATTGTCCGATCTTCAAAACTTTGCACCAAAATGTAGCGCGTGCAAAGTTCTAGCCGCATATCGAAAAGCATTTTCAACAAGGTCAAACTTCAAGGTCAAATTCAAGGTCAAAGGACGGGGAACTTTAAAAATGCTACGTCACCAGCGACTTTTCCAGCGACGAGCACCGATTTTAGCCAAAACCTAGTCCAAGGTCAATTGGACCATGAGGATCACGAAAATCGAACCCATTCACCCCTAAACTTTGACCTTCAAGGTCAAATTCAAGGTCAAAGGACGGGGAACTGAAAAAGTGCCACTAAATATTGTCCGATTTTCAAAATTTTAGCACCAAAATGTAGCGCTTGCAAAGTTCTAGCCGCACATCGAAAACCATTTTCATCAAGGTCAAACTTCAAGGTCAAAATCAAGGTCAAAGGACGGGGAACTGAAAAAATGCCACTAGATATTGTCCGATCTTCAAAATTTTGGCACCAAAATGTAGCGCGTGCAAAGTTCTAGCCGCACATCGAAAACCATTTTCATCAAGGTCAAACTTCAAGGTCAAATTCAAGGTCAAAGGACGGGGAACTGAAAAAGTGCAACTAAATATTGTCCGATCTTCAAAATTTTGGCACCAAAATGTAGCGCGTGCAAAGTTCTAGCCGCACATCGAAAACCATTTTCATCAAGGTCAAACTTCAAGGTCAAATTCAAGGTCAAAGGACGGGGAACTGAAAAAGTGCCACTAGATATTGTCCGATCTTCAAAATTTTGGCACCAAAATGTAGCGCGTGCAAAGTTCTAGCCGCACATTGAAAACCATTTTCATCAAGGTCAAACTTCAAGGTCAAATTCAAGGTCAAAGGACGGGGAACTGAAAAAGTGCCACCAAATATTGTCCGATCTTCAAAATTTTGGCACCAAAATGTAGCGCGTGAAAAGTACTAGCCGCACATCGAAAACCATTTTCATCAAGGTCAAACTTCAAGGTCAAATTCAAGGTCAAAGACGGGGAACTGAAAAAGTGCCACTAAATATTGTCCGATCTTCAAAAAATTGGTTTTCGATGTGCGGCTAGAACTTTGCACGTGCTACATTTTGGTGCCAAAATTTTGAAGATCGGACAATATTTAGTGGCACTTTTTCAGTTCCCCGTCCTTTGACCTTGAATTTGACCTTGAAGTTTGACCTTGATGAAAATGGTTTTCGATGTGCGGCTAGAACTTTGCACGCGCTACATTTTGGTGCCAAAATTTTGAAAATCGGACAATATTTAGTGGCACTTTTTCAGTTCCCCGTCCTTTGACCTTGAATTTGACCTTGAAGTTTGACCTTGATGAAAATGGTTTTCGATGTGCGGCTAGAACTTTGCACGCGCTACATTTTGGTGCCAAAATTTTGAAGATCGGACAATATCTAGTGGCACTTTTCAGTTCCCCGTCCTTTGACTTTGAATTTGACCTTGAAGTTTGACCTTGATGAAAATAGTTTTCGATGTGCGGCTAGAACTTTGCACGCGCTACATTTTGGTGCCAAAATTTTGAAGATCGGACAATATCTAGTGGCACTTTTTCAGTTCCCCGTCTTTGACCTTGAATTTGACCTTGAAGTTTGACCTTGATGAAAATGGTTTTCGATGTGCGGCTAGAACTTTGCACGCGCTACATTTTGGTTCCAAAGTTTTGAAGATCGGACAATATTTAGTGGCACTTTTCCAGTTCCCCGTCCTTTGACCTTGAATTTGACCTTGAAGTTTGACCTTGATGAAAATGGTTTTCGATGTGCGGCTAGAACTTTGCACGCGCTACATTTTGCTGCCAAAATTTTGAAGATCGGACAATATCTAGTGGCACTTTTTCAGTTCCCCGTCCTTTGACCTTGAATTTGACCTTGAAGTTTGACCTTGATGAAAATGGCTTTCGATGTGCGGCTAGAACTTTGCACGCGCTACATTTTGGTGCCAAAATTTTGAAAATCGGACAATATTTAGTGGCACTTTTTCAGTTCCCCGTCCTTTGACCTTGAATTTGACCTTGAAGGTCAAGGTTTAGGGGTGAATGGGTTCGATTTTCGTGATCCTCATGGTCCACTTGACCTTGGACGAGGTTTTGGCTAAAATCGGTGCTCGTCGCTGGAAAAGTCGCTGGTGACGTAGCATTTTTAAAGTTCCCCGTCATTTGAGCTTGAATTTGACCTTGAAGTTTGACCTTGATGAAAATGGTTTTCGATGTGCGGCTAGAACTTTGCACGCGCTACATTTTGGTGCCAAAATTTTGAAGATCGGACAATATTTAGTGGCACTTTTTCAGTTCCCCGTCCTTTGACCTTGAATTTGACCTTGAAGTTTGAACTTGATGAAAATGGTTTTCAATTTGCGGCTAGAACTTTGCACGCGCTACATTTTGGTGCCAAAATTGTGAAGATCGGACAATATTTAGTGGCACTTTTACAGTTCCCCGTCTCTTGACCTTGAATTTGACCTTGAAGTTCGACCTTGATGAAAATGGTTTTCGATGTGCGGCTAGAACTTTGCACGCGCTACATTTTGGTGCCAAAATTTTGAAGATCGTACAATATTTAGTGGCACTTTTTCAGTTCCCCGTCTTTTGACCTTGAATTTGACCTTGAAGTTTGACCTTGATGAAAATGGTTTTCGATGTGGGGCTAGAACTTTGCACGCGCTACATTTTGGTGCCAAAATTTTGTAAATCGGACAACATTTAGTGGTACTTTTTCAGTTCCCCGTCCCTTGACCTTGAATTTGACCTTGAAGTTTGACCTTGATGAAAATGGTTTTCAATGTGCGGCTAGAACTTTGCACGCGCTACATCTTGGTGCCAAAATTTTGAAAATCGGACAATATTTAGTGGCACTTTTTCAGTTCCCCGTCCTTTGACCTTGAATTTGACCTTGAAGGTCAAGGTTTAGGGGTGAATGGGTTCGATTTTCGTGATCCTCATGGTCCAATTGACCTTGGACGAGGTTTTGGCTAAAATCGGTGCTCGTCGCTGGAAAAGTCGCTGGTGACGTAGCATTTTTAAAGTTCCCCGTCATTTGAGCTTGAATTTGACCTTGAAGTTTGACCTTGATGAAAATGCTTTTCGATGTGCGGCTAGAACTTTGCACGCGCTACATTTCGGTGCCAAAATTTTGAAGATCGGACAATATTTAGTGGCACTTTTTCAGTTCCCCGTCCTTTGACCTTGAATTTGACCTTGAAGTTTGACCTTGATGAAAATGGCTTTCGATGTGCGGCTAGAACTTTGCACGCGCTACATTTTGGTGCCAAAATTTTGAAAATCGGACAATATTTAGTTGCACTTTTTCAGTTCCCAGTCCTTTGACCTTGAATTTGACCTTGAAGTTTGAACTTGATGAAAATGGTTTTCGATGTGCGGCTAGAACTTTGCACGCACTACATTTTGGTGCCAAAGTTTTGAAGATCGGACAATATTTAGTGGCACTTTTCCAGTTCCCCGTCCTTTGACCTTGAATTTGACCTTGAAGTTTGACCTTGATGAAAATGGTTTTCGATGTGCGGCTAGAACTTTGCACGCGCTACATTTTGGTGCCAAAATTTTGAAGATCGGACAATATCTAGTGGCACTTTTTCAGTTCCCCGTCCTTTGACCTTGAATTTGACCTTGAAGTTTGACCTTGATGAAAATGGTTTTCGATGTGCGGCTAGAACTTTGCACGCGCTACATTTTGGTGCCAAAATTTTGAAAATCGGACAATATTTAGTGGCACTTTTTCAGTTCCCCGTCCTTTGACCTTGAATTTGACCTTGAAGGTCAAGGTTTAGGGGTGAATGGGTTCGGTTTTCGTGATCCTCATGGTCCAATTGACCTTGGACGAGGTTTTGGCTAAAATCGGTGCTCGTCGCTGGAAAAGTCGCTGGCGACGTCGCCAACTTCACGGACATGGGGTAGGTACAGGCCAGACCGTTGCACCTACGTTAGTGCGCTGAACTTTGCGCAACTTATAGAACAAGGATGGGGAACGTGCCTGTGAGGGGTCTCAGCTCGATCGGGCTGGTGGTGAGCACATGGCGCGTGCTCAATAAGTGCAAACTCGCGTCATAGACTTTACAGGCTTGCAAAATTGGGCGAAAATGGCTAAATTTGACCGACACGGGTCCGGTCCCCGTGCAGTATCTCGGTAACCGTGGGTCCGATCGGCATGGGGAACAATGAGGATCGAACGGGCTATCGAATGGTGAGCGGTGCAGGGATGGCACGCGCCACGTGCACCCGTGAGGGCACTTATGCTTGAAAAATTGACGTTTCGGACGGATTTTGGACTTAATGCTATTTTCGGGTGACTGTCAGACGGAGCGGGTTTATTAACCCGCTTTGATTAAACCCGCATTGATTAACCCTCGCCCGCACATGCCATTTTCCCATCCTAGAACGCACATGGAGGGGGGGGGGGTGGTTGCCACCACCCCCCCCCGCGCCATTTCATTCCTGTTGGAGATAGAGCTTAGCAGTAAAGACCAAAAAGATTCTTTGGGAAGAGACGAATCCAATGATACCCAGTTTTACCTTCTCAGGTCAGTCATTGACCTTCCAGGTCAGGTCAAACTAAAAAATGTTGCTGTTTTGGGTCACCGTTGGATATCAAGTGCGCTGCTTATCAAATACCGATGACGATGCTGTTTTCTGGTGCCAAGCCAGCTAGAACCTCTTTGTCACACTATCCGACCAGAATTTTGCTGCTGAGGTCATTTCAGGTCAAGTTAGGTCAAGGTCAATTATATGTGTTTGTATGTCTGTGTGTGTCTGTGTGTATACTGATGTGTGCACCGATTGTTTTTGGGTCCATATCACATGAAATCATGATCTGAGAAGCTTTTACCAAAAATGCAGTCAAAAAACTTCACAAAAAGTAAATTCAGCTTGCCTAAAACGCAATTATCTTAGATGACCTAGGTTGACCTTGACCCTGACCTTGACCCCTGTACATCGTCGAACAACATGTTCTTTGATAGGTGGGAGGTAAGACTGGCAAAAAAGGCCGAAATCAGGGTGTCAAAAGCTCACAAGGCCCATGGCAAACGCAAGATGTTGAGAATTGGCCATTTGGGTCATGACATGACCTGAAAAACAAGGTCATATCTCCGAAACCGAAAATCACAGAAACTTGAAATTTGCAGTGGACATCAAGAAAGGATAGACGAGCAGCTATACGAAAAATCAGCCTTCTAGCTCTAAAAATGTTGAGTGCAGAGCAGAAAGACTGCCTGGGGGGGGGGGGGTGGCAACCACCCCCCCCCCATGTGCGGGCGAGGGTTAATACACCGCATTGATTAAAAACAATGTGGAACAAATCGCTGGAGAAAATGGTTTTTGTTCATGACTTACTTAATTACACGGCATTTGCTGCATAACCTGATACGTTTGACAATTAAAAATGGCATCGTTGGAAAGAGCATTCAATTTTGTCCAAGATCCAATCATCGCTTTTGCAAGACGAGCAACAGTATTCTTAAAAAGATAAATTTTCAAACCTCTACATGGCAATTCATCTATGGCTCTCATTTTTCAATGACCTACGTCAACCTATGCTATAAAATACACTTGACAAGTTCTGTAGTAGACGTATGGTTATCAGACACGAGCACCTCGATGCGATGGATGTTTTTTTTCCAAACCAAAATGCTTAGCCGTCAAAAGACAACCGACCGAAATGTATACATGACCCACGGACACAAGACCAACCAAACGCCCACCGATCGAAAATATCCCTTATTCGCGTTGCGGAGCAAGTGGGTCACCCTAGCGGGCCCCATCCACCCGGAGGGCCCGGGCCCCATCCACAGGGGGCTGGTCCCCGTCCACACGAGGGCCCGGGCTCCGTTCACCCGGGGCTCCGGGCCCCGTCCACCCGGGGCTCCGGGGCCCGTCCATCAGAGGGCCCGGGCCCCGTCCACCCGAGGACCCGGGCTCCGTCCACCCGGGGCTCCGTGGCCCGTCCACCCGGGGCTCCGTGGCCCGTCCACCCGGGGCTCCGTGGCCCGTCCACCAGGGGCCCGGGGCCCGTTCTCCCAGGGACCCGGGCCCCGTTCTCCCGGGGGTCCGGGCCCCGTCCACCCGGGCCCCGACCCCATCCACCTGGGGCCCGGGCCCCGTCCACCCGAGGGTCCGGGCCCCGTTCTCCCGGGGCCCGGGTCCAATCCACCCGGGGCCCGGGCCCCGTTCTCCCGGGGGTCCGGGCCCCGTCCACCCAGGCCCCGACCCCATCCACCTGGGGCCCCGGCCCCGTCCACCCGAGGGTCCGGGCCCCGTTCTCCCGGGGCCCGGGTCCAATCCACCCGGGGCCCGGGCCCCGTCCACCCAGGGCCGGACCCCATCCACCCGGGGCCCGGGCCCCGTTCTCCCGGGGACCCGGCCCCATCCACCCGGGGGCCCGGGCCCCATTCACCCGAGGGCCCGGGCCCTATCCCCACGGGGGCCCGGGCCACGTCCACCTGGGCTCCGAGTCCGGGCCCCGTTCTCCCGGGGGCCCGGGCCCCGTCCACCCGGGGCCCGTACTCCCGGGGCCCGAACCCATCCACCGGGGGCCCGGGCCCCGTCCACCCGGGGGTCCGGGCCCCATCCACCCGCAGTCTGGGCCCCGTCCACCCGGGGCCCGGGCCCGTTCTCCCGAGGGCCTGGGGCAATGACACCATTTTTAACCCTCGCACGACCAGGCCATTTCTCATAACACGAACGACCAGGGGGGGGTTGTTACGACCCCCCCCTGGCGTTTCGAAACGGAAGGTCGTAGAGCTTAGCGGAAAAGACCAACGGATTGCTCTCGCCGAGATCTCGCGATTGGTGGTATATTTTTTGGTCCTAGGTCAACATTTGACCTACTTTTGACCGGTCAAAGGTCAAATTTTCGGAAAAATAGACTTTTTTCAACTTTCGGCGGCGATTGCGGCAAAACGGTGGGAGATATCGACTTGAAACCTTCACTATCGTGTTCCTTGATCAATTCTCTATCGTTTGGTATGTATTTCGTTTCCCTAGCTCTAAAAATGGCGCGTTGGGAGCGCCGGAAGTCGGCAAGGTCACAGTCGGCGGCAGAAATTCGAAAAATCAAAATTTAAATTTTTGAAATCTGATTGTATTTTTGGATTTGGGAGGTCCATTTGCTCCCTGTAGAAGCTAATATTGCTGCATATTCCCATTGAGGTGACAAGAATTAGCAAAATAGTGGTTCGGGCGCTTTTCAAAAATAGTACCGGACGCTGTTCCTCTTGTGACGTCATAGCTCCGTGACCTGACCTGACCCGGTCAAATTTCTTATACCATATGATAGCCAATACTTGCCCCAACATGCATGGGAAGTTTCATCACGATCCATCAACCGATGTCCGTACCACCGGCAGGAAACCTCGGGCGTTGACACTCAGTTTGTGAAAATCCGGCCGGAGGCTGTACCTCTTATGACGTCATAACTCCGTGACCTGACATGACCCGATCAATTTTTTTTCGGCAAAAGATGCGCAAAGGTTGCCCCATAAGGTACCCAAAATTTGGCGGCGCTGCGCGCCGCCGTTTTTGCACTATTTCCGAAAAACCTCAGGGGGGGGGGTTGATACAACCCCCCCCCTAGGCGTTCTAGGGTTAAGCTCTAGCGTCTTTATGTGCCAAGTTATTTGCAAAAACGTCATTTGACCTCAGTTGACCTCATTTGACATGACCCATGGATAAGTACACCAAACAAAGAAACAACAAGTAACCTGCTGTTAAGTACTGTGGTTTCAAAGCACAAAAGTGATGGAACGAAGCGGATATCTCCAGTATTTTCCGAATTTAGTATTTTCCCATAGGCTTAACATTACGACGTAATGACCTCTAACTGACCTCAGGTCAGTGACCTCAAAAAACCCGAACTATATGTTATACAACTCGGTGAACTTAGCACACCCTGAAAGTTTGAAGGAAATCAGTCCAAAACTGTGAGCTGGACAGGTGCAAAAATAAAATTGAAATTTGACCATGACCTTGTACCTGTTTTTCTGGCCCTGACCCAAGGTCACCCGGACCTGAGATTTTCAGGTCATATGTAAAAAGGTTGCCCCATAGGCTGTGCCAAATTTGGCGGCGCTGCGCGCCGCCGTTTTTACGCTATCTCCGAAAAACCTTGGGGGGGGGGGGGTTGCATCGACCCCCCCCCCTGCCAGGGCGAGGGTTAAGACGTTCAAGAGGTAAGTATGTACGCCAGTGGGACTGGTTTAGCAGATCTCCAATAAACAAAAATAGGCATCACTTTTTATTTAGGTATGATTCCAGCTGAGTGATAACGAAATTACCACCACGGCGTGTTAGGTACTCTTCCTGTGGATGGTATATGCAAGCTTAATACTGAAGTCGATAGACATTTGACACCATGATTGCGCTAGACTATCTAAATCCTCTATCGCTCAAACTCTCAGACAATTACAATTTACAAAATAATTCAAAAGCGGGAAAGTTGTCTCCCAAATGCATAAAAGCCATGTCGTTGGACGGGCGCGAACAGTTCAGAGCTGACGCGCCTGTTGGTCCTCTGTCGGGAGCGGCCAGAGCTGCCGTTACCGAGCTGAGCTAAGAGCTGCCGTTACCGAGCTGTGGAGAGCTCCGAGCTGCCGTTACCGAGCTGTGGAGAGCTCAGAGCTGCCGTTACCGAGCTGTGGAGAGCTCAGAGATGCCGTTACCGAGCTGTGGAGAGCTCAGAGCTGCCGTTACCGAGCTGTGGAGAGCCCGGAGCTGCCGTCACTGAGCTGTGGAGAGCCCAGAGCTGCCGTTACCGAGCTGTGGAGAGCCCAGAGCTGCCGTTACCGAGCTGTGGAGAGCCCAGAGCTGCCGTTACCGAGCTGTGGAGAGCCCAGAGCTGCCGTTACCGAGCTGTGGAGAGCTCAGAGCTGCCGTTACCGAGCTGTGGAGAGCCCAGACCTGCCGTTACCGAGCTGTGGAGAGCCCAGACCTGCCGTTACCGAGCTGTGAAGAGCTCAGAGCTGCCGTTACCGAGCTGTGGAGAGCTCAGAGCTGCCTTTACCGAGCTGTGGAGAGCCCAGAGCTGCCGTTACCGAAGAGCTGCCGTTTACGGCGCGCTGTGGATCGGCCGGTGACCGGCAGCGCGGGTCGGGTCGGCTGATTACACCCCGGGGATGAACGGCACGGCGCCGACGATTTGTCACGCCGGCCGGCGATCTGTTACCCGGCGGCCGTAACAAGGCTGTCACAGCCGCTAATCGGCCGCCGCCTCTATCATTACATCTTTCATTAGGACGCATTACTGGGACCGGGAGCGCACGGTCGCCAGTTTCGAGCTCGTTACCTCACTCACATACCCCCCGGCTGTGACCTTAGGTCGGGGTACAATATAGCCGGCAGCTGTGACCGTAGTCCGGGTTACTATAGCCGCCAACTCTAGGAACAGCGGAGATCCCAAAAATTAAACAAAAGTAAAAGTCTAATATCTTGAAAACCGGTGAATAGTTTTCGATGAAAATTGGTAGATATTCGTTTTTGCTCTTTCTGAACCGAGCGACATCACTTTCATGCCAATTCATTAACTTTTTTTGAAGGTGAGAGGGTCCCTTTAAACGACTAAAAACAATTATTGTCAGCCAAATACAACAGTGACAAATCCATATTAGGAATTTCATGACTTAACCCGCGCATGACTGGGGGGGGGGGATCTACAGAGGCCCCCTCCCGTTTTTCGGCAATATCTTCTAAATCGTTTGATCAATACGAAACTTGGGGTACTCTCTGGAGTATCAATTTGACACCTTGTGTTAAAATTCCAATTTTCTAGCTACTATAGTTTGGCCGAAAATGACGTCAGAGTGACGTCATGTTGGCCGATTTTGATGCAAAATAATGAATTACGGACACACTTTAACCCGGCCGGGCCCGGGGGGTAATCCCAACCACCGCAGCCCGGGGGGGGGCGTTTTTCGCCCCCCCCTGTCTAACTCCGTGAATAAGGGAGCTACGGAAACAAAAGCGGTACCAAACGAAAGGTCCTTACGAGACGATTCTAAAGCACCTAAAATGTTTGACCTCAGGTCAATTTTCAAGGTCAGAGGTCAAGGTCAAAGGCAAAAACCGGCACATGTGTAGTGATCTCAAAGTAAGCCTTCTAGAGGACGGCAGGCTGCATCAAACCGGCAAAATTGGGTGTCAAACGAAAGAAGAGAATCTGAGGATTCCGAAAATGTGCTTAAAATTAAAGGTCAAGGTCAAGGTCACGCTCAAAATTGACCTCAAACTTGGCACTTTTTCGCACATCTTGCGTGCTAGCTTCCAAGATGTTTTGAAATGTTTTGAGGCTTATCAGTTCCCTATTTGTGGTTCATCTTACGATACAAGGCTGCTCAAAGGTCAAGGTCACAGAAGAGTATCCCTGCTAGAGGCTATTTCACTGATTCAAGCTTGTAATAATAAAGAAGACAATTTTGCCGTCCAGAAGCTCTAAATGAAGGCTTAGAGGAAAATAGATGCCAGATTCGTGATCAGCGGGTACAAATCCATCAGAAATGACCTCTCATGTGTCAAGGTCAACCAGAGTCATTCGAGGTCACATGAGGTCAACATAAAACTTGACCTTTTCCGAACAAAATATATAGCATTCGACGCGGCTTGACAAGGCGAATGCGATGGTACCATTGCCGTAGCTCTAGGACCTTTTTTGGCAAAGTTATTTGCGAAAAACTAAAATCACATTTCGGGGTCGTGGACCTGACCTCTGACCCCAGGTCACCAAAACTATTTTTCTATTTTTCTCTAGGTCAAACGCTACACAACCGTGCTCGTAATTTGTCTTTATCTCTAAAACTCTATTTTTAGCAGCTATTTGAAGTTTGCGCCTGTGACGCCGGAGTTTGCCGTGCAGGGGTCTAGAAAAATGGACCTTGTGACGTCATCAATGGGATTAGGTCCAAATTTTTTACTTCAAAAGATGTCGAATTGATGGGAGAAAAGGTACTGAAAGTTTCGCTTTCCTATCCCTAAGCGTTCGGGAGCTATCGCAAATATTCGCCAGGGGGGGGGGGCGAAAAACGCCCCCCCCGGGCCCGCGAGGGTTAAAGAGCTGAGTTTTAAAGCTAGATTCAATTTCTTTACATCGGAGGACTACAAATACACTAGCTATCAACTGTTATCTCGAATTTTCGAATTTTGAAAATTTTGAAAATATGTTTTTTCTATAACAAAACAATATATTTTTTTTCAAAACGTTTTTGATTTTTCGCAAAAACCGGAATATATGTCATAGAAAACCCACTGATGAACTAGGTACTCTAGCAGGTTTCAGCCCAATATCTTAACCCGCGACCGCCTGGGGGGGTCGGATCCGACCCCCCCCCCCTCCGTTTTTCTTGAATAACTCATGAACCACTTTCGCTATCTACTTGAAACTTGACATACCTTCTCCCCCATCAATTTGACGTCTCCTGTGCAATTTTTAAGAATAAATTTCTCAATTTTTTTTAGATATATCGATTTTAGTGATGTAACTGCATGGCGTTTTTAGTCAAAAAGTGGTAAATGTTTAAAAAATCGCCAAAAATCAGGGTTTAAAGCAAATTGCAAATTAAGGACAAGAAAAGACGCAGCTCAACGAGTTCTTTAAAATGGTTATCTCGGATTTTCCATAAAATGCGTTTTTCATCCCTAAAAATTCAAAAAACTACATTTTTTGGAAAACAGCTAATAAAATCCAAAATTTTGGGAATTTAAAAAAAACGGAATATATGTTGTGGAGCTCTATTAGAATAGAACATTAGATGCCCCAAATTTCAACTTTCTATCTTGATTTTTGACCCCCAAATTGTAAAAATAGCTCCAACATGCATAGTAGGGTGGTTCGAAAAAAATCGATTTTTGGAAAGTGCAGCCTACAACAAGTGCAAAAGTGGCCTCATACCTTTAGAACACCACATGCAAATTTTTAGTGCGATTGGAAAAGTGTCTACATGGGCGCTTTGCTGTTGAACGAAGGTCTGCACTCACGTTTCAGGCGTTGCAGTCTCCCATAGTGGGGCGGACCGGCGGGTTGTATCTAACACCAGGTGGTGCGGCAACTTCTGTTAAGTATGCTGGGAAACGTTTTCCGGGCCAGATTGGTGATTTACTGTTACATTACGACTAAATGGAAGCATAATCATGCATTTATGGGAATTTCTAAAGTACAATTAATTAT
Organism: Amphibalanus amphitrite; assembly: GCF_019059575.1. Lineage (NCBI taxonomy): Eukaryota > Metazoa > Arthropoda > Thecostraca > Balanomorpha > Balanidae > Amphibalanus > Amphibalanus amphitrite. Next base: position 256,542 of record NW_024881749.1, read on the forward strand.
ACGTAGTAAGCTTGCATTGTTGCTATAGTAAACAGTCAATAATACCAACCTAGTGGCTTCGCTGAGGAGCCATATGCTAGCAATCCTCCTGGGTTTGCTTGGTACAAGTATATTAATGCCCCTAAACGAGTAGACCATTAAGAAATTTGATATTTTCCTCAGTTGTAAAATTCTTATGAAACTATTTATCCTTCGATAAAAGGTGTTTCCGGGAGGAGATTTTCTCCCATTGTGCTCGCTGTTTTCATCACTCCTCGTCACACAAGGCAGCCGGCAGCCGCCCCGTGCCCTTCTCGCCGTCACATGCCCGACCTCCAGGCGGCTGCACGAGCCCGTCGTCGCCCATGTCAATACAAAATGCAAGCTCACTGCATGTGCCAGAAAAAGGCAAGGTGCCTCCCGCTGAATGGATTTTTTTACGAGACTAAAGAGGAAAAAGACAGCAGGTGATTGGAGCAGTAGACGTGAAAGGGACACGAGCCATAGCTAGAAGGAGACGACGATCTGCAGGTCGGGACAGTCCTGCTGATGCCAGTGGTAGCACAGCACAGGAGCTGCAGGAGCACGCTGATATTAGCGTGGGTGCTGCACACCCAAGTCCTGCTGACTCTGTCAACGAGGCTGAAAATACGATATCAGGTACGACAGCGACGTCCTCCGAATCGGTGCAGAACCGAATTGTCATATCAAACTTCAATCCACAGTGTATATAAATATCAATCAAACTTCAATCAAACTTTTCAAAGCGCGGGTTAGACCTCACGGCAAACCACATCGGCGCGTAGACTTGTGTATACCTTACCAGGTGTACTAGGCTTTCGCTGGGTTCGTCTGTTCGGGTGTACAGTATCAGCAGCCGGGTGGCCAGTGTTAACCCGCGCACCGACGGGGGGGGCGGATATCCGCCCCCCCCCTGAGGTTTTTCGCGAATAGCGGGAAAACCGCGGCGCGTAGCGCCGCGAAATTTGGTATGACTATAACCTCATCAATTTTACACATGGTGTGCAAGTTTGAACCTCCTAACTTTTAAGGTCAGGTCACCAGGTCACTTTGAATGACCCAACCTCAAGTCACTTTTTTGCAACTTTGTCACCGTGCCAGAGCTACAGTAGATGTCGGAGGCCTTTGAAAGTCGCAGGATATTATTAGGTCATTAGTAGCTACAATTTGTATATCTCGGAATTTTGATATCGGTGACCTAAGGTCAGGTCAATTTCGCGACCTCCCCATTATAAGTCAATGGGGGAAAAATCAACTCCCTGTTTTTACCACTAAAACGGGTCGGAATGGCCCCATATACCATACATGACTTCATATACGATCAACCTTCACTACCTTGAGGTCTGTTTTGCTGTTGGGCAGCTGTGAGGTCATGTGACGTCATCAAAGGTCACCAAAGGTTTTTGGCCAATAACTCCGTACAGGAACAAGATACAGACGCGTGGATGGTCTCATTGTGTTCAGCTCGTCAAGACGCATCGAATGATATACATGATGACCTCGAGGTCACGTGACCTGAGGTCAACCTTTGACCTTGACCTTTCGAGGTCAACATATATATCATTCGATGCGGATTGACGAGAGGATCACGATGATGCCCTTAGTTTGTCCCTATCTTGACTAATTCGAAAGTTATTCGAGAAAAACTCTCTCCATATCTAGCGCCGCCATTTTGACTTTTTCGACCCCTGTGACGTCATCTTTGACCTGACCTGAAAATGACCTTAGTAAAAATTGTAGATCTTGGCCGTGCGTATCCGATGCCGTTTACCGCTTGTCGCTATCTTGCTTCGTTCTCGAGATCTCAGGGGGGGGGCGGTCATCCGCCCCCCCCCGTCGGTACTAAGTTGGCGCAGACCCCCGTCGGTGCGCGGGTTAACCCTATTCCTGGCGGGCTCCGCCGGGACAAGAAACTGGCGGGGGGGGGGCCGATTCGGCCCCCCCCCCCCTGAGATCTCGAGAACGAAGCAAGATAGCGACAAGCGGTAAACGGCATCGGATACGCACGGCCAAGATCTACAATTTTTACTAAGGTCATTTTCAGGTCAGGTCAAAGATGACGTCACAGGGGTCGAAAAAGTCAAAATGGCGGCACTAGATATGGAGAGTTTTTCTCGAATAACTTTCGAATTAGTCAAGATAGGAACAAACTAAGGGCATCATCGTGATCCTCTCGTCAATCCGCATCGAATGATATATATGTTGACCTCGAAAGGTCAAGGTCAAAGGTTGACCTCAGGTCACGTGACCTCGAGGTCATCATGTATATCATTCGATGCGTCTTGACGAGCTGAACACAATGAGACCATCCGCGCGGCTGTATCTTGTTCCTGTAAGGAGTTATTGGCAAAAAAACCTTTGGTGACCTTTGATGACGTCACATGACCTCACAGCTGCCCAACAGCAAAACAGACCTCAAGGTAGTGAAGGTTGATCGTATATGAAGTCATGTATGGTATATGGGGCCATTCCGACCCGTTTTAGTGGTAAAAACAGGGAGTTGATTTTTCCCCCATTGACTTATAATGGGGAGGTCGCGAAATTGACCTGACCTTAGGTCACCGATATCAAAATTCCGAGATATACAAATTGCACATACTGGTACCCTAACTAAACCCTGAAGAGAAGAAATTGATCGGTCAAAAACTCTAGCTCTGGCGTGATTGCAAACTTTTCTGAGGTAGCGTCACCAAACCGCCTCTGGTGACCTGACCTGAGGTCAGATCAACTCAAAATTTTCAGACATGTTGCGTAGAAGCCTTTTAGGAAAAGTCAGAAAATTTGAGCTTCCTAGCTCAACGCGTTTGGGAGATATAACCAAAAAACCTCAGGGGGGGGGGCTCCTGAGGCCCCCCCCGCCAGGAATAGGGTTAACCAGCGGGAGTAGTTTACTGGTCTGGGCTTTCTTCGAGCAGTGGTGACCGGTATCCGCCCAGCGGCGAGTTCCTGGCGATAGCTCAGTAGTAACTGCTGATCGGCGGAGAGATCCGACTGTGCGTCACCGGTCGGTTGCTAGACGTAGGTGGGTATGGGTTGATACTCAACCACGGTGAGCTGGTAGACGTCCCCGCACAGCCTCTGTCCCAGGGGACACTTTAACGTTTTTGGTCCAGTAGTGCCATGGCCACCGTCCATTGCCGTAAACAAGTGTCTGAGTGGCAGCTCATTCGCGTTAGGTAAGCATATCAGCCACTGGAAGTTTTTAATCTCAATGTCCCTCTTACTTCGACTATTGCGCCGTTTCTCCAGCCTGCAGTGTTCACATTGGCTCCATCCGCTAGAACACCTTGCAGAGTGTCTTTAGATTCTGTTTCTCGAATGCGGTCAATCACATTTCTCGCTACAGTCTTGCTGGTGCCAGAGTCGCGGGTGCTGTGGTCGATATATGTGCAGCCAGGCTCTGCCTCGTATATGTACTGGATGGTCTTCCCGTTTAGTGTTTTTAGGTTGAATAATTTCACCACCTTCGACGGTTTCCTCTATCACTTGTGATGTCTCGTTTACCATCAAAAACCACATACGTAGCTTTCCATTGAGCTGCTCCTTCAGTATTTTTTCTCTCTCTCTAGGTGTCTGTACACTATTATTAATGTAGACCTCCTCACCTTGGACCTGGTAATAAGGCTCGACTGGTCCATCTCTGAAACTATTTCGACGTGTCAGCAGTGCAGAACCCAGTGCGGCAGTAGCTCTGTCACTGAGCTAGTACCGGTCGCATTCTCGAGCGAAGTTTGATATGACGATTCGGCTCTGCACCGATTCGGAGCCCGGAGGACGTCGCTGTCGTACCTGATATCGTATTTTCAGCCTCGTTGACAGAGTCAGCAGGACTTGGGTGTGCAGAACCCACGCTAATATCAGCGTGATCCTGCAGCTCCTGTGCTGTGCTACCACTGGCATCAGCAGGTTTGTCCCGACCTGCTGATCGTTGTCTCCTTCTAGCTATGGCTCGTGTCCCTTTCACGTCTATTGCTCCAATTACCTGCTGTCTTTTTCCTCTATGGTCTCGTAAAAAAAATTCCATTCAGCGGGAGGCACCTTGCCTTTTTTCTGGCACATGCAGTGAGCTTGTATTTTGTATTGGCATGGGCTACGACGGGCTCGTGCAGCCGCCTGGAGGTCGGGCATGTGACGGCGAGAAGGGCACGGGACGGCTGCCGGCTGCCTTGTGTGACGAGGAGTGATGAAAACATCGAGCACAATGGGAGAAAATCTTCTCCCGCAAACACCGTTTATCGATGGATAAATGCTTCATAAGAATTTTACAAATGAGGACAATTTTAAATTTCTTAACCCGCGCGGGGCTGGGGGGGGGGGTAAATTTTACCCCCCCTCGCGAATTTTTGCGATATCTAAAAAACGGCGGCGTGCAGCGCCGCCAAACTTTCAGTACCTTTTCTTACATCAATTTGACACGTTCCCTGAAAATTTGAGCGAAATCCGTCGGAAAATTTTTGAGAAATTGACGTTTTAGTGACGTCATGTTCGCCATTTTCGCCTCAAAAACGGCAAAAGTTCAAACGCCGCTAACATCATCATTTTTAAAGGAATCAAGACGTAACAAAAAAGGTTTTACGTAATTTTACTTTGTCTATCAAATGGCTATCTCGGTTTTTTGAAAATTTTGGATTTTGGCCTAAATTTTTTTTTTCCAAAAACTGACTTTTTTGGGAAAATCATTATAAAATCCAAAATTTTGAGTCTATCGAAAAAACCGGAATATATGTCAGAGAAGTGGTCTATGTGCACCTACATACCAAATTTTAGAAGAATCCGTTCAAAAATGTGGGAGTTATTCAAAATTTTATGACGTCACGACACACAAATTTTTTTGAAAAATGACTTTTTTGGAAGTTCTAAACCTCGTACGGAAACAAAAATAGCACCATTCGATTCGCCGTGAAAAACTGCATCAGATAGACACCTTTTTAGGCCTTAACAACCAACTTCAAAATTTGACCTCACTTGACCTGACCTTGACCTGACCTCGACCTGAAATTCATCCAGAGGTGGTCCATATCACTTATTGAGTGTGCCTATTGAATTCTATGAGTAAAATGACCCATAAAACATGTGTCGCACATGCCCTTTTCTATATTTTGTTTTTTGGTGACCTGACCTGACCTGACCTGACCTTGACCTTGACCTCTGAATGATATTGTATGCAACGAATATTGTCTTGGTAGCCTAAGAACACGTTTTGGGCGATCAGTCTCAGTCCATGACTCCATTCTTCGGCAACTACGGTGCAAGGCCGATACTGTAGAAACTTGCAATTTGTACCCTTGACCTGACCTTGACCTTGACCTCAAACTTTAAATTAAGTACATGTTTTAAGTAGTTCGTGATGAGAGCTTTCGATTGGCGTTTGAATTTTCCAAATCGGACCATTAGTTCGGGAGATAACAGGGGGGTAAAATTTACCCCCCCCCAGCCCCGCGCGTTCGGCTGGAGACCCCAGCCCCGCGCGGGTTAATGGTCTACTCGTTAAGGGGCATTAATATACTTGTACCAAGCAACCCCAGGAGGATTGCTAGCATATGGCTGCTCAGCGAAGCCACTATTATTGACTGTTTAGCAACAATGCAAGCTTACTACACATAATTAATTGTACTTTAAAAAATCCCATAAATGCATGATTATGCTTCCATTTAGTCGTAATGTAACAATAAATCACCAATCTGGCCCGGAAAACGTTTCCCAGCATACTTAACAGAAGTTGCCGCACCACCTGGTGTTAGATACAACCCGCCGGCCCGCCCCACTATGGGAGACTGCAACGCCTGAAACGTGAGTGCAGACCTTCGTTCAACAGCAAAGCGCCCATGTAGACACTTTTCCAATCGCACTAAAATTTGCATGTGGTGTTCTAAAGGTATGAGGCCACTTTTGCACTTGTTGTAGGCTGCACTTTCCAAAAATCGATTTTTTCGAACCACCCTAATGCATAGGGCATGTTGACGTCATAAGCATTTTCGTGAATTAGAGGCACTTCTGAACATCGCATGTGAAAACAAATGGCACCACTAGATTCCTGGGACAAAGCTCGTCTAGAAAAGTGTATTTTTATGTCAAAAATAAAAAGTTGAAAAATTGACTTTTTTTCTTAGCCCTCCTTTAGTTATGTAGGGTATAAACGATTTTTTATGCTTTCAACGCACACTTATCACCAGCACAGTGACTTGGGGTCACATATAACCATTACCATCGGATTCGGCGTGAAAAATAAGCCATAAAACATGTGTCGCACGCCCATGTAGCAGAAATTGAAAACCGTGACCTTTCGTGACCTGACCTGACCTTGACCCGTACTTAGTATGACCCCTATACGCACATGGTACCTTCACTAGGCCTTTGAGGTCATTTTTGGTGAGTTTCGAGCAGCAGCTATCGATTCCGCTGTCCGTAAGCCTAATCATGCAAAACCCCTGAATTTGACCTTTGACCTGACCTTGACCCGAAAGTTGATCTCAATCTTAAAATTTTAAGAGTGCTTTGGGAAGGTCTCGTAGAGACCTTTCGAACGCCGCCTCGCGGGACTCGATACGACCATTGGTTCTCGAGATAACAGGGGGGGGGGTCGGATCCGACCCCCCCGGCTGTCGTGGGTTCGGAAATAGCCCAGGCGGTGCCGGGTTAAAAAAATGGCCTAGTTATTAGCATTAGATATTGTCAAAATTGTACAATTATATACTTTTCAAAACCATTTGTCAGTATGTTTTTGACATCGTGCAGCAATACCAGTATAACGCCTTTTGGGGCGACTAACGGAGCGAGCGAGAGGGTGAGCCTTGCACGTGCGAAATTTCGAGGGGGTACCTCCAGCTGACTTGTGCACGGCACCCTACTAACCGGTCTCTAGCGATGTGACAAATTTGAGCACAATCGGCCCAGCCGTTCTCGAGATCTGGAAGCGGCACCCTGCACGTGCGCACGTGCAAAATGGGTCCCAACTGACTTTTGCACTGCACCCTACTAACCGGTCCCTAACCATGTACCAAATTTGAGCGCCATCGGTCCAGCCGTTCTCGAGATCTGGAATCGACCCCTGCACGTGCGCACGTGCAGCAGCACCCCAACTCTGGCACATGGATATGCATTGCCTAGTGGGTGCCTAGCTACATGCCAACTTTCAGCGCAATCGGCCAAGTAGTTACCGAGATATTGCAACAATTACAAAAGTGACACCTCTTCGTTTTGCACGTGGCACGTGCATAAGGGGTCACTCACATGCATCGGGAATAGTCCAATACTTGGTAGAAGGAATGAAGCTACCCTACAAAAATTACCGCATGTAAATCGGTCAAGTGGTTGCTGAGATATAAGCGTCGCAAAAGCGTGACCACGGCCGGCCGGCCGGCCGGCCGGCCGGCCGCTCATACTCAGAAATTTCCGTTAATCTAAGGAAAGACTACGCTCGCTTCGCTCGCTCCGTAATAACTGGCACCATCGTGTTCCTCAGCTTAAACTGCATCTGAAAAGCACCTTTTTGATTGAAAAATTTCATTTTCGAAATTTGAACTTTTCTGATCTGAAAGTGATCTGACCTCCGGTAAATTCAGTTAAAAATGACCTCAAAGGACACAGACGACATTATTTTCGAACTCTTCGACTAAAATGGACCATAAAACATGCGTCACGTGACTGATACATGATGTACAATTTTCGTGACCAAGGATGACCTGGCCTTGATCTGAAAAAATCGCAGGAAAAGTTCGCTAACCTCAGGAGTCAGGGTATCTAAAGCATATATCAAGGAGGGCGTAAACCAAAAATGAGCCTGATCGGACTTGTCAGCCGGCGGCCAGAGCATAAATTGTGAACAAGCAAAAATGCCGATAATTTTTACTTTGACCTGCCCTGTGACGTCATCGGTGACCTTGAGGTCAATGAAAATAGGTTTCCTCGACAGTTTTTCTAGGGATATCAGATGCCGTTTGAATGGGGTTGGGAACTCGATTTTTTAAGAATGCATGAAAATGATCAAACTATTTTCACAGAATTTATGGTGCATACCATTGCCTCATAAAATCAATAAGCTGAGAGAAATGGGGGAAGAAAGATAGGAAACTTGTTTTGAAAAGTTCTTGAAAAAAGATGCTCTTGATGCTGTTACGTCACATGTCACCTTCTGCGGTTGACAAATAATGGCGCATCTGGCGCACCACAGATTACATGTTATATCAATGGGTGAAAGATGTTGTTTGCTTCACTCTGCCATTCGCGCTGTTTTTAACTTTAAATTATGCTAAAACATTTACGGATGAAACGTTCAGTGTCAAAAATTGATGTGTCTGCCGTGTACTATATTCCCACTTAACATGAGCGCGTGATAAACATTTTATGTACCTCGAATTTTCAAATGATAAAGATGATGAATCGGAGGATGCTGAAAAGCAAAAGCTCATTCCAATATTTGGACTACTTTACGATTAAAATGTTTACATTCCTGTCATCTTATTGATCATTTATTTGTTCTTTTTTATGAAAATAACTTAAGGCGTTGAGAACCGAGGTAATTTCTATCTACCGTGCCTTAACTTACCAGCAACAGCAATCTATCTACGCCCTACGGTGGCAAGGGAGACTGTGAAAGAAGCGTAAGATGGATTCTTAACAATTCTTTTGATATACTGAAGGGCAAAGTGCAGAGAAGAGCGTACAAGTCCTGTTTTGTGCCAGGCTGTTGCAGTAGCACTTATGAAACTCCGAAAACGATCTTCGTTCATGTCCCGAACAACATTACCCTGAGGAGATGATCGTCTGCAATAGCAGGAAGAGCTGATGCAAGTACTTTGAAATCCACTATCAAGTCGGTGCTATTGTTGTAATGATCACTGTGAGGTGAGATATTTTGTGCAAGGGCTGAGTGTAATGCCCAGGAAATGACCTCCATTCGCCCCCTGACCGGTCAGGGTTATAAAATTTGAGTGGATGGCGGTCCGTTTGGGGTTCAGATGTCAATTGTATTTTGTTACTGTCAAACAATACATGTTATGCTGGCAGCGAATGTGTGTAACGTCGTTTTTCGAAACAGAAGTTAGAACTGTAACGGCAGAGTGCTTGCTGGTCTCATCGTAAGTATTGTAAGTGTTGTAAGCAAAAGCATTGTCAATATTGTAAGTATTGTGAGCATTGATGTATGGTAGATATCACCTCACACGATCTCGGCTCAGATAACCCTCTCCGGTGTCCCTGTCAGTAAATGGCACCTGGATCATTACAGATAAGATAATTTGTCATAATTCTTAAAGAATTGGGTGGTTTTGACTCGTTTACTCGAGGTGCAGGTCGCATTTCAATACTTTTCCATAGGCTTGCAATGTAAAGGTCACGAATCTGACCTAACCTCAGGTCACAAATCAAAAATTCTGAGATATACAAACGACACATACTGCAGGTACTGTTTTGAAGACTTGTTGAGAGGAAATAACTTCGTGAAAAACTCAAGTTATGACGTGTTTGCAAACTTTTCTGAGGTGGGGTCAACAAACCCGCTCTGGTTACCTGACCTGACCTGACCCGGCATTTTTTTTTTTTTTGCTGAGATGTGCGCAATGAGCATTTAGGAATATACATTCTCCTAGATATTATTTCCTGTATGTTTCTTAATATCGTTCGTTATCTGCTTAAAAAGGCCGAAATATGCATAAATAAAATACAGTAACAATAACTACACGTTAGATACTGAAATACTGGCAGTTCTAATCACTTAGCAGTTCAGCAAAGCTTACAAATTTTCTTTAAAACAGAAGCCCTCGATGAAATCAAGCTATCCAAGAAAACCATCCAAGAAAACGTCTCGCGCAAAGTTTCTTGGATGGCTGGATTGCATTGCAAGACTGCATCAAACATACAGGAAAAGTCACCAAATATGAGCTGAATGTCTCGCGGCGTTTGGCAATTGTACAAGAAAATCCTGAAAGGTCTCCCCGTCCGAAATAGGGTTAATGTGTATATGAAGAGTTGCAGATGCCAAACATACCCAGATCTAAGACTGCAGTTCCCAGCGCCGCTGCAACGTTTTTAAAACAAACATACATAGGACATACAAACATGTTTATTTGCATCTGTTTTGGATAATAGCAACTCATGGCGCCATCACCCGCGATAACTGTTAGGATTTGAGATATATTTTTATTTAGGCCATTAGTTTGGCTGTAATGTTTATTAATATTAGTTGGGCGGAGTTTGGTAGTTTTTTATTTAACTTGTGGTATGTTGTGCTGATTGCGGGTTGTTCAAACCTTTCAAATGTAAGGACCTTATTGAACTCAACCCTACCCCTACACTACCCTACATACGACTGGACGCTTTCCAAGCCCACAAGCATCACGACGCCGAGATGGAATGTAGCCGAGAAATCACCCTCGCCATCTGCTCTAGAGCTAATTGTGTGTGTCGGCGTGTGGGGCGCCGCTTTGCCTATGGGGGTGCACTTCTAGTGGATGGGGGACGGGGGTGCACCTGCACCCCTTTCATATGGAAAGTTACTTCCCTGATTACAGCTCCCCGTATTGCACCTAATCAGGGAACGGCCAGCAAACGAAGGAACTATTTCTGGATGACAGGCGAATAACCGCTCACGCAAGGAGCGGAGCTCCGCCCCGTCCAAAGTGGCCAACAAAGCAGAGACAGAGGCAGCATCACATCTTCCATCAAAGAACTGGTTTCTGGCTTGGAAGATGAGCTCCATCTTTGCATCCGAGTCGGTGCTGTCAGGAATCAGCTGGTCTAATGGAGTGAGAGTAGTGAGACGACTAGCTATTGTATCAGAGCTGCCTGGTCTTCGTAGCATTTGCACCGATTCTTCTCGATCGGACTCTGAATTCTGTCCCTCCTGCGTATTACTTGAGGCATTGCTATGTAGCTAAGTCTTTGGCAGAGTTTCATTATCCATGCTTTGCAAACAGTGCCATAACAACTCAGTTATTTAATCACCAAGCTTCTTTGCAAGTTCCAATACAGTTGAATCGCACGCGATTTGAGTGCAAAAATCAAGAAAAGTGCCAACTTGTTCTCGTAAAATATTTTGAATATTGACCTAAAAAAATGAGTAATTTCCAGATAAAATAACAGCGAAATCAGTTTTCGCTTGCCAATAAAACTCACAGATATTGAAGCTCCATTATTAAAGGAACATTTTAGTATATGCCATTCTTGATAAAACTTCTTAGCCACGCAATACCAGCGCAAAATAAAGAGACACTGAAAACACGACCAATCACTCCGATTTACCATAGGAAAATACATAGAAAATGTATGTCTCAACTGCGCCAAATATACAGACAGTTATATACCTACATGTGACGTCATGATTAGCCCGACCAATCAGAAGCAAGTTGTTTTCAGCCACAAATAATTAATTTCTGAACTAACTAGGCATTTTTTTAACAAAGTGATTTTAAATTAAATCATTAAAAATTCTGAGCTTTTTTATTTTACCAAAACATACAGAGCATGCAGATAGGTCCCAACCCTATTGTGACGATTGGCCCAGTAGTTTCGGGGAGGGGGGGGGGGCTCTGGAGAGCCCCCCTCCCCCAGTCACTTGCGTTATGGAAAATACCCCAGTCATGCGCGGGTTAATTATTGGAGTGGTGGCTAAGGAAGCGGCAACAGCAATCACTGCACCAACTCGAGGTAAGAAATAAGTCATAAACTAATGGAATGCGTCACAGATGCTTTCCAACATACCCATCCCTGCCAGAGGTCGACTGGTGTAACGTGTGTTGTCTGGTCGTCATGGCGACTCCAGCATCCCTCCCATCGGCAGACGGGCCGCGCCGGAGTCACGGCCGCTCACTCGGCGAGGACTCCTGCAGCATGGAGGTCACCTCGCCGGCGCCAGCCGACGTCACGGCCTTCAGCGTCTGCCTGCAGCAGATGGCCGACATCGTCTGCGGCATGCGGGAGGAGCCGGCGAACGTCTCCAGGCTGGTGTGCACCGGCGGGGTGAGCGACCGCAGCGCGTCCGTCATCCACACGGTCCTGGTGGCGGTCACCGCTCTGATCGTCCCCGTCACTGTGGCTCTGAACATGTCCGTCGTTGTAACGGTGAGCGACAACCGCACCTTGCACACGGTCATTAACCTTCTGGTCAGCGTGCTCTGTCTCAACAACGTCCTGTGGACGGCGATCCCGGTCCTCATCGCCATCGCCCCGGACATCCAGGACGCCTCGCTGTGGGCAATCTTCTGGTTCATCATCATCGTCACGAGGACGACCATGTTCTCCACCATTGTGCTGATCACGCTGCTGCGGTACCTCGGCGTGGTGAAAAACCACAGCTACCCGATGGTCAGCTGCAACGTAGTGGCCTTCGTCGGAGTCGCAGTGGCTCCAGGACTTTTGAGATTAGCAATAGAAGAAGTGGACAAGCTAGCTGGTGGGCCGAGTGCTACCAGCTACCGAGAGGCAATAGCATGGACAAACGACGGTCACGCAATACTGGAAAACTTCGCCAAAACGAAAGTTAGAATTACACCGCTTAATCTAGTCATGACACTGTTTGAATACACTACAGGCTTTGCCATCGTGACGTTTTGTTATTGCGGCATCATACGAAAGGCGTTGAAGTCCAGAAACCGCCTGAAGCGAAGCAGACAAACATCGCAAGAGCATGGAGCACAGCTTTGTCAGGTTCAGGCCCACAGCTTGGATCAGGTAACCTCCACAGCATCTGCACTTTCGACTATTAGCAGCAGGAACCTCAGACAGAGGGTGGCCGGGAGTCACCGCCCGAGCAATGCAGGGCGCCAGCGGCCGGGGAAGCCGACCTCCCTCAGCGTTATCGCGGAGGTGGAGGCTGAGGTGCCCACGATCTCAGACTCATTCCCCACAACGGAACCGACGGCTCCCGTTCATCCATCGGTCAGCGACAGTGACCTCGTTACCGATCGGAAAGACAGCGACAGCGGCAATGAAGATCGGATGAGGATCATATCCTCAGGTGACTCTAGCGCCTCGCCAATCTTCATAATCGTTCGTCCGCTGCGGCAAGAAGGCAGTGCTTGGCAGGGACAAAGCATTCAGCAGAGCTCTGAACATGAGGAGGGAGACAGCGTCCCGACGAGCTCCGGATTGCAAAGAGAAGGCAGTATCCAGCCGAGCTCTGGACAGGAAGAAGACAGCATCCAGCCGAGCTCCGGGAAGGAAGGAGATTTCGTGCCGCAGGGTTTGGGTCAGGAAGGATCGGACGCCGTCCTGCCGGACTCCGGGCTGGGAGGAGGGGACAGCGTCCCGCCGAACTGCGGCGGCAGTCCAGGCGGGCCGACCGCTGCCGCCATGCCGCTGCCGGCCCCATCACGGCGACACCACCCGAGGAGAGCGGACATCCCCGCCACCTTCTCCATGGTGGCGTGCCTCGTGCTCTTCCTGGTCACCCTCACGCCGCCTGTCTCCGCGCCCTGGCTCTTCCCAGTCAAACAGTGCGTGATGCCCTTCAACCGCTTCCTGTTCTTTCTGTTCGGCACCATCAGCAGGGGAGCGGCAGCGGTCCTCAGTCCAATCGTGTTTGTGGTGTTCAGTGTTGACTTTCGTCGAGCGTTCGCACGAACGCGCAAAAGACTGAAGCAGAAGTGCACGTGAAGCCGTCCTCTTGGCGTCCCACTTCCGGACTCGATCGAGAGTGCACGGCAATGAACCGCTATCTTGAGCAACTCGAGATGATACATGCATTTTGGGTAGATATCAAGCCATTTACGGCCTTTTTACCATGCTCTTATTAGCCATTTTACTATAAATAACATCGCAAAGGGCCTCTGCGGCTTTCATCCTCTGTGGTGTTGGATCGACGCAGTGAGCTGAAAATCGCAAAGTAATATGCTGATAGGCGAAAGGTCATGTAAAGCTAGGCGCCAGCTGGGCTATCTAAGTAGAGGTTTTTCGATTGTGTCCGCCGTCCGCATCATGATTAGAGACATGCTCGTATATGATGCTGACGATATACATGTGGAAGCATTTAGTTAATACGTTTATTTTTCATGAGCAGAATAATTCGAAATTCGAATGAAATTTATCTTTCTCGACAAAGCTCCATCATAACCAATGCTCACTGGACTCATCGTTTTTGTCTTTTTTTTACATACTCGCCAGCTGAAGGAGGGGGTGAGGGTGGGGTGGAAGGGGGCCCACCATTGGCGTTTCGTTCCTAATTGAGGTATAGAGCATTGTGAAAAAACGAGAGTGTGCGACGCTACGAGACGCAGCGAGTGGTACCGGATTCTCAAGTCTCAGGTCAACCGTTGCAGTGACTTCTGAGGTTAGGTCAAGTGTCCGAAGGTAAGGAATCGATTTTAGGGGGGAATAGCTTCGCCAAGTATTGGTAGTTGTGCCGTGATTTTGCACCATGGCGCTTGTTATACTAAATCATGTAGAACGACAGTTTTTTTGGATGAGGTCAACCTGGTGTATTAATTTCACAGGTCTCGAAGGTGGTTAAATGAGTTATATCGCATATCATCCGATTCAGCAGATCTTCCGAGTCCATTGGTGCTTTTCTTGACAGTCGCTGGCAAAATTCCATCGGGGTTATTGACGAAAAACTCCGATGACCTTCGTGCCGTCACACAAACACAAACCCATAGGTTGCACCGCTCGCTTGCAGGCCTGTGCTGGAGGAGCGGGTCAGAGCCTCATCAGGCGGCGCTTGTTCGTTATCGACAGGCGGGGAGCACGGAGAAGTTTTTCACCTTCCGGATGTTTCTGTGATCCCATTCCTGATCTGTCGCCTCTCCCTTCCATCAGTCAGACTAGCGCAAATACAGAGCTGTTTGTTCCGATGGGAGGAGCGCGGGTAAGCCTGATGCATGATTTGTGGCCTGTTTTCGTGCGTTTTTTCTGTGGGAAATCAGCAGGATGAAACCCACGGACCACCCTCTATAGTATCTGTGTGTGTGTCCAACAACGGATGAGGAAGGATTACCTGGGTGTGGCTGAGGCGAGGGCAGACGGGGAGGGGAGGGGGGGGGGGGGTGACCACTCGTGGGACATCTCGTCCGCACTGACAAATTGTCCGTCCGCACATACAGCCGAGGCTCGGCAGATACCGCAGACCGGAACCGTCCGTCGGCGGCCCGTTGGTATCGGCTGGCATTGAGACCACTATTTTGCATTATGTAAGCCAAAAAATGGATCGGGGTGGAAAGGGGAGCCGCTGAAGGAGGGGGAGGGGTAAGCACCCGATTGACCGGTGCTTACCTCTGTCCAGGGACTGTCGCATGTGTTAGCTAAAAATCGGGCATAAAATCAGACGCTGTTTTCGTGAGAATATAGCCCCGAATCACTTTCGCACCGTCTTTGCTAGCGCGTAGGAGCATTGGAAAATCGGCGTTTAGCGCAGCTAGGAGCTTTTTCCAATCGTATACGAGCGAAAAATTTTGTGGTACCATGACTTCTCTGTTTGGCCCTCTAGGGGCAATGAACCAGCGCGCGGCCGCTGCGCAGCCAAGACGTCCGTCGCGGTCACGTGACTTAGGCTAGGGGACGCGCGCCCGCGATAACGTTGTGTCCCATTTCTGCCTGGTCTGTCTGGCGACACACGCGTTGCCGTCCGCCTCCCCGCCGCCGCCATGTCATGTTATTCGCTTGTCGCGTGTTATACCTCATCGGACTGTCACCTCACCCAAAGACGCTGTCGTCTTTGCTAGCGCGTAGGAGCATTGGAAAATGGGCAATCTTCATGGAACACTATATTTCTACTGAATTGGTTACCGCTTCACTTGAGACACCAAGTGGTAATACTCTATCCACCTATCTTACAATCATGTCCACTCGCCTGTTGCTATGTAAGTACATACCTACGTCTCTGTGCTTGAGCCGAATGAGTGGCCGGCTCCGCTCGGCGGCCACGTTAAAAACACCCACGGCGCTGGCCGCGGCCAGAGACGACTTCAATGGACACAATTACGAAATTTCTTCATTCGATTTCCATGGTCGCGGGACGCACTATGGGACCTTTATCCGGCCCACCGTGGCTGCCTCGTTCATAAATCAAATGTCACTGGCTCTTTCTTCGCTCCAATGGAGGAATCCAAAACAAAATGATATGGTGAGCGCGCGGCGGCCGGTCGGGGCGGCGTATTTGGTGCGCGACGGGGGACGGGACGGCGGGGAGCCCCACCCAGCCGGACTGTGAACGGGAAAGGGTGGAGGGAGCTGCATCCTGAATGACCGCAGCCCAATCTGTCTGCTATTAGAAGCGCGGATAGAAGGGTTTCGAAGCATCGTGCAACGGCTAAATATCGTGAAAGCATGTAAGCATATATCCTGTAAGTAATAGTGCAATATATCGCGTAACCGTCTACAGAGCTAACTTGCAGTAGCTCCACGGTTCGAGCGAATATCTTTGAAGGTAAATTAAACGAGGCATATCCAGGAACCAACCCAATGGGAGCTTGTAAGGTAAACGCATCGCGGATTTCGAGCGAGAGCGCCTGCGGCCAGTATACGGTCTGTAGCTATTCCGTGTAACTGTTCAGCGAATGGCTCCCCAGATAGCATCGCCTCCACTCTTCCGCCCGATCCCGAGCTGATTAGAAAAGCCGTGGGCATATGAATATTCATGAATGCAGTGTCAGAAGCTGTTCACAGGTCATCAGCCTGGCCAGTAGCTGCAGGCCTCGCTGCTCGTGCTGATGTGCTGCAGCTCCGTAAAAAGCGTGCCCATGTGATTGGTTGCAGCGTTCCGGAGCAGAAGCTCCTTTGCCCGTGGCTGGAAAAAAATAGGTGGAAAACTGCCTCAGTCGTAATTTGAGCCCTTCATGAAATTTGCCGTTGGTTGTAATATAACGTACAAACGGCTTGGTAAAGAAATTGTGAATGCACCCATGTGATGCCATATACTATGATTGAATGCAGTAAAATGTAGTTCAAAACAAGCGAAAACCTATACACAAGTGACGCAACATACGCCCTCCGAATCTAATAAAACCACCCATTTCTAGAGGTTGTAGTTTCTTAGGGCGCAAAAAACACACTGATGGTAAAAAAAGTAATGCTAAGCTCTATGAAATCGGTCGCAAGGTGCAGAATGAACACCATCATCAGACTAAGCACATTTTCACGTACTTCTCACCACACATTTTCATACCCTGCATTCAATTCGGATATAAAATAAGTAAGCAACAAATAAGTAAGCTAATTGTTAGGGTTTAAAAATTTGACTAGAAACACCCAATTCACTTACATCATTTGGTACACGGGGTAAAATATACACGTACAGGTCACCCGTCACCGGGTCAGTTGCAACATTGCAAATACAGGCACATTGTAATATTAAATGTGCATTTTGACAGATTGAATCGAGCATGGTTGGCATAATCGCAATTAGAGGCAAGGCGAAATCCTTTTCCGACAATATGAACATCATTACCTTGTTAAAAACAAAAGTGGAATGGAATGATTTGCAAGACATGTTCTTGATCGCGATTTGAATCGCAGTGTTCACTAGTGCAGCTCAATAAGTGAAAATTTTCCGCCACACCACCGCAATTCTCATAGGCCTAACATATTTTACCAGCTTTTCGCTTTTCCTTTGGGTTTTGATATGGAAATAATAAACAAAAAAGCGAGATATATCGAGACGCTTAATAAACAGAAAAGCGAGATATATCGAGACGCTAACACCCTGTGCGTTACCGGCTATCAACATGCCGAAGCGGGAGAGGGTTAACCCATGGTCTAGGCGGGATCATTTATCACAGACACAGCCGTTGTCTTGGTGTTTTCCCCAGTGCGTGGGCGAACCTAGTACCTACCCCGGTTCAGGCGTGACATGAAGACGCCCCTCACAGTCCCGCCATATCGGGGAGATTCCCCCATGGCTGGGATCAGCGGGCCGAGATGGCAGGACAGGCGCGAGATATCGGCCCCAAATACTGATAAATGATCTCCAACGAGGCGACGGAAGTGGAATGGGTGAGTGGGAGTCGGTACTAACCTGGGGAAATACTGGGGAAAGGGTGGGGACCACAACCCACGGCCCACACGCCATGAGCAAATATTTGCGGACCGCCTTTAACTTACGCTGTACCGTGTAACCTCCCTAAAAAGTACCTATACCTCACTTAAGTATATTTGCATCAGGCATTAGTCGAATGCCTCTCTCACATGCAAAAAGTTTTTGTATGCATAATCAATATTAATTTAGAAACGTGTCAGTATATGAAGTCCGGCAAACCTAAACAGAACGGATTTAAAGCGCAACCGCCATAGATGCACCTGCCTTTGTATTGCCTCCAATAGGTATGTCCGATAATATTTCTCTTATGACTTTTACGGTAAATTTTCTCTGTATCATACATTTGAAATGAACATAGCACGGCGCTTTAATTCCACCCGTACCTAGGTTTTATTCGAAGTGTCTTTCATGTGCATGCTATCTGACACTTAGGCATCTACCCTATCTGGTGGAAGGATGGGCTCAGTGCTCACGTTTTCCTTCCGTTGAGGGCCCAGGCCAATATAGGCATTAGTCGCTAGTCTCCGCCGCCCGGTCGGACAACCCGCTGACAGGGTCAGCCACCGTTTGACCCGGCCACTCAGTGATCGGACACAGCCTGGTTATGCTAATCACGAACAATCGGCCTCCGGCGCGCCTCCAGCCGCCAACTCGCAAATTACGTGATCTCCCGTATGAAGCGCTTTTAATTTTCCTCTGTGCCCGGTGTAAATAACGCGCGCCCGGCCGGTCAGGGGCTATTACATCTTCTGCGGCCCGACAGCGGCGAGCAACGATCGCCGATGGGCCATACATTTCAAATTACAAGCGCGAGCGGCTGCCGTCTGCCGGCGGCGGCCGCGCGGAGCAGGGCCGCAGTCCGCCCGGCGCGCGGAGCGGGCCTCCCAGCCTGTCCGCAGTCCGCGCGGAGGCCGCAGTCCGCGCAGACGGGCGGACGCTGCCGCAACCGATGGACTGCACCACGTATAACTGGGCTCGGGTCGGACAGTGCCAGAATCATAATGAAAGCTGCCAGCATGCTCCTTGAAACGGGATCGGCTAATGATGCCCGCAATTTTCAGCGTACTCGTACTAATCACGCCACATATTAGGACACGTGTTATTTGATCGCAAGGCTGCGATGAGTGACTGCGAGGCGAGTGTTGCAAAGGTCTAACCGCACACCGGCTGAACGATGTTGCGGTCATTCAAATACCTACATACATTATTATTTATATCACAGCATTCTCTGTATATTATTTTCCATCTGCACTTTGAATATACGCATAATACCTACCTACATCTCTGCACCATTTTCAGTCACTTTTATCCGCCGTATCAGCAGGTGAAGCTAAACATACATTGCACATTTTCGACCAGCGGCAACTCCTCGGCACACGAGGCCATGTGCTACTGCCACGATACTCTCTTATCGTCCAGACGGTAAACTCTGCCACCAAGCAGCACTGGAGCCGCCTGCATCAGCAGTTTATCGAGACACGGTGGCTGCAGCTCTGTAAACAACTGTAGCCCTCCTGACGGTGCCCGGGGTATGCAAGACGTTATACAGCGGAGCGGACGATGGATTTTATCAGCACGGCGGATTGGCAGGTCGAGTCCGCCAGACTCCGGTATAGGCGTGGGCAGATTGCGAGCTGCGTTCGGCCCGACACCGAGTACCGCCCAGGCCTGACGCGATCCTATACTGGCCGCTACCTCATTCTTCAGGGTAATGGCACGCGATTAGCATGTCTGCGCAACGCATAACAGCAATGTATGCATATGTATGTGGGCGTAGTTGCTATCAGATGACGCTGCTATAGTAGGGGCATCTATGACCGTGTAGTAGGGGATTGCGCTTTAGGTGTTGGGGAGCTTACTGAGTCTTGTTCAGGCCTGATTACGCCTAACATTAGCGGTTTACACTCAGAGCAGTTGTCGTAATGGGTGACTTAAACGTCTGGATTTGTAGCCCTGACTTCAGCCAAGTGTCATTAAAATGACGGAGAGCTGTAGATAGGATGGTGACCGCCATAATTGGTGGTATCTGATGTTGCGAGATACTTTATTACAGCTGCGTTTCATTAGGGGGACTTTCATGTGATGTACGAACGAGAATGCACATATCCCTACCCTGACTGCTTCAGAGCAGCTGAAGAGCAGTTGCCTGGTATTTACAGTGGTCAGCTCTATTGAACATTTAAGAGAAAAACTGCACTCATCTGCTTAATTATATTTTTGACGAAGCTTCAGATCAGATCGGCGTAAAGTTACATCCTGAATATGTGTAGTAGTGTCCTTTATATGCAATGTGTAGGTTACTCGATAGTGAGTTATGTAGTGCCGATTGTCGCGTTTTTCATGTCATTCAATGTCTGACCCAGCTCTCGGCATGCGTTGCAGCTGGTCAGAAGCGCAGAATTTTCGCCAGAAGCTGGACAGTGACTGGTCTTTTAGCGGTGCCGGCACGCTGGCCTGTGAGGCCCACCGTTCCAATCCTGGAAGGAGGTTGCTCCTGCTGGGCGCTCATCAGGCAGCGCTCGAGATGGTCAGATTACGTCGCTGCCCGGCCAGTGAGCACGCGAGTAGTTAGCAGTTCGGCGGAGACGCGGTGGTCTGACTGCAGCCGGAGGCCGGTCGACCTCAGCCGGCGGACAGGGCGGGTCCGAGCCGCCGCCGCCGGGCACGGTTCGGGGGTGTCCGGGGGTGCGACCGATGCCTCTGACTCCTCCGTGCTGCCCGGGATGACCGCGTGTCCCGGGTGACGGACTGTGATGGACGCCGCGCTGCCCGCTCGTCGGTCGGCGCCCGTACCCAGCCACCACCGGACAGGTATGCGGAACCTGACCGGCCGGCCGGCGCCCCCGGCGGCGCGGCGAACAGCGTTTTCTCGCGCAGGATTTGGTAGCTGACCCACAGTTGCGGGATATGCCGGCGGCCGACCAGCTTTCAGCATCACTGCCCGTGTCGGCGCCGAGAGCTCAGCGCCTGTTATTAACGCTAGTTGCTGGGTATTAATGGTAATTAAAATGGGAAACTTGTGGCATGTCCATTCGGGTGAGCAGCTAAGGTATTTTGAAGAAGTGGGAAACTTGGCGCTTTTTTAAAATAAAATAATTACAAAACTACGCATCAAGTCCACTTCAACAGTCGAGTCTCACCACTATGATATTGTTGGTGTTCACCTATTACAGACAGCATTAAAGTGACCATCCCACCTTAACCCTCGCCGGCCGAGGGGGGGGGGGCGGGTGCCGCCCCCCCCCCCCATAGGGTTTTTTCGCGATAGCTCCGAACACGCTGGCGATAGAGAGCTGAAACTTGGCATACCTGACCTTTGATCCAAGCCGCATCTTTTGACACCAACCGCATTTTTGGGTCAGGTCAGGTCACTGACCTATGACGTCATAAGTGAACCTCTGCACGGTCTTCAGATGTCGCAACTTCGCAACGCCCTCACTGCCAGAGGAGATGTCACAGGGAAATGAAACTTGGAGGATCTAGTATCCATTATGAGTCCCACAACTTGTATATCTCGGATTTTTCCTAAAGGTCATATGAGGTCAGGTCATTTTCGTGACCTCACCATTATAAGTCAATGGGGAAAAATGAAAACTGCTATTCTGGCGCCGGGAACGATCTCCAACTATCTCAAGCACACAGAATCGTGATTTTATGCACTCCTTGCAAGGTTAGATGCGTCACTTTTGCAATGATGACCTTGCGTGACGTCATTTATGACGTCATCAAGGTCATATTAGTTTTTCGTCAATAACTCTTGATCAAATTGAGCTAGCGAGTCGGGAAAGCCACCAATGGACTCAGGAAGACCTGCCGAATCGAATGATATGCGACATGACCTCTTTCGACCAACTTCGTGACCTGGGGGTGCTGACCTGACCTTGACCTGAGGTCAACACCCCAAGTTGACCTGACCCGGACAAAAAGTATATCATTCGACGCGCCTGAGCGAGACGAACACGATGCTGCCAAAATCGGCGCTCTGCGGCCGTTTTTTGCGAAGTTATTCACCAAAAACTGAACCGTACCTTGGGGCACTTGACCTGACCTCAGAGGTCACCGGTTGACCTAGGACCTTAAAATCGGGTACCAATCTCTGCGTCTCGTAACGGCGCACACGCTCGTTTTTTTCCGCGACGCGCTAGCTCCACCAGGGGCGAAACGGCGAGGGGGGGGGTCGTACCCGCCCCCCCCCCCCCTCGGCCGGCGCGTGTGTAGAAAACCAATAGGTCCGGCGAGGGTTAACATTTGTTTTGAGTTGGGATAGCCAAATTGGTGGTCATAGCCTGCAGGTTTGGGCACTCACAACATCGAAAAATGCTTTAATTCGGAGATATGGAATTTCAAACTTGCAGTTTTCGGATTCTAAGGGGCTAATGCATTGGAATGTCCCCTTAGAATTTGTGACGTCAGTGGAGATCTAACGATTTTAAATCTTTGACTAAAACGTTTGGTAGCACGCGGTGGTATACGCTGCTTTCCGCGCAACAAGTGCCGCACTTTCAAATAAAGTCGCTTGGAACAGTGGAGATCCCAAAAAGTAAACAAAAGTAAAAGTCTAATATCTTGAAAATCGGTGAATATTTTTCGATGAAATTTGGTAGATGTTCGTTTTTGCTCTTTCTGAACCGAGCGACATCACTTTCATGCCAATTCATTAACTTTTTTGAAGGTGGGAGGGTCCCTTTAACCTGTGCCTCGTAGGGCTATTGCCAGGCCCATACCACCTAGGGGAGCGTTTCGTCCGCCCCCGCCCTAAGATCTCGGAAAGTTTCCGACCGATTTTCAAAATTCAAGCGGTGCTCGAAAGCTCCAACGAAGAACTATCTTATGACTCATTTTCATTGACCTAAGTGCAACGGATGGCGTCGCAAATCAGGTCCATTGTCACATTTCTGATCGTTTACAGGCCTTCTAAGAAATGTGTTCTAACATTGAGTGAAAGACATGTTATCGAAAATCATCCAGAGCAATATTTGTCTAAAACATATTTTGCTAAATGAGGTCACCGATACCAGATTAGGTCACAGAGGTCAGGTCACTAATGGTCATAATGGTCAGGTCAAAAAAGTTCTAATTTCAAAATTGATATTTTTACGTAAAAGGCATATTGAATCCATGCAACTCGTCACTGGGAATCCAATGGTGTTCTTAGTTTTGAGCTACGTGGTCTAGAACGAATAAAAATGGAATTCGAAGAATTTGATGCCATCAATTTTGAGTAGTTTTTTTGCCATACGTATGCCATACCCTGGCGTCTCACCCCACTTACCCCAAAGCCACGGTCTGCCCAGATGCACGCTGAACGATAAATGAAAGCTTTATCGACAAATAATGCTGACAGGACTCATTTCCGCTGCATTTCCTTTATGTGCAAACGCAACATTTTCCTAAATCGCGTTCAATATGTCCACCCATAACTGGCTTATGGCTAAGTGATTTTCCGACCACAAATCTAAAGAGAATGCTAGCTTAAGTTTTCATTTCTACCGGCTCTGATGTCGTTAACCCGCGCATGACTGGGGTATTTTCCATAACGCGAGTGACTGGGGGGGGGCTCTCCAGAGCCCCCCCCCTCCTTTCTCCGAAACTACTGGGCCGATCGTGAAAATTCAAACGGCGTCTGATAGCCCTGGAAAAACTGTCGAACGAAACCTATTTTTATTGACCTCGAGGTCACCGATGACGTCACAGGTCAGGTCAAAGTAAAAATTATCGACATTTTTGCTAGTTCACAATCTAGGCTCTGACAGCCGGACCGCCGGTCCGATCAGGCTCATTTTTGGTTTACGCACTCCTTGACGGATGCCTTAGATACCCTGAGGGTACCGAACTTTTATTTCGAATTTTTAAGGTCAAGGCCAGGTCATCCTAGGTCACGAAAATTGTATATCACGTATCGGTCACGTGACGCATGTTTTATGGTCCATTTTACTCGTAGATTTCGAAAATAGTGTCGTCTGTGTCATTTGAGGTCATTGTCAGCTGAATTTACCGGAGGTCAGGTCACTTTCAGGTCAGAAAAGGTCAAATTTTGAAAATGTAATTTTTCAACAAAAAAGGTGCCCATCAGATGCACTTTGAGCTCAGGAACACGATGGTGCCATTTATATTGCTGTACGACGTCAAAAATGTACTGAAAAATGGATTTGAAAAAAAACATAAAATTGTAAAATTTTGACAATAAAGCGAATAACTTGGCTATTTTTGAAGACATTGGGCTAAAACTTGCAAAGGTAGTTCATCAGTGTGTGTTCTATCACATATATTCCGGTTTTTGTGAACAGTCAAAAACGTTTTAAATAAAAAAAATATATTTTTGTAATTGTAAATGCATATTTTTCAAAATTTTCAATATTTCGAAAATTCGGGATAGCGGTTTGATAGCTACGTGTATTTGCAGTCCACTCATGCAAAGAAAATGGATCTAGGCTTAAAACTGAGCTGCTGAGAGCGTTTGCCGTAATTCAGTATTTTGCATGAAAATCGGCCGACATGACGTCACTCTGACGTAATTTCCGGCCAAACTATGGTAGCTAGAAAGTTGAAATTTTAACACAAGGTGTCAAATTGATGTCTCTGAGGGTACCGCAAGTTTCGTGTTGATCCGTCAAACGGTTTAGAAAATATTGCTGAAAAACGGGAGGGGGCTCTGTAGAGCCCCCCCCCCCCCCGTCATGCGCGGATTAATAACTGGCAAAGGCAGTAACAGACGTGCTCTAAGCACATGGCTCCCAAACGGTCACCGTCTGTCGGTAGACATTCCAGAGGCGCTCATCCCTGAGACAGGCGGTGCCGCCGCCTCTTCTCGTCTGCGAGTCGGCCCGGTTCACGTCTCCGACACAGACCCACGGCAGGTTCCGGCTGGTGGAGACCGCCCACTTACTGTGGTCCTTGTTGGAGACAAAGTCGAACGCCTCGCTGGCCGTGGCGACCGTGACTTTGCGCACGTTCTCCACCGTGTAGCGGCCGGAACAGTAGGACGGCATCGTGGCCCGCCACGTCTCGGCGTACAGACTGGTCTCCAGCGCCGGAGCCACCAGGACGCTGTACAGGTCGCGGCCGTAGTTGCGGCTCTTGGCGAAGGTGGCGAACTCGCTGCCGTGGATGCTGAAGATAGACTCGACGCTGGAGGTCTCTTCAAGTTGAGTATGTTCATGGAGCCCAGTGAAATGATCTCGGTGGCTAGGGAAGTATGGTCCACCTGCGTTTTCCCTCGCCTGTTTCGGCCGGCACAGAATGTCAGAATCCTTGGAATCGTAGCAGTAGGGCTCGTTGAGACTCACTTGTTTATTCACCTTCGTCAGCTCGCTGGTGGGGAACGTGATGCAGAGAAGGCTCTGGCCGTGGGTGTACCCATTGCTGGGGTAGCTGTATTCCTTGCTCTTCCGCGGCGCTGGAGGAAACCTGGGCACACTGTGGATCATCCAGAAGCCTTGGCTTCCTTCGAAGGCCACCACTCCCTTGGTGTGGCCCTCGGTGCCCGACGTGGTACCGTCCGGCCACTGGTCGTTGTAGAAGACGTACTGGAGACCTGCCCGCTCGGGCTGATCATACACGTCCGCCAGCGTCAGGCCAGGGTGCGACTGCGGGGTGTCGATGGACACCTCCGACATGGTCCACTGGCCTACCGTCGAGGCCGACGAGAAGTGCACGTACGCCGAGCCCTTGCGGACGAAGCCTGTAGCGCTGGTCAGGATGGGTAGCTTGTACAGCACGTACCAGTCGACCAGCTTGTTGTTCTGGTCCCTGCAGCCGAGCGGGGAGCCGGCGGAGGAGCGGCGCGCTTGACGCTCCTCGTCCAGCTCCTGGCCCAGCTGGGGGAGCTGCTGGCCGGTCTCCTGAAGGCGGCCGTCCACCCGCTGTAGGCCGCCACCCAGTGTCTCCTCTGTGCGCTGCGTCAGCTCGGTGATCTGACCGCCGGCCGTCCGCAGGTCGGTCAGCGGCTCCGTCAGCGCCGCGCCGCCGCTGTCACCGCACGCGCTGCGCGTCTGGTTGTGCTCGGCCGCCTGGGAGCCCGCCAGGCCGGACACGGACTCGGCCACGGCGGCCACACGCTGTGTCAGACCATCACGGAGATTGACCAGCGCGTCAGCCGCGCTCTCTTGCACCGTCACCACGCTACCCAGCTTGGAGAGCGCAGCGGAGGAGGTCTCCGAGAGAGCCTCCATTCGCTGCAGCGCGTCGGCAGCCTGGTCCGAAACGGCCCCTTCGCCGGCACCGAGTACATCCAGGCGCGACTCCAGGTCTCCCACGGCCTCTTCCCAGTTGCCCAGACGCTGCACGTGTCGCTGTATGCTACCCAGCATCCTGTTGACGGCAAACAGCTTTTCCGTAAGCACATCTTCCACTTGCTGTCGATCCCTTTGACCACTAACGAAGGCCTCTGTCGGAGCGCAGAAAACACCAAGCAGCAGCAGCAGTAGCGACACTGACGGTAGCCTCAGAGATCGTGAAGCGTAGCGCCTCATAGTGGCAGCGCTGCCGGGTCGCACACAGGTCACCGGCGGGTCTGGGACCACACTGTGCAGAAGCGCCGACGGGGCGCAGCGGCTCGACGGGTAGTTTGTTTATGAACCTGACGAGCTGGCATTGCTCGCCATGAAATGTCAGATATCGGTGCAGAGATGTCACAGACCGATGGGATTCCCCCTTGTCAACGCTAGATACTGCGCAGATAAATGTATATTGGAATTTTACTGTAGACATTATAAGGGGAGGGAGGGGGGCATTTATAATAATTTTCAACTTACTGAGTTGCATGTTAAACAATGTAGAATGATAAGCTTTGAAAAGTGTTATCAAATGTTGTAGCTTTTTCAAATCAGCAAATAGGAACAGTAAGCCATCCTGTCGCACATATTTATGAACCGTAGAACAATCAAAGGACCGAGGACGTGAAGCTTCTATCGGATGATATCGACTGTGCCACCAGGTGCACATTCTACGGAGCATGCCGAATTCGAATTTAAAAATCCGTTCTGAACGCGCATGGCTATTTCTGTCGCCAGCCAGCTAAGACGGCGCCCCGGGCCGTTGGGGGTGGCATGCCGTGACCGCTCGGCCGCGCCGGAAGCTCGTCGTTTCCGGTCGGCCGGCGCGCGTGGCCGGTGTCGGCGCGTCGCGTGTCATTAGTGGCGGCGGCCGGGCGGCACGGCCGCGCCGGGAAGGAGCTGTGATTGATAGGGGCCGGCCCGCCGCGCGTCACCGAGCCTGATTGGCGCCGGCGGACCGTCACCGAGGCGCACCGTCACCGAGGACCGTCACCGGCCGAGGTCAGGTCGGGTGGCGGACGGCCGCCGTGACGGCGCGCGTGACGTCCTGTGACGGCACGCGTGACGCGGGTGTCGATGACCAGAGCTCCAGGAGAGGAGCTCAGCAGGTGTTCAGTGGCACGAGACGGCGGAGCAGCCGCTGAAGCAGTCCTGCAAAGCAATTTTGTTCTGACTCTGAAATTTATAAGTTCGGCAGCTTCAGATTGCAACCACTAATTATCCAGGTGTGGCAATGCGCTTTTAGTTTATCGATGCAAGGCCAACGGTTGGCTCTTTATCAAACTGCAGGCTAGTTGCGAAGCAGCTGTGGCGTGTGACGGTACAGGCATGCCGGCAATAGAAAAGACCATGAAGACTGAAAAAGAGGTGCACACTTGGGCAGCTGTTGTCGGAATGCGACGGGATCCTTTCAGGGGAGCAGGGTCTAGCTTGGGCCAAAACTGTGTCGTACAGAGCGGCCTTTTATCCTGCGCTGGAGCACCCACACTTTCCACGCACCGAGTGTTTCGAGGCTGCGGCACCGCCAATGAGCGAGTTCCGGGGCGGCGCTTTAACCGTCTTCCTGTGCCTGCCCCTCGATGGGCAGCTGAAATCGGCGCTAGCAGGTGGAGCGGAAGTGAGGGAGATACGGCCCGTCTAGCACGCGCAACAGGCTAGCCGAGCCACCCGTCTGCCACCGGGGAGCGCAGCACAAACAGACGCGCACCCAGGCGGCTCCCCTGGGAAACCCCGCGGACCGCGACCGGACCAGCGCTCAGGGACCACACCGCGGACCGCTGCCGAACCAGTGCGGACCGCGGCCGGACCGGCGCGGACCGCGGCCAGACTGGCGCTTAGATAACCGCATCCGGGCTGGGAGAACGGTCTGAGACGGTCCAGGCACGGCACCGCCGCGAGTTCTTTGGGTGGTCCGAAACTGCTGTTCAATGGCCCGATTCCTGTAGGATCTGTCGTGGCTAGGCGTTTCATCCAGCATGCTCAATGCACAGTGACAGTGTGGCATGCACATTGCACGTCACAGTCTCATTCATTAGTGCTTGTATTGGAAGATGCACGCCACATTGTTTATGTATAGTGTACGCTATAAAATGTATGTAAGTACACCTTACACGGCAGGAAGGCGGCACGGGAGTGTTTTGTCAGCATAGGGAAAGAGGTGAACGGTGAAGAGGTGAGTGAGAGCTCACATGTGGCTACAGCATTCTCATCAGGTGCAAAAATATTACATTTTTGAAACCAAAAACGACACGGAACATGAAAAGCTGGAACACCGAGATGAAGGAAGAAACAGAAAAAGCAGATCATTATCAGAAACATGCATTTTGCAATGGACATATAATAATGGATACCGAAGAGTGGCATAGTCTAAAAAAGGCAGTGACGATTGTTCACAAATCAACTGAGATATGTTTAGCTTCATAAGCGGAGAAGTGCAAAGTCACTTAGTACCTAATCATTATGGCTATGCTTAGACTTCATTATTACATTAAAGGTAGTGTGCCACCTTTGAAAGATTTCCCATTTCATTTTTCCTAGGATAAGAAGCTTCTGTTTTTACCTAATATCGCAAAAAAATCAAAAATGGGCCTGGAATAGTCTAAAAGTTTCGCCTAAAAGTTTATCGGTTTTTCGATATGTATAACAACTGTAGTGGGCTGACCTGCAAACAGACGTCGGCAACAATCGCGAATGCGGCGCACATGTGACAATAAGCAAAGGTCATTATAGAGTTACGACGTACGGGAATGAGTTATCAGCTGTCTAATCGTAGACAACACAATGTCGAGCCTTAAAGGGACTATCCCACCTTCTAAAATGTTGTTAAAACCAGTTAAATTGTGCCCGACTTTATAGATTGGATGACCAGGAACACGGTTCTGGCATTTATTTTTCATTAAACATCTTAGGTTTCCCATATTCCAAACACAAACTTTCAAATATGTGACGTCACAGCCCAAAATTACCTCCTTCACCAGGCCACATTACTGTCATAAAGCTGATTCTTTTTACTCTGTAGGCACCACAACAAAGTTCAGACCAAGTTTTAAGCGATTTTTCAACGAACAAACCCATTTAAATCAGAATGACTAAACGAGGTGACGTCACACTAACGGTCGCTCCATGTTGAAGATAGGGCCTTGCACAAGGCCCATTTTCAAATGAAGGGAACGAATTTCTTCAACACCAAGAGGCCGCGGGGGTTGCAACCTAGATAGATAGTGGTTTCTGAACCTCGCCGCAAACTTGGCTATCTCAACTCAAACCCCATGCTAAAGGTGGGATAGTCCCTTTAAACTGTAAGCCTGTATTGGTATTGTTTCTTTTATTTGGCTGTCGAACATTATTTATGGTTTGAAATATGATTTTATGTAAAATAATTGATATGAAATTTGAAAAAGCCGTCTCTTAAGTTATGACCCCATTTCACCACACGCAAGTGGCAGAAATGACAATGATCAGCTGACGCATTTTTCTTGGCCGAAGTCAGAGCGCGCGGCCCGACGCACCACCACCGCACCACAAAGTATGAGCAGAAGCCGCGCCCAAAGCCAGGGCCCCGGTAACGTGAGGTAGCCGAGTCGGGGCAGCGTGCGCTGACCCAAGCCGGGGCCCTGGCTTTGGGCGCGGTCTACCGCACCACCTAACAGGCGTGTTCGAAACCGCAGGAGATGATGATGAACGGGTTTATCGAA
Organism: Amphibalanus amphitrite; assembly: GCF_019059575.1. Taxonomy (NCBI): domain Eukaryota; kingdom Metazoa; phylum Arthropoda; class Thecostraca; order Balanomorpha; family Balanidae; genus Amphibalanus; species Amphibalanus amphitrite. Next base: position 286,472 of record NW_024881749.1, read on the forward strand.
ACTTGATTGGATGAGCATATCGGTAATAGCGATTTCAGTGTGTGCATTTATTGTTCATAGTGGTGTGAAATGTGGTTGGGGTACGACCGACAACCCTTCGGGGCGAATTTCGCACTGGGGTATTCAAAATTTGAAGAATTTAAGACGTTTCCATGAGTTTTGAAGGTATGGATAAGTTCTAAAAATCCGGTTCTCCTTATCTGGGCAACTCCATACGGTCCATGAAAGCTGGCACACTACCGTTAAATTTCTTTCATTGCTTGCCTCATTTTCATTTGATTGTATTTTTTTCCCAGTTGATTCTCCTGATCCCAAGTTTTATAAAACCCATTTATTTCGAGTTAAAAGTTTCAGAAGACGCCCACGTCACCTAATGGCTATATTTTACAGACTTTTACATAGCATTAGTAAAAATATAGGTAGCCGCAGACGGCTATCAAACGGATGCATTTTAAACGATAGCTAGTATTAGGCGGCGATTACAAATGATTATCGCACACAAACTTTTTCAAATCATATCCGGCGTGAATACAAAATTACACGCGTAGTGCGAGCCGCCGCCGTCGGCGCGCGTTCAGCCGGGACAAGTAAATTACAGCAGTCCGCCGGGCCGTCCCATTTCGGGCGGCGCGAGTAGTGCATGGAATGCCGCGGCGCGCGCCCGGTGGCAGGGCGCCGGCGGAGCCCGGTCGGCTGTCGGGCGGCCGACAGCCTCCGACAGCAGTCGCTGTGATCTGCAGCGGTACCGGCCGAGCCCGGGTCACAGCGACCGACAGCCGTGCCGAGAGGGAAGGACAGCCGGACACGCCTCATCCCAACCGAGAGCTACCCCGCGCGCGGCCCGTCCGAAACCCGAACACACCGACACACACAGAACAACACCATTGAAGGGATCCCAACCTGAAAAGAAATTCCGATCGTCCCCCTCGAGAGGCTAATCGCCATGTGAATCCTTTATCTCTGCGCCGCGCCGATACACCTGCGCGCGGCGCCGGGCCGCTCCAATAGCGATTATCCGCCTCATCACGGAATGACTGCCCGTTCTGGTGCGGCCGGCGGCCCGCTGACAGCACGGTCAGAAGAGTGGCCGCCGGGGCGCGTGGCGGCGCGCTGGCAATCGCCGCCGATCGGCCGCGCCGGTCACGTGACCGGCCGTGCAACAGCGCCGGCCAATCGGTGCCCTGATTGAAACCATTGTCGCTCGGCGCGCCGGCTACATGGTAATGACGCGGCCGGGGCGGCGCCGGCGGCCGCCCCGGCCGCGTGTTGACGCCGAAATTCTGCCGCGTGGTTTTGATTAATGGTCGAGATGGCCGCGGACGGCTAACTAAAGCCGAACGGGGACCTCCTGCGAGCATGGGCGCCTTGCATGGAAACTGGCCGTCACGCCGCCGCTCACGGGCCTGCCGACAGGCGCCGACCGGCTGTAGAGACACTCCGAGACGAAGAGACGACTTTTGAGACCTCGTACAGCAGATCTTAGCGCCTACAGATCTGCCCATAGGCACTGCATGCCGGTAGCGGATGTCTCAATCAGGCAACGGCAATTGGTGAATGGTCGTCTTCTGGGCTGCCAGCGGCGTGACTAGCAAACTCTGAGTAGCTGGGAATAAAACTGGGTAGCCGTATAGGTAAGTGAAATACCACTATTGGTATACTCATTACGTCCTGAGCGCGGAGCTCACTACGCACCGGGAGAAGTGCTATTTTAACCCGCGCACCGACGGGGGTCTGCGCCAACTTAGTACCGACGGGGGGGGGGCGGATGACCGCCCCCCCTAAGATCTCGAGAACGAAGCAAGATAGCGACAAGCGGTAAACGGCATCGGATACGCACGGTCAAGATCTACAATTTTTACTAAGGTCATTTTCAGGTCAGGTCAAAGATGACGTCACAGGGGTCGAAAAAGTCAAAATGGCGGCGCTAAATATGGAGAGAGTTTTTCTCGAATAACTTTCGAATTAGTCAAGATAGGAACAAACTAAGGGCATCATCGTGATCCTCTCGTCAATCCGCATCGAATGATATATATGTTGACCTCGAAAGGTCAAGGTCAAAGGTTGACCTCAGGTCACGTGACCTCGAGGTCATCATGTATATCATTCGATGCGTCTTGACGAGCTGAACACAATGAGACCATCCACGCGTCTGTATCTTGTTCCTGTACGGAGTTATTGGCCAAAAACCTTTGGTGACCTTTGATGACGTCACATGACCTCACAGCTGCCCCAGTGGCGGATCCAGGGGGGGCAAAATGGGCATTTGCCCCCCCCCCCCAAACGGCATGATTTTAACATTACGCCTATGGACGATGCATGGAAAGAATCGATAAATTTTTTATGGTTTGCCCCCCCCAAACCTCTGAGCTGGATCCTCTGAGCTGCCCAACAGCAAAACAGACCTCAAGGTAGTGAAGGTTGACCGTATATGAAGTCATGTATGGTATATGGGGCCATTCCGACCCGTTTTAGTGGTAAAAACAGGGAGTTGATTTTTCCCCCATTGACTTATAATGGGGAGGTCGCGAAATTGACCTGACCTTAGGTCACCGATATCAAAATTCCGAGATAAACAAATTGTAGCTACTAATGACCTAATAACATCCTGCGACTTTCAAAGGCCTCCGACATCTACTGTAGCTCTGGCACGGTGACAAAGTTGCAAAAAAGTGACTTGAGGTTGGGTCATTCAAAGTGACCTGGTGACCTGACCTGGAAAGGTAGGAGGTTCAAACTTGCACACCATGTGTAAAATTGATAAGGGAATAGTCATACCAAATTTCGCGGCGCTACGCGCCGCGGTTTTCCCGCTATTCGCGAAAAACCTCAGGGGGGGCGGATATCCGCCCCCCCGTCGGTGCGCGGGTTAAATTCGGCTCAACTTGAAGTCTGAAGACGGCAAACTGCATGCAGATACGGAAGGAATACGCATATACCCTGCCGACTCAGAGGCAGTCCCGGCGACTTCTGTGCAACCCCCTCCCCCCGCCCTGCCGGCGGGGTTCCGAGTGATGGACAGGGCAGGGATCAGACCCATTAGTGCTGCTATACCGGCTGCAGATCTACAGTCCAGAAACAGCAGACGGCAGCAGCTGACTGTCCGATGAAATATGAAAGATAAAGTTCCGACAGCCTCCGAGAAACACCACAGCGCAGTTGCTTATAAAAACGAAGCCTGTATGGATTGATGTCATCTCAGAGAAGGAGAACGGTGACCTGCCAATGCGTCCATTAGCCATGAAATTAGCCGCGCTACGTCTCCTGGCTTTCTCAAACTCCGCTGATTTTTTTCTGACCTCTCCCCCGCGGCAAGACTGTTTGTAACCCTGCATTGGTATGCACATACTGCACAGTTGGATAGTTGGATAGAGAGAGAGAGAGAGAGAGAGAGAGAGAGAGAGAGAGAGAGAGAGAGAGAGAGAGAGAGAGAGAGAGAGAGAGAGAGAGAGAGAGAGAGAGAGAGAGAGAGAGAGAGAGAGAGAGAGAGAGAGAGGAGAGAGAGAGAGAGAGAGAGAGAGAGAGAGAGAGAGAGAGAGAGAGAGAGAGAGGAGAGAGAGAGAGAGAGAGAGAGAGAGAGAGAGAGAGAGAGAGAGAGAGAGAGAGAGAGAGAGAGAGAGAGAGAGAGAGAGAGAGAGAGAGAGAGAGAGAGAGAGAGAGAGAGAGAGAGAGAGAGAGAGAGAGAGAGAGAGAGAGAGAGAGAGAGAGAGAGAGAGAGAGAGAGAGAGAGAGAGAGAGAGAGAGAGAGAGAGAGAGAGAGAGAGAGAGAGAGAGAGAGAGAGAGAGAGAGAGAGAGAGAGAGAGAGAGAGAGAGAGAGAGAGAGGAGAGAGAGAGAGAGGGAGAGATAGGGAGAGGAAGAGGGAGAGTGGGGTGAGTAGGCAAGAGGCGCCATTGAGTTTCACGAAAAAGGGAAATCAGTGATTTGATCTTCACAACTTCCATTGCTGGATTTCCTTACCATTTCTAAAAATTGCGTTAGGGATTGCTCGCTGCATTCTGCTTTTGTGATGACAACTGTTCAACAAGCCAAACCGAAATAATTGATTTCCCTCACTCGCTATTTGACACCATTACCTATCTTTTTGATGACTACTGCCTCACGCAGCGAATTAATTTTGACAAACGCCAACACCTCGTTTCCTATTAGAGTGCTTTGTGTTAGAGTGCTTAGAGTGCTAGAGTGTTCAGCAACGCATTTACCGACTGCCCAGATTTACTGTGCTATCATATTGCCTTCTTCCACGGAATTAAAATCTCGCGGAGAATTACGCATCCAGGCCGTCTTATTATTTCATTGTCCTGCGCTGCTCTGGAAACCCGGCGCCGGTGAAACAATGGCCAGAAATGCGTGCATTTATCACAGGTAATGGAGTGCATTTGCGTGCTCTGTTATTAGCCCAGCGCGGGCGGCGCGGCGGGCTGGGTCGGACCAGCTGGTCGCTCGACTGACGTGGGAACTGTGAGCCTGCCGCGCTGACAGCGCGCTGATGTGCCCGCTGATAACGGCGGTCAGCTGCTGCCGAGGTCAGCGCTACTAAAATCAGAGCTCACAAGCTTGGAAGGAGCTTCCCCCGCCGCGGAGTGCGCCGGTTCGCTCCGCACGTTTTTGTAGTGACCAGGCGGTGCGTGTCGGGTCATAGGTCAGGTCAGGTCGGCTGACAGGGGTAACCAGGTGGTGTCGTGTGCTGGCAGTCCTGGTCAGAGGTCGACCAAAGGGTCAGCCGAGGCAGGGTACGGGGACAACTCGGCCTCCTCACTGTGGTTCTGGTAGTGGCATGCAGCATGCAGGCTCGTCAATGTTACTTGTTCACCGTGTTTTACAACAGGAACATTTCTGTAGCAGAGTGCATATCATTCAACTTGCAAGAAATAAGGAAAAAATTGCTAAAGGAAAACAAGAACTATTCTTCCATCTGATCTAATTGGTGCGATTGAAAACCATGGCGTTGTGCGCATATCTTTGCCCCGCCCAATGAACGACTGGAGCGCTTGGGAGAGAACCGCTCAATTTTCCCACGGCTCCGATATCACCCAAAATTGCACATACCTGCTGTATAATGCCTATTCTTCATCTAACCGTTTTGTTGCAGCATACGATTTCCAAAGCACAATGAATCTTTCCTTTGCTCCAGATATGTCAAAGTGCCCATACGCTTCACTGCAAATCCACCTTATCTCCGACATAAAGTCCTTCAGGCCATTCGCGCGGCGCCGAATGCCGATCACAGTCGGGCTGCCCTGAAATACGCACATTGCACACAATACCTTCCACCATTAGTGACCGGAGAAGCACTTTCCGTGCACGCTGCCACTGCTGCGCTCTAAACGGCCAGCTTGGCTCCGTTCTACGCTGGCAATAATTAAAGATGGCCATTCAATTGAAACACACAGAGCACAGAGCACAAGCCCGCAATCTGTATCACGGAACTCACAACCAGAGCTCATGCCCCAGACCCTATATCTACCTACATACCAATACGTAAACCCCGGAATTGGCGGCTGATTAATCAAATACCGCAAAGCTCCGGCTATGCATCTGCCGCGGGACAGTGCAGTGATCCGTCAGCAGCTCCTGACCGCGGGACAGTGGTCCCGGGGACAGTGCCTTCCTCGTGGGACAGTGGTCCGGCTGTCTCTCCCCGTAGGACAGTGATCAGGTTGTCTCTCCCCGTGGGACAGTGATCAGGTTGTCTCTCTCGTCTCTCTGCGAAGAGAGACACAACCCAGAGACACAACGGGACATTGATCAGGTTGTGCCGCTCCTCGTGGGACAGTGGTCCGGTTGTGCCGCTCCCCGACGGAGCACCGCTCGGCGGGTGGGACAGGCCGGCCATCGGCGCTGCAATGGATGGCCGGGCGTGGCGCGCCGCTCAAGACTGCATTGTGATGCTCCGCCACTTATTAATGTTCTCATTAGCTGGGCGCAATGGCCGGCAGCGCCGCCCGGCCCTGATCGTGCATGCCCCCCGCGTCCGCCACCGCCACAGAAGCCGTAATTAAAGCGTCGGACGGCGGACGGCGGCGCCGCCCACAGCGACCAGGCTGGCCGGCGGCGGCGCATGCAGGGGTGTATGGACGGCGGGTGCAGGAATATAGGGGCGGTTGGTGCTGGGGTGTAAGGACGACGGGTGCAGATGTATAGAGACAGTGGGTTTATGATTAATGAACCCAAAGTTGTCACTTCTTTAACTCGAGCCTTTCCGCATTGGGCTGATAGAGTTGGGAAATTATAAATAAAATAAAATATCGGGAGGTGTCGACGAGGCTTCAGCATTGTAAAGAGGCTGATGAATTAGCAAACCAAAAAGTCTACCAAACATGATTTTGTTTGAACTTCAAAAAGGCGAATTAGCTCCAAAAGTCGATAGAGGTCTAATATGTTTGTGAGCAAATAACAATGTTGGGTCACGAAACTTGCAAACCACGCATGCGGTCATTAGTCGCCACCAATACTTATTCTTGACAGGAATATGAGTTGGTGGTAAATAAACATTGACTTATACCATTCATCGGTAACAACTTACAATGCACAGGCTTAATTTCACATAACATTATGCAAGAATCAATTCATAATTCGTGCCGAACGGCCACTTATTTGGCCAAATCGGTCCAGCTGAGGGCCGTGCCGACAGGTTTCCACCCTTCTGGGAGGACGGACACGCTGCAGCTACCGCTTTGCATTCGGTGTTTTTGCAGTTCGGAGAGCGATCCAGTTTTTACGGCCGGCCGGTGATTGTTCGCCGCCGCGCGCGCCACTTCGGGAGAAAAACGGGGTCTAATAGCCGAGCGCCGCGGGCCGGCTCCGCGCAGATTCCGGCGCTACCGGAGTTGGCAGCCTGCCAGGCCGGCGGCAGACGCAGCTCAGCCGTCTCAGTTTTTATCGGCCGTGATAACAGGCTGTCATGACTGAGCGGCGATTACGGCCGGCCCGCCCGTAATGGAAATCTGGACGGAATCCTCAGATAGGTATCAGCAATCGTGCATGTCAGCCGGCTCGTTGACGGGGCCTCCGCGAACCACCGAGGGTGGAGCTGGGTCTCAGGAAACCTGCGCTCTTCTTGATAGTGAACTCATTTAACAGGCCGTCCCGGTAAAAAACAAGCCTGCATTGCTGCCACGCCTGTCGCAATGGACAGCCACTCGGCTGAACATCTGCGCGAATGACCTGCATCCTTCACATCCGGCGTGGGGCGGCCGCCGCGCTGGTTTAAAAAGCAGTCCTCGGCGGGCGGCGCGGCGGAGCTGGGCCGGCCGGCCGGGGGTCCTCAGTCCCATTCAGCCCTCGGTGGGGTGTGGGTCGGCGCCGGGCCCGGGTCGGGTCACCGTGCCGGCCGCACCGAGCCAGACGGGCCAGTTGTGCCGACTCACCACGGCTAAATCAAACAGATTATGTCGAATCACTGGACACCTTGCTGAGCGCAACAATTCAGTCATTCGGACGCGTTTTTGCTCAATGAGGCCTGCTCGCAGCTCGGCTGAGAGGCGCCCCTTCATACAGCGGCCGTCATGGTCAAGTATTAATGATTGGTTCTACGTCTCTGCCGGTCGGCTTCACTGTGCACTTCTCTTGAAGCTAACTAAAGAGGATGAAAAATTTGACTTGACAGGTGCCAAAATGATGTGCTGTATTTCTGGTCACCGTTGACTTACTGTTGAAAGGTGGTGATATCGACGAATCTTCAGGATGAATGTAAGGGAGTTGTTCCACCTGCTTCGGGAGTAGGATGCCTTTGAGTAGGCTCGCTGAAAATTTGTCATCAGAAAGAATAGCCAGACAGCATCTCTCTGGTGACAACTCTTCAACGTAAGCAGCGCAATATTCATTCAAGTCTCGCAAAAAAGTAAACCTTGATTACTTATTCAAAACTCAAAAGAAATCGCAACACCATGAAGAAAACCATTGGAAAACAATCCAGAAACCTAATCTCAGTCACTAAATTTGCATCGATCGCCCACATATTTGTTTGTAAACATCTCTAATATAATCCCATTCGTCATTCGACCCTTCCATTTTCATGTGTTGTCTCATCGTAAACGTACGCCACAATTTTCGGGAGAGTAAGCCATCATCTGACCGTGTCCCTGGCTCGGTCAAGTGGCCGTCTCCCAGCATACCGCAGCCGGATACCTACGAGAGCAGAACGAGCCAAGGGGCCAAGGTCGGCGGCGCGGGTCAGGGGTCAGAGGTCAGGGGTCGACCGATCGACTGATGACCTGCGTCTGCGCGGGCAGCGATAGAGCCGCCGACCGCCGCACACACTGATCAAACCTGGCAGGGAGTGGCCGGCCCGGTCACACCGAATCACGAGTCGCACTAAATCGCGACCACCGAGGGTTACCGAGGACTATCACGACTACACGACTACCTATAGGTCCGAGGGCTCCGCGGAACAGCGAGTGCCGCGGAACAGGACTGCCCATCGTGAAGCGGGTGCGGGTCAGTGTATCCGTGCCAAGGAACGCTCGAGAGCCAGTTGTGGCCACCAATGGAGCGCCCTAGACTTACCATGCTCCTCGTAAGCTACTACGCGGTGCATGGGAGAGGTGTTGGCTGCCGTGCAGCGCCCCGGGGGCCAGTGGTGGCTACCGCGGAGCGCCCCTGCGGCCATGGCTCTCCGCTGGCGTGCCCGGTAAGCCTGCCCTGTGACCGCACATCCCGGCCGATTACCGAGCCCCTGAGGTGCACGGTGGGCCGTCCGGCGGCGATTCCCACATATCATATCAGTTATCGCCAGCGCTGAGCCGACCGCGCCGGTCACGGTCTGCCGTCGGGCGCGCCGGCGCGATCGCTTTTACTGTTCATTATCCGTTAATTGGCGGCCGAGCTCCCGTTTAAGCGCACTTCAATTAAGGCTCACGCCAGCGCCGCCGAGTCGGGCTCGGCCGAGGCTCCGCTGTCGGCCCGTAGTTCGCACGAGGTGTCGACGGCCGTTAATTAGCCGGCACACGTAACCGGACGATTTAAATGCATTCAATCGATGTGGCTACCAATAAACAAGTGGCTGTGGTGAGAGAGGGTGCAGCCGACCACCGAGGTGCATGAACTCGGAATATGACAGCGGTGCCGTGGCGGAGACGGCGTGATGAGATGGAAGCCAGTGTGATGCTGGGTGTGCCAGGATATGCTCGGTAGCTGAGAGCAGCTTATGATGATAGCATTTATTGGACAGGATGGGAAGGTGGCATGGGTTCGTTCGAGATGGATGCACTCATAGGCGGCGGAACGATTTGAGACAAGGGGGGGCACCATGGCTCAAGGAGCCAAACCTAGGGTACCCCCAAATCCTGTTTTCTCATCGGATTTAGGCCACTTATTTTTCGTCACAGCCCTGACACGATGATTTTTTTTTAATTTTATTTTTTACTAAACGAAAATGGCAGTTCACCCCCGTATGCAGGGGTGTAATTTTATATCTCTTTGTGGGGGCATATGCACCCACAATCCTGAATTATGTATGCCCACACAATGATGAAAATGCACCCACAAGTCTTTTACAAGGCTGCAAGCGTCCTTTCGAGAGTACGGTGCCCTTCGCATGCTCTAACGGCGTCCTCCTGACCGTCTCGCGTTCATGGATAATATAGCGTTTTTAATCACTCGGCGCCCTTCTGGGAGAATGGCGCACTTTTGACAGCACCGCGCCATTCTCATGGTCTAACGGCGCCCTCCTGACCGTCTCGCGTCCTTAGGTCTCTGTTCACCGTGCATCCCTCGACTGTTCGGCGCCCTTCTGGCCTCTCAGCGCCCCTGAACCACATATAGCGTTTTCAATCACTCGGCACCCTTTTACGAGAATGGCGCCCTTTTCATGATCTCAATGCGCCCTCGTAACCATCTGGCGTCCCCACGTCCCCACCAACGTAGCACTACTGACTGTGCGGCGCCCTTCTGGCCTCTTAGCGCCCCTGGACCACATAGCGTTTTCAATCACTCGGCGCCCTCCCAAGAGAATGGCGCCCTTTTCATCGTCTCACGGCGCCCTCGTAAGTCGTAACCGTCTGGTGCCTCCACATTTGGTGCCCCTCCTACTGGATGGCGCCCTCTACAGCTTTTTACGTCCTTCCGGTCAGTTTCCACTTTTAAGCGTGTATTTGCTTAGTCAGACACGTCACTTGAAGCGCCATTCGGCTAGCAATGTTATCAAATTCGGTGTTAATTTAGGCTCCCACATAAATAATATCTATCGCGCCCCAAAACGGCCTGGCGCCGGGCGCCCCTACAGCTGGGCACCCACAATCATTTTAGGAAAATTACACCCCTGCCCGTATGTGTGGTTAACTTTAAGCTGATCCCCAAGTACCTATGTGTTTGTCTCTTCCTTATTCTCGTTTGATAAATTCCATTAATCCTACATGTAACAAATTACCAAGAAGCCATCGCATGGTACTAATCAGTGGCGAATCCCAGGGTGGAGGTCACATGGGTCATGACTTAGGGCCTGGGGTCACCACATGCCTGCCAGGAGCACCACAGGCCTGACAGCCGACAGGGGCACCACAGGCCCGCCAGGGGTACCATAGGCCTAGCAGGGGCACCACGGGCCTGTCAGTGGCACCACAGGCCTGTCAGGAGCACCATCGGCCTAGCAAAAGCACTACAGGTCTTCCAGGGGCACCACAGACCTGCCAGGGGCACCAGAGGCCTGCCAGGGGCACTATCGGATTCGCAGGGGAACCACCGGCCTCGCAAGGGCACCATGGGCCTGTCAAGGGCACCACAAGCCTGTCGTTGGCAATTTAGGATTGTCAGAGCCACCACAAACCTGTCAAGGGCACCTGCGTTCTAACAGGGGCACCACAAACCTGCCAAGGCCCAGGGACACCACAGGCTTAGCAAGGACACCACAGGCCTGTCAGGGCCCATGGGCACCTAAGTCATGTCAGGGCCCACCGTAGGCTTGTCAGGGGGCAGGGTAGGTAGGTACCACAGTCTTTCCAGGGGCATCAGCGGCCTAGCAGGTGCAGGGGCACCAGTCATCACATGACTAACCAAAAATAAAGAAAATAAAAAAAAAACTGAAAATAGGGCACCACCAAAATTAAGTGGCCGAAATCCGTTGAGGTTTTAATTTTGGGCATAGGTAGGGGCACCACTTCGATTCATGGCCCTCCCCTTGGAGTTTTCCCCGAATCTGCCCCTAGTACTAATACATCAAATTTAAGGGGGGGGGGCACCTTGCTATTGGTGCCCCCCTTGCAGAATTCAAGGGGGGCACGGTGCCCCGGTGCCCCCCCGTTCCGCCGCCTATCATGCACTATCACAACGCTGGAAACGAGGCACTGCTCTCTATAGTATTGTGTTTGCTGTGTGTTGTGTAAGGTAAGAAGTAAGAACATTAACGGTCCAACGAAAATCCACTAAACATCCAGTTTTGCATTAGCCGCCCCGAGAAGGGAATACATAAGTTTACTCATAAAACTAAAGAAAGAAGCACTTACCTATAATTGCTTAGTTGACTCTGCTTAGTTTCAAAGCTCTTCTCTGTGAGCGTTTACTATCATCTTGATATGTTCCCAGAAAGCAATACTATACGATGCACTATCTTTCAGTAATAGCGACAGGAGGCAATATTTTGCCCCGCTCGGAGGACGCCTGCCGCTGCTCATTTATTCAAGCGACACGAAAAACACGGCCGACGAAATACATCGCCCTGTCGGAGAACAAAGCCGAACGCGTCTCACCGACAAGGAAGCCACGCTTCTCACCGGCCGGCGACCAAACGACGGGTCGCTACGATGGTCATCGCCGAGACGAACGTGAGAAATATGCCTGCCGCGCCGGCAACGGCGGCGAGCAGCGGCGCAGATGTGACGATAGCTGCGCAGATGCGCCGATAGCGGCGCGTTGACGTGCTCGAGAGGGACACAGTGCGCGGTCCCTACTGCGCGTGCCGGGGCAGCTCTGTTCGTGTGAGCTGGGTAGCGCTCCGCCTGGGAGGGCTGGCATGAGTAGGATGCACTGTCAGTGTGTAGTGCTTAGAGGGATAAATAAGCAATAGGTGGACACATTTTGTGTGAAAAGGTAATGGGGATGTTCGGCTTATTTCCTCACCAGGTGGCAGCACTGCCTTCTTTGGACACAGAAACTGTGGCGGCGAATGCGCCACTGTGTTTTGCACTGTGTGGAGTGGTTGGAGTCCGTGCGGTGTCGGTCCGAGGGACTGAATTTCGGTGAATTTGATAGCAATTGATTTGAATTTTGCTCAGATGGGTTGTGAATTTATATTCGGCAAGTGTCACAAACATGGAAAGGCAAGTTTACAAAGGACAGGAGACTTAGAAAGGCTTCAATTGACGTAGCCGAAGAGAGGCGAGAAGCCGAAGATAGACCGACTCCAAACGGTAATTCCATCGATGTAACACGTTTCCCGACATTTTTTTATGGCGAGCATAACTAAGAGCATAAAATAATATAACTTAACTCATAGCTTTATCTTGTATTGCCCATATGAAGTAATTTACTTGTATAAGTTTATGGGCATATCCACGGCATATCAATATAGGAAATTGACCTGCCCTTTGAGAAAGGCATTAAAAGATGATACATGCTGCTGAGAATGATTATATAAATTCAATGCATTTTTATAAGATTCATTGCAAGCATTTTAGCAGTGTTCTACTTTGTCTGGTACCAAAGATATTGCATGCAGATAAAGGTTATGATGGAAAAAGACAAAATGATCTATTTTGACACCAGCAACCAGGAGGTATATGTAATAGAACACTAAGCTACCTACTATTTATGAATTGTTACAAGTATTGATCATCCTACATGGTGTTACAGGTGCCCAGTGCAATCATGCTTCTGGTGCGGAGTTGTCAGGATGGAGTCGGAGGAATCAAGGAAGGCAGAGGACCTGCGTATGAAGGAACCAGCCTTGCGGATGAAGTTCTGAGGTACATACAGAGGGATCCCACTGAAAGACCAGGTAGGAGTTGGTGAACAGCTTGTGCACTGCAGTATATCATCCAGAAGTAACTGATAGCCTTTCTTGCAAAATGTTTTTTTTTAACTCATCACCACCCAAAGCTACTCATTATTGATATAATATCTTCATTTCATCAGGTAAAAATTGTTTACTCTAAGTTTTGATTCACACTGAAGTGAACACTTTTTTAGAATATTCACTCAGCTTTTTAGCAACTAAATACGGGCAAGTTGTTTGCTGTTGTTTTTTTTTTTTAATAAATTTTCACCTTCTGGAATATTTGTATAGGTAACTGCAATAAAAGTGCATTTCAAAATTGCAAATACTTTGTGAAAAGTTCATGGGTCTTGATGATGTCACTGTATCCAGTTCATCATATCAGATTTCAACTGTGCTTAAACTGCAATGTGTTGCTAATTGCTTCAGTATATAATGTCCTTTTATCCATGCATGTTAAACATATGTATCTCATTATGACTTGCCAAGATCTTTCCCTACTGTCTTATGCCATTTTTCATTTATTCACAGGTGCGATGCTGCATTGATAAGATCCAGATTCAAGAGCATGGATGCTACCAGATCCTGTGATCTGAAGTTACCAGTGTCACTGCTGCTACAAATGACATCAGCAACACTTCCTTTGTTGAAAGTTTAGAGGAGCAAACAGTTGGTGCTCTGTGTAGTCAAGCAGTGGAGTTTTGCTACAATCATAAAGTTGATTAAGGTGTCAATTTTTGCTCTGGCTTCTGGGACACCTTGGACCTGCATTGCAACCTATGCTAGTGTTCAACATTTCGTGTCCTAGTATCACTGATGCATAGTGTGTTGCATCATACACAAATGAGAGGCAGCAAACTGTCAGGTATTTTCTAGTGATAAAGAACTGCATGCCTTAAGCAATTGTTGAAGGTGACAAGTGGTGAATGGTAGGGCTCAGCCACTCAGTTCCTTCCTTCAAAAGCTATCAATCAGCTCTAGAAGAGTAGTCATAGCAATGCTTCATATGTGAAGGCTACTTGCCTAAACAGAACATTGTGGATTTGTTAAGTACCCCTTTATTACAAGTTTGTGCCCATTACAAGCCAAGCTTAGTTTACTTAGTTTGTTGCAAGTTTTCCAGGCAGCTTTCACACTTGTGTCGCTAAATATTAAACTTTAACTGATAGACCGACGAGATATTGTCCATTTCGCATCATATTGTAATCAGTCAGTCGTGTTGGTAGTAGGTATATACAGACTGTCTTAAAAGTACCGCGCAAAGTGACGGTGGATCCATCAAGCCTGACCGAGGAAGGGCCTGCTATAATTTGAAAGTCACCGAACCAATGGACCTTGGGAACGGACGAGGATGTCATATAGAGCCACGCAGAAATCGCCGGTGATTCGTTACCCATCATTACAGAATGAACGCATGCCGGATGAAGGGTTTAGTCAATAGTCTGTACAAACTACAGGGATGTGATTGACTTATCTGACAGTGACGAGCGCTACAGGTCAACTTAAGACCGTAGGTATGCGTTCTTGTCATGTAATGTGTGCTGTAAATCGATTGTTTCATGCGTGTGAATATATGTCTGAATGTAATAAGGTTTTTAATTTCAACTGTGTAAGTTAAATTATGTGATAACATCGTATCATTCGTACTCCGTAGCTTTTGGTGACCACTCGATCGGCTCCCTTTCCTTCCGCTCTATGACGATGTAGTAGTTTGCCTTCCACACGCGTCATTGTCTTCCTAATATCGAAATCAACTGTAGCTACTCATTTTAGCAAAATGATGAACCTGAAAAAGACATGAAACGCAGTTCCCGTTCGGGGCGCGTCGGCCGCCGTCGCCGCCCGCGGTGTTATCCCCGGCCCGGCCGGCGCGCTGTGTCCAAAGCAGGGATGCGGAGCCGTGGAAATTTCAGACGGCTCCGGCTCCGGCTCCGACTCCGGAGAAAAAAATCGGCTCCGGCTCCGGCTCCGGCTCCGGGTGAAATGTTATGGCGGCTCCGGCTCCGGCTCCGGCTCCGAGTAAAATGGTCCGGCTCCGGCGGCTCCGGCTCCGACTCAGTACATCCCCTACGCAATCAATTAAATACGGGTGGAAGAAAAATTGGATTGGTTATACGCGTTACTCTTTGCCATGACCGGCTCACCGCGTCCCCGCGCAAACGCACCTCGGAGAGAACTGGCAGAACAAAGGGCTAGGAAGCGATGGCATTGGAAACGCAGTCGCCGCGAATCGGAGTTCAGTGAACCATCGTAAGCTGACACCCGTCTCGGCTGCATTGGGGGGTGAGGGGTGGGGGGTGTGTGGGATGAGACGGTGCTGGGAGTCGCAGTCCACTGCACTGGTTTGAAAACAATGGCCGTCACCTGATGACTGGTCCTCATGTTCTGGGGATGCAGTAGACGTGGGGGGGGGGGGGGAAGAGCAAACAGGAAGTTGTTTGCGTACTGTGGGATACTGGGGATATTCGGATTTTTTCATTTACTTGATGGCCCATGACGTAAGTACCATATGTTTTACTGCCTTGTACTGTCAAACCGAACTAGGTCAATTATTTTTTTCCTCTTCAAAAAATATAAAGGAGCCGGAGTCGCCCCCTTTTTTGGCGGCTCCGGCTCCGGCTCCGGCTCCGGGCTATATTGTTTCACGGCTCCGGCTCCGGCTCCGGCTCCGGGCAAAATATGCCGGCTCAGGCGGCTCCGGCTCCGACTCCGGCTCCGGCTCCGCATCCCTGGTCCAAAGCATACGGTGCTGCCACCTGGCGAGACTTTTCGGAACTCTTAGCGCGAACATCCCCATTGTAAACTTCGTTGAATTATATTTGAATGTTCGAGAACATAAAAAAGGATACTAAGCATTTGTTATTTGCAATTTGCAATCCAAATCGCAAGATACTGCAGCTATAAGAGTTAAAACTTTGCATGGAACAGGAAGCACCGATGATTACAGACAATGATAAGCGTACCCCAAATCCTTTCAGGCTAAGAGATTTTGCTCACCCCGCATCACACATGGTTAACATCCAGGTGACTCACTACACGCTTTTGCTCCGTCCGTATTGTGTCGACCAAATGTCTAAACGTCCCGGCGTGCCGCGAAAGCGCAGTGCCAGAACCGCACCGTCACCGCCGTGTCTGTGCCGTCCTCCTCCCCAACAAAGGAAATGCAGCGGAATAAAGTCGTCACAGCGAAACTCGGCTGGCCCCCCGGTGGGTGCACTCACACGGCGCGTCGCACAATGTCACGCCATTCGCGAGAATTGCCGCTCTCCATTTAAAGACGCACATCAGAGGAGGAAAGTGTGAGAATTTGTCGCCGGGTCTGTGCTCCGCCTTTGGGACGGGCGAGGCCGCATTGTGTCACCCTCCACCACCCACCCGCCACGGTCCAGCTCCCAGCCGGTGCGGCTCATTAGATGCCGCTCGACAAGGCCGTCTGTCCAATTATTGTCCCGTGGCGCTGACACCTGGTGCCGACATCAGTCATCGCGCCGGGCTCTGAGCCGCAGCGAACGCGAGGTATTCACATGGAAGTCTCCTCGCTGAGGGAGGATGGCATTCACTGCGTCTGGGCTCGGATTACGGGCACGTCGGTACGGTATTTACAGCCAGACATTCAGATATCAGACCAGACTGGACCAGTGGACAGACGCCAGTAATGTGATATCCGGCCTGGTGACTGCTGTTCCAAAAAGTATTCAGCCATGCTGATGGCTCTATGGCCAGAAAGGCATGCTCGCAGCATCGCGCACTTGATGGATAGGTAAATACTCAATTCGATTGGTGCATTACTTGATCTGCCGACGTCGTATCGAAGCTGATTTTGCATGAAAGGCAAATGCTTCAGTGAATGCCAAGATTCCGACACTGGTATTCGAGCAGATCCTATACATTTGCAGATTGCGTATTAGCGGCCGACTGCTGTCATTTCCCGATCTGTTGAAAGTCACGCCAGCGATTCAAGGGGCCGCAAGTCCATGACCACTTGTGATGCCCTTGAGATTTTGTGGTTCATAGGAGTAGGACCCGCACATCATGCAACTACAGGAGGGAGGCTATTTGGGCATCGATTTTGGTGATATTCGCTAAAGAAAATCGGAATCAATTAGTACTGGTGCATGTTGACAGAGCTCGTTTCGCTTACATCATCACCCAAATACAGCCGAATATGTATAAGTAATGGGTGCGGGACGAGGGTGGGCACTGGGCAGTCCTCTAACGAGCTTACAAGAGAGCGTAGCGGGTGCAGTCGCCGGTCGTGTCATCTTTGTACCCTGCAATTCACGGCGGGGAAGTCGCCTATCCATTTATCTATCTTGTCTCATGCCTGATAACTAACAAGGCATGCCATATGAGCAAAACAATCACAAACCACAGGACCCAGGTTCAAGCGCACAAACCCTTCATGTGAGAAGACAGCGTCTCAACTCATACCAGCATCACTATAATTTTGATACAGCTCACCCTTCCACAGTCACTCGGTCACTGACTTTTCGGTGCGCCGTGACTAACCTTTAGTGACGCGCCCCGCGCAGGTTTCAGCTTGGGGAGATTAAGTCGCAGCCAGCAGCTGTCATTAGACCCGGCCGGAGATGAATGGCCGGTGATTAGAATGTGGAGCGCTCGGCGTGACAGCGTGGAGACGGTCGTCCTTCCAGCCGGTCGCCGGCCCAGGGTGACAAAACCCTCAAAACACTGCCCGGACCGCGGGCCGGGCCGGTCCGGGCATTGTGCGCCGCCCGGCGGGGCTCCGCGGGGTCGGCGGCAGCTGGGCGGACCCCTTCTGGACCCCTGGCCGAGAGGACGAATGAGGTGCGGCCGGCGGACCGGGCCAGGCGGCAGGGAGGGTCCGGGAGGCGGGCAGTTCACCGAATGAAAGGGCGGGACGCTAGATGGAGTAGCCGCGATGGGAACGGAGGAATTTCTGAGCCAGAAACCACATCTATTATGAACACACTCGTGACTGGCCGGGGATGTCTCAGGCCACTCAATGAAGGAAATGCCAGAAGAAATGGAACATGCTTTATATGAAGCACAACGTTGTTTTATGATAATTTGATAACGCAGCACGGTCTTATGAACTTGCAATTTGCAATGTGAAGGCCTTAGCATGCGCTCAGGGCGTGGTCAAAGGACCATAACTCAGGCGCTCTCATTTGGTGAACACATTGAGCAGTGCACCGACAAGACCCAGAACAAAGCGCCTATAAAGGGATGACCAGTGAAATCATTTCAGGTGCCCTCCCACCTGCGTCGCGCCGTATATCGGGCGAGAATTCCTTATGCAATGTATGTACATATTGTAAGGATGCCATGCTTGTCTGTTGGAGTTTCATCTGAAGTTCCAATTTATAATGCAGTTAAAACTGTAACAAGCAAGCACACTTACCACTACATAGTTTCCTTCTTGCTTGCCCAGGCGTGGACTTGATAAGTTGATACAGCAATAATGTTAAAAGATGCCGAGCAGTTCCCTAGAAGAAAGCAAACACTGAACATGCAAACAGCGAAGGCGCTATACAGATTATACGCTGGTAGTTGCAAGACTGCTTAGGCGTGTAGGGGCCAAATGGGGTACGGGGTCATCTGCGTGACTGCTAAGCGTACGTACAGGGGCCAAATGAGGTAAGGGCGTGAGGTCAATAATACCTAAGGGTGCCAAATTTACATCGTAATCTGTCCTGTGTCGGCGGGCTAATATTCCCAGTCCGTCTAATTCGCACAGCAGCTTTACATGCTTACTAGCCGCCATACATGAGTGTTCATCACCCTACAACTAACCACACTGACTTCCTACCCTGTCCATGTGTGAGGACCATTACCCGACCCCTCCGTGACCACATGCGCCTGCGCGCGGCCTGTGGGACCGCCCCAGGCCTGGCGGGTCCTGTGTGTGACCCCTCCGGTGCCCTCTCGACAGCAGCGTTATACCTCCGCAGAGTGTGCAACGTGCACGGGCCGCCATAACTCACCGACAACGACATCCGGCCGGCAGACCCGGGGGCTGCCCTAGCCCGGCGGCTGAGCAGCGAGCACAGAGCTGCGGCCACCAGAGTCCTGTCGGCAGACCCGGGGGCGGCCCCGGAGTCCAGTGAGGTCGGTAGCAGCGGCGTACCGCAGTCGTGACCCGATCAAGGTCACCGGATCAGCGTTGGTATAGAGCGCCAAACCGATCTGGCTGCAGGGTGGCCGCGTGTTGCGATCGGGGCCCGGCGGTGGGCCGGGGACAAATTCACAGCCGGTCGTCGCGGCGGGGGCCGGCGGAGACTGCAGCAAGGCACAGGAACGTAGCCCTGCGGCGCGGCGTGGCGTGGCGCGTCAGCGAGACCGACAACTGTGGGTTCGGCTCGACCAGACAAATTGTTTGAAGTGTGATATAAAGTAGATTAATGATTTATTGGGGGTTAAACGTTTTTTTCTTCGATATTCCGGCTTATATGGGATACAAATTACAAGCACATATATTGCAAATATACTAGAGAGAGAATGCCTTTTTCGTTATTTAAAGCTCACTGCTGAGTGCTGTGTCATTGGAGCTCCATATGTCTTTCAAGCAAATTATCATGGCAATGCCTTGTAAAACATTTTCAATGGATCTTTGCTAATACATCAGACTTTATCTAGCGTAATTAAACCTTCCCGTTCTGTGCACTCCACTGGTCCTGACGCTGTTGGCTGCGGCTCCAGACCGTAGCTACTGCACCGTTGCACGCGCTCCGTATTTCGCTGATGACACTTGACCCCGTGACAGGTGGCATTAATATCGCCGACCGGCCGGGACCGGGCGCCGCTCTCGTTAGCTGAGCTCGTCCATTTGCGGCGGCCGGCAGCGCGGCGGGCTGTGCAGAGGCGGACGGCGGCAGCGTGAGCCGCTCACAATACCGTGACCTGTGATAGTGGAATGGTGACCTAGCCTGGTGACCTGTGATGCTAGCACGTGCACTTATTTCTGACATATGCGGGTACGCTGGTGAATGACATGGTCTGAGCACAACTTCGCACCAGCCAAGACTGGTTCATTCTGTTGCACAATGCGCGCTATTCAGGGCTCACAAGGGCTGGTGCAAGCCATTCAGCGCCCACAAGGGCTTTGCGCGCACCATTCAGAGACTACAAGGACTTCTTGAGTGCAGCGAGCAGATGCTTTTAACTACCAAACAAAAGCTGTTCAGCACAACGCCCACGGAAATATCCAGATGGCATATGACTGAAAAATAGCTCAAGTGTCATTCACAGACAATAAAAGACTTAGAACAAAAAAGCGATGCTCTGTTGTGAAAATACATATCTTACTTACATATATAAAGTTGATACATAAACTGAGTTTACCTTGTCAAGCATTTACCTAAATTTATTATTTCTATCCTTCAAATCGAGCCTTTCGCAAGCGCTAGCACGTAGTGTCGGTTTCCCCATGTCGTTTTGTGGTGACGTGCTTCATGCTGTCCCTTTGTGGTAAGCTCACCATGTCGTTGAGGGTCGCTTGTTTACTGTGTCGTTCTTTGTCTTCCGTTGCCGTTCGATAACAGTGACATAATGTCTTTCTGTGTATTTCGTTTTTGTTTTGTGCAATGATGTCACTTACAATCTATGTCAGTATTACCGCTAAATTAATTTCGTTCAGTGCCAAAATACCAGCCATGTGGTATCGTCATGTATCGCTTCCTGTTATTCAGTGTTGTTCCGCACCGTTCTTTGCCGTTTCCTGTCGCTTCGTCTAGTTCAGTGTCGCTCCCTGCCGTTCCCTGCCGCTCATCGCTGGGTACCGTGCCGGCCGCGCCGAGGCCCGTTCGGTATGTCGCGCAGCCTCCGTCTCCGATGGCGATCTCCTGGGAACGCCCGGCCGACGGCCGCCGCACCGACACACGGTGATTTGTTTCCGTTTGTGGGCCGGACAGGACCACTGGCGGCCCCGACCTCAGGGCCGCCAGATCGTATCGCGCTCCGTCGGCCGCCGCCCGTCCCCGGCTGCCGCCGCCGTCCGCCGCCGATCCTAACTATAACCGCCACCGCGCTGCCGCCGTCACTACCACCACTGAGAGCGGACTGAAAACGAGAGTTTGGTGCACTGGAAAGGACTGACCAAAGTAAGACGAAGCGAGAGTTTGGTGCACTGGAAAGGACTGACCAAAGTAAGACGAAGCGATTAGAGTAAAGGCAAAGAGACATTACAAGTTAAATAAGCACGGCTTTCAGTAGGAACCTAAGACGATGAACAAGAGAAGCTGAAGAGAAGCTACTTTGCCGCTTAAAGTGTTTGCTGGCCTTCTCAGCCATAATTGGAAGTCATCTCCAGAGAGCAGCCAGATTTTCCGTGGCGAGTAAATCATTCTTAACACCTACGCTCGGATGGCCAGATGATGGTTCGCTAGCCAGCTGCTCCACGAAACACGACTAATTGCAGATACTTATTGCAAACAAGGCATGCAACATGTAATACTGTGCTACCGTGCATGAAATTCTTCCATAAATCTGGATAATTTTCAATGGTGGCGGGCAGCTGTCCCATTTTTCTGTGACCTCTGACCCTGCTGCGTGGTCGGCGGGACATCTGAACTGGCCAAACGATTGCCCGAGGACTGGAACCGGCCGTTGTGCGCCGCCAACTATGCCCAGTCGCGGAAAGTGCGCCTCTTCTGGCGCAGTTTTACACGGAGGCTGCAGTTTTACAGGGCGACCTGCAGTTTTACACTGCGTCCTGCATGCCGCGGAGATGGGGCGGCGCCCCCCTCGGGCGGTAATTTGGGGAGCGCGGTAGCAGTCCGCCGGGGGCGCTGACGCCCGCTCCTCCGTGTCGGCCAACACGGGATGGTCGTTTCAGCGTTCCGGTTACATGCAGATACAGCGTAGCATTCAATGAAGATCACTGCAGACTATTTGAATGTGAATCTGAAAATGCATCGGGCATCGTTGTAATGACACATCTAACTACCAATGACAAGGTAAATGCAAGCGGGGTTTATACACCAGTTGCACTAGTACAATCCCCAAACATGTGACACATGTCCGGCATGTCAGACGACGGCGTCCCTGAGGTTGTCCTTCAGTTTAATTGTTACACGCAGCACTGACACATTGACATGAGCGACGCTTACCAAAATAAGATATTGAAGTGCTCCATCTCACATACCTACCTCTGCTGCCCTTGACCAGCGCTCACGCGCTGCCTTCCGGGCCGGTCATAACATTTCACTGGCACTTGCCCTCGTTCAATCTTCTGTTCAATTAGCGTAAATTGCCTTTGCTTGGCTGCATTGAGATTTAATTGAGCTGTGCTTGCGTGATGCATGCAATCAATGAGAACGTGCCGCAAATCATCTCACAAAGCTTCTTCTATCATGCATCACAATCTGGTAGTCTGCTCTAAATTGAACTTCAAGGAGCCAATTTAGTTCTATCACACATTCAAGCGCACCTGATTCGCTTACAGACATAATGGTTTGCGACTCTGCAGGCCGAGACATTTGGCGGCGGGTGAATGCCACAGAAATGAATAGCACGTAAATCAAGAAGTTGATTTAATAAAAGAAGTAAAAAAACAAAGAAACTTGTCACGTGTTTCATGATTTCTGAAAAAAACATTTACGTGTTACCCTGGTTTTTGCCCATCTTTTAGTTAATATTATTCTATTTCCTTTCCCTGTCAATATCTCTCTCTCTCTCTCTCTCTCTCTCTCTCTCTCTCTCTCTCTCTCTCTCTCTCTCTCTCTCTCTCTCTCTCTCTCTCTCTCTCTCTCTCTCTCTCTCTCTCTCTCCCTCTCTCTCTCTCTCTCTCTCTCTCTCTCTCTCTCTCTCTCTCTCTCTCTCTCTCTCTCTCTCTCTCGGCTGGTCGCGTGCCGACCACACAATCACCCTCAGGATCGCCGCCAAGTGTCAGTCACTTCTGAGGGCTGCCGGTGACGGCTGGTTGATGGATCGGCCACGTCGTCATTTCGCGGCACTGACGAATCGCTCTGAGATCGGCAGCGTATCACTGGACGGAGCTCCACTGTGCTGCAGGCACACCGCTAGAGGACACACCCACACGTGAGCTGTCTCACTGTCTGTCTGATATGTGCCTGTCTCACAGACTGACCAACACGTGATCACCGCTGTGTCACATGGACTGATCAGCCTGTGCTCAATCTCACTGTCTGACCGACTCGTGTGCTTCCTAGCCGTCTCACATAAGTGCTGACTCATTGTCTGTCTGTCTCACACGCGGACCATGTTTTACTGCCTCTCGTGTGGGCTGTTCCGATGATCCGACTGCTCTCAGTCTGCTGATCTCTAATTAGTGTCACATGACGCCGAAGGCACACTGGAGAAATTGATTGCTGGTCTATATGGTGCAGTGGCGGATCCAGGATTTTCACTGGGGAGGGGCTGCAGGTCATAATTGGGCGCCACGCCCCGGATGGGCGCCATAGTCGCATCGTATTGGCGCTGAAATATTGGCGCCCAGTGGCCCTGACAATAGGCGCCCAGGATCAGTATGTACAGTGACACCACACGATTGGAAATATCGGTGCGGAGCGTACTGAAACGACGTTATTCGACTGATTTTTGCATCCTAGTCCTAGTATGCGGCACTCCGATGAGTTGCGAACTGAAAATTGGCGCCACTGCGCCTTCGGCGCAGTGGCGCCAGTTTTCCTTGGGTGGGGGCTGCCAGCCCCCGCAGCCCCCCCCCCTGGATCCGCCACTGATATGGTGGCGAGTGGCGACAGTGCCAGTGTGAGATAACCATAATATTGGAAGCGGCAATCAGTTACCGAGTGGATGTGTTGCGCCGTATGTCGAGGACAGACGTATTTGATGCGGGTTTCGAGGTATCGAAACCAGGGCTCTGGTATTGGAGAAGAGGGACCATGCGGGTACCGGATGTCCTCATTATAAGATAATAAGTCCCTAGTAACTTCGAGCGACAAGATAATCCGGTAGGGAGATTCACGATACCGAGGACCCACTAACGGTGTTTTATCGCTCGTTGCACTGCGCTGACTCGTTTCGGTTGCCGGTGGAATGCCACTGTATTCCGGCGGTGCTCCGTTCTGTTCCAGTCGGCCGCCGTTCAGTGTCATTCTGCAGGTGCTCCGGAGCGCGGAGCGGTCACAGGAAGCTGACCCGGCGCTGACCCGGCGTCCCAGAACCGCTGACCGTTGACGGACGTATTCTGCTGCGCGCGGCTTCACTCGGGTGAAGGCGCGCGACCTTTCTGACCGTCCACCGCGACCGGCGCCCCGTCGTGTCACTTCGTGGCCGAATCAGACCGCTGCCGACGGCACTGACGTGGGGCCGGACCACCGCGCCGGGTGACGTCTCGGTCCTGGAGCGAGCGACGCTCCACCGGCCGCGCCTGTCCCTGCTCACGACTGGCCGGCGGCGGCGCCTCAGAAAACGTGTCACGGAGAGACGTATGTGTCACGCTAAGACATGGGGTGGCACGCAGCGTGTCATGGAACACTGGACACGTGCTGGACACGTGCGGACAAACACGCACATTGCCAGGTAAGACAGAATGTTTTGTCCGGAGGTATGACCATTGTGCACGTGACATCAGCCAGCTGGCCTATAATTGACCAAGCAGAAGGTGGTTGATGCAAGAAAAATATTATGCTGTTGTAGCGGACGCAGTGACAATACTTATAGCCTAATCGTTCATCCAATTCACCTTCGCATATATGGCAGCCGTTCTCGCCGGCACTGATAAGCAGTCTCTCTCTTGTCTCGTCCGTCCGTGAGGTCTGACGTCTCGGCGCTGTTCCCAGCCTCTGCGCGCTCTGAGGGCGATCCCGCCGCTCGTCCGGGGTCCGCAGCCGCCCCGTCCCGCCCCGCTGCACCACCCCCGGCCGTTCTCACCGCTCCGGAGCAGGCTGACTGACACTCCGAGTGCCCTGCGCCGCCGATCACATCGTATCGGGGCAGGATCGACTGGCGCTGCCTCCAAGCCACCTCCCGACACGCCCCGTGCGCGAAGGCACCGCTGTAGAGTTCTGCACGGCTGCAATTTTCCACAGCCTAGCCGCCCCGCAGCCGTGGCTCCACAGCCACAGCCGCCCACAGCCGTGGCAAACTGTGGGCAGCCAGCCGTCAGCCGGCCGTGGATACTTTCAATGAAATGCAACCAAATAGTATATAAAAATAGTATACCTATTATATAAGTTGTTTTTAGTTGAAGCATATAGCCAAAAGCACATTGCAATGGGCTATAGATTATCAAGCTCATGAAGCATCATAGGTTAAGTGGTTGTGTATCTGTCTTTAGGCCAAAGGCCTGAAGCCTGATGCGCAACGCATGCCTACACAAGCCCTTGCAAGGGGTTAAGAAAGATGAGTAGGTAGGTACCTACATCAACAGAAAACATAAACAACGAACCAGAATAGAAGCACTAACAGTGTAGACATCTAATGCCAAATCCTGAAGCATGGTTGTGGGACAGAACAACAGACCCTGATGCTTTTCATTATCAATGTTAGGTATGGAAAATGAAACTGAAGTTGATGGACTGTCAAACAGTGATTGTCTAGTCAAAACTCTTGCTTCTTTCTTACCTTGCATATTTTCTGGGGTGTGATATGCCAGGCTTGAAGCAGCCTTCTGAGCCTTCTGAGTAAGTCTCAAACTAATTTGATATGCAAGGCATGAAAGCACTAGTGAGCATCCAAGAAAGAAAAAGATTCATCTTTTTTATTTTTCCAAATAATGATCTTCGCTCAAATCCCCAAGGACGTGCGAGCCACAATTGCCTCTTTCAATCAAAAATTTTACTTGAGTTTAAATGACGTCAATAGCAAAGAAGTGGCAATAAATTGCTTTGACTCACTATAAACAGCCATAAAAATCCAAATTAATAAATAATAATGCTATACAGTTAAAAACTTGCTCTCAAACAAAGAATAAGTATCACATTTTTACATTTTTTAGAAAAAGACGTCATTTTATTAGTAAAGTCAACAGCTCGCGTAAGAAATATTGTGTTCAGGGTTTTCACCGTAATGTGAATTACGTGTTCATGGTTTTCACCATCATATGAATTAACCGTAAGTAAGGTTCATGCTCACTTATAATCTAATTCCATTGGCTTCGTTGATCAGCATTTTCTGTTAGTGGTCACTCACACACCAGTTAGAACATAAAGCGCCAGTTTTATATTATGTATTTGGACTTGCCGAAAATCCAGAAATACATCTAAGAGTTATTTTAGATAATATTTTATGAAGCCTTTGCCTGCCTTTACCTAGGCGTGGTTTCTTTTTCTATTACCTGAAAGAATTATTGAACGCTCGTCTTCAATAGCTGTAAGGTGCTCTCCTAATGACCAGGTGAGATTGGTTTGAGAGGGATGTGACAATGCAACATGTTGCATTTTTTGAAACTGTCAAGCTCTTGATGATGAAGGAACAATTGGTACCTATAATTAGTATTCTGTACCAGAGTGCAAACTCCCCTACAGCAAATGGTAAAACCATTACAGGTTTTCAAAGGCTTCACCACTTTCAATGTTGCTGGGCATCCTTTGCATGATTTTTGCAGGCTAGACTGTTTATCAGAATGTAAGATTAAGGATTTAGAATTTTATATTTGAGTACTTGAGATTGAGCTTGAAATCTCACAGCCGTGGCCACAGCCGTAGCCGTGTTCTTGGAGATATTTGCAGCCGCCCCGGCCCACAGCCGTGGGGCTGCAGCCAGCCGCGGCTGCAGCCGGCCGGTGCAGACCTCTACACCGCTGCCTCCCCGGCACCTCCCGACACGCCAGACGGGACTGAGGCCGGTCAGAAGCAGCCCCGCCCCGACTGGCAGGCGACAGAGAACAGTGCCGAGACAGACCAAATAGGGGTTGGGTTGAGGTCCTTTGTGGCAGAGGGGCCAACGGCGCGGTATCCAGAAAATCGTTTGATTACGCGCCGGTTAAAAGCAATCTAGTTCGTGTAAAACAATTATGTATTGGCCTGGTTATTTGTTATGGATGCTTGTTGGCATTAGGGGAAATACAAATGTCTCGGATGCATTGAAATCTGAAGATCATGTTCGTCGAGATGTAGTAGATGTAAACGAAAGCCACACTTCTTTCGTCAGTAGGTACTTTTTCGTTCATGTTTTTGTTTTTGCTTAAAAACGCGGCGACGCTAAGACAAATGAACTAAAAATCGATGTGACCAATTTCACATAGCCCGTCTGTATGAGCATACACAACTCCAGGTCCGAATTAGACCACCGAAGCTAATCGGTCAGTATTTTTGCCCTTACTGTCGGGCAGTTCTCAGACAGCTGCGAGAACTGCCCGGACTGCTCCGGCCTGTTCTCGGCCAGTCCTACCGTCTTTGTTCTTGTGCCAGGAGCACACATTACACACTTGCCTTGGATCCCTCACTCCTGCCACTCTGCCAGTGGTGGACGCCAGTGCAGCCTCCCTCTTCCGAGCCTACGGTCTGTTATCGCCCCATCTGAGAACGGGCGCCGGTGAGCGGTGGCTGGCCCGCCCGGGTCCGTATTTACACGTGCATTACACGCGTCGCGGCGGGCGGCGGATGTGTCAGTGTCACCCGGCGTGTCACCCGCCGTGTCGGACTCACTGCGGCCGGTTGAGGGACGATTGGCGTCACGGGGCGTCCACGGGGCGTCCAGGGGCGTCCACGGGCGTCCGGGGTGCAGCGGCACGCTCCGGGGCCACTGAAGTACCGGACTCCGCCGCTGCACTGGTGAGACCTAAAAGACCTTTGGCTGTCGGAGCAGCTATGAAACCGGCCAGGAGGCTGGCTGCATTTGCATGTCAATACGGCAGCCAAAGCCCCTCAGATGCTTGTTGAGATTAGCTGATAGGTTTCGCTAGATAAATGCTCCCAGAATCTATAGACGCATCGGTGTAGGTGCATTTTATCGTGGCTATGAAAATAAAAAGGCGAAAGCGGTCGAGGGCCGGAAGAAAGCCAAGCTCTCGAGGACGGCGCTCGTGCTGGAGTTCCAATGGGCTGAGCTGGCCGCGCATTCTGGTCCGCGGTAAATGCGGCTGATTTGCGGCACTCTGATCGGGGTCACTGCAGTGAACCTGCTGCTCTAAGCACGACAAAGTTCCTTTTCACTGAAAATATAACTTACAGCCCAAAGGCGGTATCTAAGTCTGCGTGCTAAGCTGAGATAATGTGCAATCGATGCCATCGGGACAAACATGCACAACTCCACCTGGCAAAAAACAACATCTGCAACACATATCACTTTATCAATGCAGCAACATCATTTTTCCGTCACTGGTATCCATTCACGCCGTTTGCTCCCAGCTCAGCCACTTTATACCGCCTCTGCCCGATATTCAATGGCTGGTCTAAATCCCCGGCTGCCGGGCCGAAAGGTGTCTGGCCCTCGGCCGCCGGCCCGCGCCTTACAACCTCCGCCGCCCGGCAGCGACCGCGCGGCGCTGACGAGGGCTCACCTCGCGGGCCAGATGTGGTCACACTAATTGACGGCGGTGGAAGCCAGCGGCCCCTTTGATGTCGACCGTTTAGGCGAGAGCACTAAACTGAACAGTCCGCTCTGATATACAGTGCCACTTATAATTTGAACGAATCACACAATAAAGTTTGACTGTTGGTTTCTTGTAATTTAAGCGTGGTCAAAACAGCCCGAACGTGTCTTGTTACAAGGAAAGTGAAATTAGGGTTTCGGTGGATTTAATGGCTCCAGCGCATTCCGATTGCTAGTGGGATGGTGCTTTTTATAAGTGATCCCCGCTTACCTCCTATCATAATAACAACTTTTGAAGCAGAATTGCCAACTTTCATTCACCTTGGTACGAATGGATTGCAAAGGATTGCAATTACATTTTGGTCTACATATATAAGCCAAAATACTGCTGCATGAAAGTCATTTCAAACTGGTGCAGAACATACTGATTAGGTACCTGTGGTGTCTACCTGATAGTAAGCTAATCGATGAGTGTGCAGATCTACGCACATTGTTTGCATCCTTTCGTATTGTGTGAATGAAATAAACAAAATTTTACAGCGATGTGTCCCAATAATGTGAAAATTACTTCCTTTATGAAAGGAGATAGGTGCACACATTTCATCGATAGTGCGTTAGGAAGGCGTCAGGATAAGATAAACGTTCGGAATACGTTGTGACAGCCGAATTTATAACCCAAAAGGTCTGTGCACACCGATTATTATGCGATTGGTCTGCATCAGTCGCCGTTGACGGACGGTGGCTGCAGAGCGCGCGTGCCTGCACCGGCCGTTCTGCCGCCGGACCGCCCGTCGTTCCCATGGGACCACCTGAACCGCCCTGCACGTAACGTGACCCACCCAGAACAGCCGGCAAAACAACCAGCCCGATAATGTATGCGCGCAGCGGCCCGTATTTCATGTACAGCCTGCGTGGAGGGCCCACAGCGGCCCTGCCGCCAGTATCCGCCCCATCTCGGGCTGGTCGGGTTTCACAGGGCCGTGTTTCAGGCGGCCACCCCCTCCGTCTCCTCATCTACCTCGCCTTTCCCTTCTCCCTTTCCTTCTCTCCGCTCCCCTAGCGTCCGGTCATGGACCATTGAGAACGCTAAACGAGTTCTCGACCCGGTGACGCCTCAGTGCCCGTCGAACGAGACGGTTCTCCGATTGCAGGCCTTTGATGTGGCGGTCCCGGTTCGGCCGGACCTTGGACGGGAGGCGAGTGGCGCAGGACGATCTAGCGAAGGCCGCGTCAGGAAGTATGCCGCAGATTCCACAGCCTTATCTCGTCCACTGCCTCGCTCAACAGGGCTCTATAAGGACGAATTTGGAAAGAATTCGCCCCTGCTGTGCTTTGGAGCTCCAATCACAGCATTTAGCTCTGAAGAGGACCGTGCTCTTTCAATGGGGCAGATTCCGCGGAGTGACTGTCAGAAATTTGTCAGCGAGATCATTTGACGGGAAACAGAGGGAGATGACGAAGGCAAGTTTTTAGACGACCGATTAGGGGTGCCGCCCGAGAGCTATCTGTGACGACGATTTCAGACTCTCTAAAGGCGGTGCTGCAGCAGAAATATCCGGCACCTAAAGACGGTCCAGTTTCTCAGGTCCAGGTCCAAGTCAGTTTCCGGAAAACGTGGTGTCGAACCGTGGGTTCTGGGTCGTCGAGCGCTAACAGCTGATGTGATATATGAGACTGTCACTGTGTCATGTGTTCTATACTGCCCATAGCTTCCAGAGAATCCACGTGTATCTTTCCTAATATATGTTTGTTTCTCCAGTCCACTAACGCCCCACTTCCCAGGCTCCATGATCTTTAACGCTGCTTGACCTGTCAGGGACCGATCTCCGAGGCGCCGTCGCTGGTCCCTCTCCTCTCCAGACCACCTCTTGACCAGAGTGGTCCCAACGGTCCCCGGTCCGGTCCGGCGTCCAGCGGACGCGTGCCAGACCAGACAGGCACTGTCTCAGGTATCGGCCGGTGGGCTAGCGGCCCCATTTTTGGAAGATCGTTTTTACGACGTGCGGCCATCTTTCAGGCGCGTTATGGCCGGGCGTTACTGCTCATAGTTCGTCGACTCCGCGATAGACATCGGAGGCGGAATGCGGCGTCTCGTCGCGGCGGTGCTGGACGTCCCTGCGTGCGCTATGTCCCCGAACAGTTTCCCCTACGTACCGGGACGCGAGGTCGCAGGGGAGATGACCGCGAGTGTGTCTCGGAACAGCTCCTGAGGCACGTACCCGTGCTGTACTTACACTGGATACGACTTGCATCAACTTATGGCCCATCGTGGGAGATCCACTCGATGCCTGAAATAGGAGAGCAAGAGATGCTGATAAAAATTCCGTATATGCCACGAAGAAACTAAGTGCCATTGATCAAAGCAGAACATACGGCATACCACAGATAAGGATCGGTTTTGGTAATGTTCTATTGTTGAGGGGATTATGTTCGCTGGAGCAACAATTTTCGGTTCAGGCCACTGCCAGATTTAGCTTGTACTTTCCTTTGAAACGACGATTAGAAAAGCGTAGCTGTTAAAAGTGCGTGAACACCGATATCAGCAACGTTATCAATCAGACAACACGGTATACTTTCTGAGCCATGGAAATTTAAACAATGACTCAAAACATTGTAGCTCAATTCTGAGAACTTATGCCATGGATGAAAGCACTTCAAAGACAATTACCTACAATGCTGAAAAGGCATTAATCTTTTCTTCTATTGTAAGCGCATCGTAACTGACTGGAAATGTTTCCTGAAAGCTGGCGACACCGCTGGGGTCCGACGACTTTATGTGACTCAAGAACTCGCAAAATGTCTACTGAAATTCATAAAAAGGTAAAGTGGTTGTCAGTTTAAAATTAGTTATTTCTTTTATCGCGCATTTGCCTCAGCGTCACAAGTAGCACTAACCGATGGCCAGCAAAGGCTGAGCGGATCCCTTTGAACCCAACTCACTCGCGCTCAGGTGGGCGTCTGGCATGTGGCGCTCTCCCTCTCCCTCTCCCTCGGCGAGCGGCCGACCGTGCACCGATGACGGGTGACGTCGGACCGACCTCCATCGGACCATCGGACATCACCGGCCGCCATCGGACCATCGCCGAAATACCACCGGCGGCGTGCGCGCGCCGCGCCCGTCGCCGCCTGGGGTCCGCTGTCAGTCACTCGATAACGGGACGGCCCAACGGCCGAATTGAGACGCCACCGGAGCGGGCTATATGGGTCTCGAACGACAATCTCGTGCTCTCCACGGGGGATGCGGCCGCGGGCGCGCGTGGTCATTGGGCAGTCGGAGCGGCCGGCCCGGCGCCGCCGCTCGGCGGTTTGAGCCGCCTCCGCCGGCAGCTCCGCGCGTGCCACGTGCGCCCGAAAAGAGTCAGCCGACCGTGAAATTCAGCCGACAGAGCGACCGTCAGCTCCGAGCGTTCATCCGCCCAGCTCAATCCATTCCGTCGTATTGTAGCTGGGCAGCTGAGGTAGGCGAAAGAAGAGAACATTTTCTTCCCCTTTATGAACGGGAAACTGAGTTATATGTCCCATGACGCCGGAAACGAATAACGTGTGAAAAGCAAAAGATTAAGAGCTAGATGTCTATCTAGTATTAGCTTTGCGAAGTGGATTCGGCATATACCCGCATAGAGAGTAATGTATCTGAGAAGGATGAATAAAAAAGCGCTCACAACACAGGGCTGCTCCGGAACTCAGTCCACAAGAGCGCCATTTCAGATGGGGTGATAGGTGATCGGGCCGAGCCGCCCGAACGCGCTCCGTCAATGGCTCCAGAGCTCACCCCTCCAATCGAGGCGTCGCGCCGCTCGCCGCGCTGGTCACCTTTTGTAAGCCGCTGACGAGGTTCACACCGGCGAGCAGCAGGCGGCCGCGCCGCGCCGGAACCGGCCCCCATGAGCCCCTATTCGTCCCTATGCGCCCCCGTTGTCCCCGCCGTCAGCCCGCTTTCAGTCGCCGCGATGGCCATCTCCGCGGCTCGGAGCGCGATCGGCGGCGGGAGACGAAACGGCACGCGACCCGGCCGTCACCAGCGCGGCGCCTCCGCCATCGATGGAGAACGGCGCCGGACGGCCGCGGCCGCCGCTCTGAAGAAACGCCGCTCGGACAGTGGCACCGTGACGCCGGCGGAGGCACGCGACCGCCGCCGTGACGGCCGTCGCGGGCGTCACGCGGCACGGCGAAACAGAGCGCGGCCGGCGCGCACGCCGCCGTCCGGTGACGTTATTAATCAGCCCGCCGTCCGAGTCGCCAGGAAAGCCTCTTTGTGAGTGAGCGCCGCCAATGATAACGGGCCCCGATCGGCCCATCACCACTCCGCGCCATCGCACGGCTTTCACGGAAAAGAGGACTTCCACAGTTTCCGCGATACGCCGAATGTGATAAGATTGGATTTTAACCCTCGCATGTGTGCGGCGTTTTCCAGCTTCTAATGTGTAGGGGGGGGGTCGGTTGGACCCCCCCCCCTTGCCGTTTGGCCCCTGATCGAGCTAGAGCTTCGCGGAAAAAACGAGCGTGTTGCCCGTGACGAGAAGAAGCCGATGATACCCAATTTTAAGGTCCTAGGTCATTGGTTGACCTTCCAGGTCAGGTCAATGACCCAAAGTCGGGAAAATCGGGACCTGTTAGAAAGTCGTAAAGTGTGGCTGCTAAGGGGTTTTTCGGGGTGCTGATCATGAATATCGTGTTAGTTTTGATCACAGATGATGTCTTGAAGCATTTAGACCAGGTCGGGTCAGGTCAGGTCAGGTCAACCAGTAGGCGTCGTGACGGGTATTCGTAGTACGTGTCAACCGCCTCTGACAGCTTCGTAACATGTTACGAAGTCACCAAAACTACTTCGTAAATGTTCAAATGGTTGCTAAATTCGAATTCAGCTCCAAAAACTAGCCTAGAAACATGTAAAACTCGAAAAAGTGACCCGAGGTCACCCGAGGTCACCAAAGGTCAATGACCTGACCTGACCTTCAGATGACCTTGACACACACGGGAGTAACATCAAATCACATGTTTGAACGTTTGAAACCACGAAAAGCTTGCAAACACGCGGCTAGTGCGAGCCGACATACGCGAAATCGCGATTCCGGCCAAACATGGTCTCGGAAAAGAGGTCACAGGTCAAAGGTCATTTGGGTCAGGGTCATGAAATTTTCAGGGTAGATGTAAAATTGATCAATGCGAGGGTACTGAAAGTTTCGTCGCGATCGGCCGCTTTTTACGCGAGTTATTCGCGAAAAACCATGGGGGGGGGTCCATCCGACCCCCCCCCCCCTACACATGCGAGGGTTAAAACAATGGGTTTATGGTAGGAGGTTTACAGCTGCGTATTACGGTCTTAATAGATTGATGATGGCCAAAAACCCTTTGATAAAAGTGCTTTAGACTCCGGAGAAATAAAAGGCAGATGCTTTCCTGGTCCACACATGGGTGGAAACCATTACACGCGGTGACAGTTTCCCTGACTGTGCCTGTCAGCAGTTTTTTAGCCAGCGCCAGGCCCCATCATCCCCGACCTAGTCTTTCACAGAGGATGGCCAGTCTTCTCCCAACCAGTGAGATCATTATTCACCATCCAGCAATCCGGCGGCCGAGGCGGGGCGGGGCGGGGCGGACCCGGTGGGCTATACGGTCGGCGGAGGAGGATCAGCGCTACCGTTCTGTTTGTGCGCCAGGAGCAACGTCTCGGTGACCAGCGCCTGTTTGTTATTGGTTCACGGCTGGGCAAACAAACACGCCGGCCGCGCCATGAATGCCGCGCCGCGCCGAGAATGCCGCCGCGCCGAGAAACGTCGCCGCGCGTTCATCACGGTCGGGAGGGCCAGGCGACCGTGAGGATTCTGCGGCCGGATCGGCTGTCTGCGAGGGGGCCTCGGGGGCCGAGGAATGAATGAATTTACCTAGTCCAATATTGAGAAGAGGAGCATACAATCGCAGTGAGGTGGATGGTTTTGGTGTGCGCAATCAGTTCCCAATCAGGAAAAGATATGTGGGCAAACTTTTTTTTGTGAAATGGGAAATATATGAAGTGAACATTTCTTATGTCGATCATGTAAAAGAGCTTATTTATATGATCTACTGATGACCATGTACATTGAGCAACGATAAGATAACATCCTAAAGGCATATAAAGCCCAATCGATTCATATTAAAATAAATATAAGTCGTGTGAATATAGGTACGTTTTGCTTTAGTAAATGTCATTGGATGACTTTTCTAGATCCAATTTAATCTATTTAATAGGCATAACATTTATGGCCTTGATCACCTTTTCACGGTTAAGTACAAGTCTCAGCAACGTATCCACACAATAAAAATGTACTGCGGAACAATTTACCTTGGCAAGAAAGAGTCTGCAGGTTGCATAAGCACAAACAGATTATGTTGCGGAACCAGCTCCTGTGGTTGGTACCGATCTTCCTCCTTATTTCGTCATAGGTTAGCTCCCATGCCTAAAATGGTGTGCGTCGTGCGGAACTGAGCCATCATGGCCAGCTCAAACGTTACAGTGAACGTCTGTAAGTCTTCGCGTTTGTTTACAAAAGTGTAAAATACGGCCGCCGCAAAAACCGCTGTCTGGCCCAGTACAAAAACGGCGCCGTCGCCGTGTGTTTCAGACTGCTCTTTCAGCAGTGGGGTGTTGACGCAGCCCGCGCCGGGAGGGGAGCAGGGGAGCCAGGGGGAGGGGAGCAGGGGAGCCAGGGGAGGTGAGGACGGATTGGAGCCGGGGGAGCCGTGAGAGCCGCGCCGCGGAGCCGGGAGGAGCGGGAGCCGGGGAGGGAGGAAGTCGGGCAGCTGGCGGCGGCTGACCCGTGACCCCTCCGCGGGGAGCGGGGAACCGGAGCCAGCCAGTGTCAACGGGCGATGATTGGTTTTCTGCCAGTCCGACCGGCCGGTCTGCGTCACCGCCGCCGGCTGTCGGCCGTGTCGCCCCAAGCACGGCAATTTGCCGGCGCTGAGGTGACAGATGACCTGTGCGACAGCGTTACCACACAGTTATTGATGGCCAGCGCCGCGAGATTGAGCAAAAATGTGGCAGAAAGGAGAGCTGAGGATGATAAATGTCAGGAGGAGCTGCAGAGAGGGAGAATGTTGAGTTATTGACAACATTCCATTCCAGGGCTCTTTTTGCCGAAAGTGTGTAGGGAAATCATGTTTTGGATTTGATTTTCTCTATGATATACATAGGTAGAGATAGGTAGGTATAAATAAATATAAATACCGTTCAGACGAATTGAGGTTAGAAATGTTGATGAAACTTCGAGCAGAGCTCGTTTATCAAGTCAGCCATATTTAGTTTAGACAATATCCGGCTTCCCGAGCGCACTCTGGCGTCCCGATAACATCTCGCGTCTTCCGGAGAAAATCAGGACCATGAAATTTGGTCTGCTCCACAATTCATGTTATCACCAAGGACACATTAGCACAAAAGAAATTCCGCACATTAGCCGAAATGAATCGTTGTTTCGTCGTCGGCTCTGCGGTGCCGGGAATTGATGGCGGCGCGGCGCATCTCAGCGGCAGCGGTGCCGCGGCGCTGTTCATTTGTCACCCGATATCATCCATTACGGAGAGCGGCGCGGCGGCAGCACCTGACCCGGCCGGGCCGCCGAACATACAGGCAGCAGGGCCGACCCCTCGCCACCCGCCACCTGCAGCGGTGTTAGGGTCAGGGGTTCACCCGAGCAATAGCCATCATTTGTGTGATGTCAGGCATGAACAGTGAAAGGAATTGGATGGAAGATATTGCTTACCTAAGAGCGCGATATTTGAAAATGCAGTGCAAAAGCAGTGCGTTCGAAAACATAGAGGCTGGTGGTGACAACTTATGTGGTAAACTTTCACTTGGCGATGCCAAAAATGCTTAGGACTCTTCTTACATGCATGCTCCCCCCCCCATCCACGTGTGTCGCCTCATTTGAGGCGTCCTCGACGGAGCGAATTCTTCCTCGGAGGAGCAGGATTCCCCTCAGAGGACGGCCCACGTGCTGCGCCACGGACCGTGGCGAGGACAGCCGCTCCTTCAGCGACTGTCGGTAGCACGTGGCGGGGACCGGCGGACCAAGGCCGGACTGGGACCACTGACCGGCCGCCGTCACGCCGGTGGTCGTCACGGCGATCGGTCGCGTCACGCCGTCACCGTGACGCTCTGAGCAGGATGGCCCCCTCCGGACCAGGGCGGCCGGCCCGCGGCGCCGCTCCACCTCTGACAAAGGTCTCGGCCGGCCCGATCACCTCTGCGAGGGACGGCACCGGAACAGGGGCGAGGGCCGTGACGGCTCCTCCGCGGCTCCTCCGCTGCTCCGGACACCAGCGGACCTCCACTGACGGCGCCCCCGCGGAGTCTGATGACGATAACCAGTGCCGGTGGTCTGACTCTGAGGGGGGGGGGGGGGGGGCTCTCGGGGCAGAGCAGCGGCCGTGGGTGGCCGGTCGGTGTGATCGCAGTCGACCCCTCACCCCGCTCTCCGGCCCCCTCTGCAGGGCGCCGGCCGGATGTCGCCACTGAGCGGCGACAGGAGACCATTTGTCGCTCGGTGGTCGCCGTCGGCGCCCGTCGCCGGTCGTCGCTGTCGGCGCGAGACCCGGCTGGCAGACGCCGTCGGCCGTCGCTCCAGCTGCCAGCCCGGCGTCGGCCGACTCATTATTGAACTGTCAAACAGCGCGAGAACGGAGGAGGGCTGACCGAGTTTGAACATTAGTCTGATCGACTGCGCCGGGGTGCAGCTGGGGACTGGTGGCGCCCGCGACTGGCAAAACACGGCCGGCGCCGAGTCAAAACGCGACCGCTACTTCCGGTGTTGATGCGTATAACATCCATCTCCTCCCGCGTCCTCGAGCTGTTTATAAACACGGGCCAAGAACGGCTCGACCCGAGTGCAATGGTTGGTATTTATAGCCGTTTGTTTTACAAAAAGAGTGGCCGTGCCGTTCGCCCCGCGTCGTCGTCTATAGAGCAGCTCGTGCTCCCTTCATCCCCGGTAATTTACAGCCGTCCCTAGCTTCCCCGTGCGCCGAAATTCGCCTGACCAGGCGCGGTGCCATTGTCTGGACGGCGTGCCCTGGCCTCCTGAGCAGCCGGAGCAGTAAACACCTGAGCCCGGACCGGACTGTAATCGCCCCGGTATAATTCGCAGGCCAGGGCGGGGCGGCCCAGCGCCAGCTCTCCAGTGGCTGATCTGCCCTCATCTCGGCCTGAAGTACCGGCCATCGCTGACGGGGAGTCGCCACCCCATCGGCGCCGCGCCGCCGCTGCCGCCGGCCCGCCGCATTGTCGCTAAACGGCTCAGGCGCGGCCGGCCAGAAAATGATAATTTTACGGTGTCATTAGTCAATGGCGGCCGGCGGCGCGCGGTGCCAATGCGCTCGCCGCCGGCGGCGGTCTGCGTGGCGCCACCGATTGGCAGAGCGCTCCACGGGCAGGCTCTGATCACAACAACCGCGCGTGCATTGGCAGCGGAGAGCGCGCGGCGGGAGGGCAGAGCGAGGGAGGACGGGAGGTGATCGCGGGGTCCACCATCGACAGGGACTCGAGTGTCTGGAAGGTCAACGAACGGTTAGAGCAAACCTCGAACGTAGGTACAGTCGACTGTATGATACCATCAAAGCGAATGGACAACCTATCTTGCGAGAATATAACTGAAATGGTGTAAAAAAAAAGCAGTGGAGCACCTCTCATAGCAGGTAACATATTCATTCAAACATAAAGTCATAAGAGGTTAACGAATGTCGTTTGTGGTCGGACCATATCACAACAGGCAGAGATTTGAGTATAGAGCGGAGGATGCCGATGCATGAAATGTTCACAGGAAATGTTGAGCAGAGGTCACATGTCTGAGAGGTCAGCAGAGGTCAGGTCACATCCCCGTCCGTCCAGCACCGTTTGGAGAATACACACATTGTGCCACTCAAACGCCAGAGCCCACACTTAGTCAAATTATCGCCGGCCGGGTCGGACATTAGTGCCACACCTCCGGGCCTGTGTCACCGAGAGGTCAGTCAAACCACCACCCCGGGCCAACCCCGGCCCCGGGCCACGCCGGCCCACTCAACAGTCAACACCTCCCAAAACCCATCCGGGGCGGGGCCGCACGCCACCGATGGCGCTTTACGAGCTCCATCTCGCGCGGCGCGTTCGCGGAAAATCCCGCCGCGAGCGATTGCGATCGGAGTTCGGCAGCGGCTCCTGCACTTTCATGCTCATAAACCATTCGCCGGGCTGAGTGCAGGGCCCGGCCGCCGGCGGCGCCCTGTCCAGACCACTTAACTCTTTATCTGCGGCCGCGTCGGTAGCTGAGAGGGTGCCGGCGGCGGCGGCACAGCCGGCAGCGGCGCCGGCCCGCGGCGGACGCTGCACCCGACACGGCCGGCCATTAGAGCAGGGCGGCGGCCGGGAGTTATGATGGCAGCAGCCAGCAGCAGCTCACTGGACCTCGTCCGTAGATGGGAGGGACATGAGCTGAGTGCAGAGCTCGGCTGACGGCGCGGCGTCGGCCCGGTGCCGGTGGCCGCTCTCCCATTACCCGGCCGCGGCGGCGGACCGGCAGCGGCGCGAGGTGCCGGGCGGAGGAGGTCCATCGACCGTGCTGCCGCCTGGCGGAGTGAGTGGCAGCGCCCGGGTGCGTGCTCCCTCTCCGCGCCGGACCGGCTCGCCCGGGCAGTGTGCGTCTGAAGGTGGGACCGGGTGGACGTGTGTAGAGAGAGCCCCGTACCGCGCCGCACGAGGTGATTGGGCCGGACAGCCTGAGTGACCTGTGACCGAACTCGAGTGCACTGCCGCATAGGCCGCACCTGCGCCTCTGCACTGCCACAACCGCGATACGGACTCGGCCGCCGGAAGACTTGTGTTAGTTCATCTCCACCGTTTTCTCTCCTGCGGACTTGTCACTCGCGCGGGCCTGTGATGCGCCTGCTCTGAGTGCGCTGTCATCAGCTCAGGTCAGGTCAGGTCACCTCCCCACGGACACGATGCGCGCGGTTCTCTGGGCTCTGAGCTGCGCGGCGCTGCTGCTGAGCGCCGGCAGCTCTCGGGTGGAGCTGGTCGACAACGGCTACCGCGGACTGGTGGTGGGCATCGACGACCGGGTCAGCGTGCAGGAGTGTCAGGACGTCCTCAGCAGCGTGAAGGTGAGGGCGCGGGGTCATACCAGAGCGTGCACGCACATATACGGTGAGGGGTGGGTGTGGGTGTGATTGACACGCGCCGCCGATGTTACAGTACCGGTGCCGACCGTAAAAATGAGCCAATAAAATTGTTATGTGCTAGTGAGTTCACTGAGTGGAGCCCGCACAAAGGCAGCTGTCATTGCATATTATTCAATGTGTGGGACCGATTCCCTTCTTCCATATCATGATAAAGAGAGTACACGTTCAAGCTTTGTTACATAGAAATAGCCGTCACTTTCCCCACGTGTCGGCACCGTCCACCGACCCGGCGGGTCGGCGGACCGGTCCTTCATTGTGCAACCACCCTGCATATAACGCACAGGCACTGGCGAATCAGAATCAGAACCACAGTTGGAATACAAGTCTCGGCCCGCTCAGTCGTCTCTCCTTCCGCGCCTCCGCGACAATGGTGGCAGCGGCGGTCGAGGGGACTTGTGCCCCTCACCACGGACCCCAGCCTCTACATCTGCACTGACATCGCAGACTGGTTAGTCCGTGCTCCGTGACGGTGTATCGCCCCTACGTCACGTCATCGACTAGGGAGCTGACCATCCTGGACTCGTCATCGTCCGACATCACCGTCTCCAGTGAGTAGCTCTGCCCGGCAATACCATCTGCCCTGCGGTAACGTCATCAGCTGCCCTGGACTCGCTACGGAGCCCGCCGACAGCGCACGGCTCATCAGCCCGCGCCGTCCTCCTCAGCATCATCGAGTGATGGACACCACCTCGCTGAAAGACTCAAGCTCGGAGGAGAGAAGATAAAACAAAAACTTCAACGCTAAATTCAAGACAAATTGGCACCGAAATCAAGAGAATTCACCCATTATGAGCTTTTGCTGTATTTTCGTCAAAAAGTGACAGTGAAATTGTGCTGTGAAATTTGTTTTAACTTCGATGTGTTTCAAAAACCGTACTGTTTCATTATCCGTTTTCGTCAGTGTTCTGTCGTTTGTTGCGCTTCATTGTGGTTGCCCACCCCAAAATTCACGGAGAAATAGCAAATGCGCTTAATTTTTACCTGCAT
Organism: Amphibalanus amphitrite; assembly: GCF_019059575.1. Classification (NCBI taxonomy): domain Eukaryota; kingdom Metazoa; phylum Arthropoda; class Thecostraca; order Balanomorpha; family Balanidae; genus Amphibalanus; species Amphibalanus amphitrite. The sequence continues at coordinate 327,014 of NW_024881749.1, forward strand.
TTTGCAGTGTCACTTTGACACTTATAAGCATAAAAAGAGCATATTCTGAAGTCGGTATGAACATTCAAATACGTTAATCGTGGTCAATTCACTGAAATTATATTGTATTGATATTCGGCCAGAGATGCCGAGGGCCATGGAGATGCCCAGGGACGGTCCCCGCCAAGAGTGCGGAGGGATCGCCCGGTAGTAGGTGTAATTGTCACGAAACTTACTTATCTGTTCATACCATTTTGTGATACGCTCATATGGAAATTTCTTTCTCCGTCAGCTAAACGTTTCCTCTCTTTGTTATGATCGCTTCGGTTCCCTACGCTTCCCTGGGGGAGGGAAGATAATGTGGGACCGATTCCCTTCTTCCATATCATGATAAAGAGAGTACACGTTCAAGCTTTGTTACATAGAAATAGCCGTCACTTTCCCCACGTGTCGGCACCGTCCACCGACCCGGCGGGTCGGCGGACCGGTCCTTCATTGTGCAACCACCCTGCATATAACGCACAGGCACTGGCGAATCAGAATCAGAACCACAGTTGGAATACAAGTCTCGGCCCGCTCAGTCGTCTCTCCTTCCGCGCCTCCGCGACAAATGCAACACGAATACAAATGTTTTCAACTCCCACTCGGAAATATTTTATTTCGAAACTGTCCCCCAACTCTAAGAAGACACGTTTTGAGTGCTTACTTCAAAAAATATGCTGAAATTTTGGTCCAGCCCGATAATGTGCATACGTAAAACATCTAATAAATGATATGAACATATCGACGAATATAACACATTTGCTCTCTTGTATGTGTTTATCGGGCTTTTTGATAACTTTTCAAGTTTCGCTGTGATTTGTTGTAAACATCCGCCTATGTGTGTAGAGCTTCGTCTGGTGCATTACATACTAAAAAAAAAACTTGAATGAAGAAATTGCAAACTGCAAAAAACTGCTCCCGATCTGAGAAAGCATGCCTTTAATTATAATTTAAACCGATTCGTACCTATCTATATCCAAAATGGCATAACATCATTTCTCTGCCCAGTGCCGTGGACAGATATTTGATTTTGATGGATATTCGCCATCTTCAGAAATTAAAGGATAAAAATGCTAAGTCTGCTACATGTTTTATTCCCCCATCAATTTTCGGCATTACTTCTATAAATGCTTCTTTATTTAGCAGTGTTGCGTTTACTAAAACTTTCCTGCAAATAATCATACGGATGATTTTGTTAAATATATGGACGGCTTGGAACAACACAGTGTTCCAGATATTATTATAGTGCTGAGATTGTTTTTTCGTTGGAGCCGGCATCAGTTAGTGGCATTGTATTTTTTTTTTAAACAATTTGAGAAGGAGAGGTGCTGCAAGGACCGCTCTCTAAAAATATTGTATCGAATTTTTTTTTCGTCTGATGCTCAGTTACCAGTTAGTTACTAGCGCTTGCTAATTTTGTCTGATGGAATAGATACTCCCTCAGTTTGTTTAAGTCTTTGCAATCTTGTCTGCAGTGATTACTGCGTTGCTTCCCCACAGTGCTACGGCTCATTTGCACCCGTATCTTATCGGTCTTTGTGTCGCCACTCGCGCACTGCGCTCATCTGCACACGCGTGAAGACAGGCCTAACGACGCTCGAATAATTAAACACCCGCATCTGGCCGGTACGCTCTGTCTGACGGCGGCAGTGCGGCGGTCCGAGGCCCGGCCTGCAGTACGGCCCCGCTCTCAGCCAGCCGATCCCCGCACAGGACAGGACGATGGACGCGACTGTTGTCCGCCGCGCCAGTAACCCGACCCGGTCACCCCCAACCCCATCTGCAGAGGGCGAACCCGATCGCCGACAAATAAACGGAGACATTAATGGTGACTGGGCCATCAATTTTCCGGGCTGGGTTTCCACATAAACCGGGGTGTCAATGCGCCGGGCGGACTCCACCCTGGCGCGCGGCGGCCGGTCACGGATTAGCCGACCGGCCCACGCTGACGGGCTGTCTGAGTCGCCGGCCGGACAGAGACGGTGACGGGCCGGCAGCGGTCGGAAGGCCGGTGTCATCGCTGACAAATGGGAGGAGGGACACTCCACCCAGCGCCACGCGCCGCGCGCAGCTCACCGTCTCGCGGCACGGCGACACGCTGGTGTGCCGCTGTCGGAGGTGTTTGTGGTTCCGCAGGAGGTGTTTGTGGTCCTGCAGGAGACGTTTGTACCTTGCAGGAGGTGTTTGTGCCAGGGTGCAGCTCCCCGGTAACACTTACGCCGCCTTCTGTGCAGTGAGCCACGGACCGCCCGGCTGGCGCCCCCGAGTCCACCGTTCAAAGCTACCTTTGAATAGGACTGTTAGTGACAAATGTCTACTTGCTATTGAATTCCAACGAGCCGAGACAAATATTTGATATCCGGCTTATCGGCTCGTCGAACAATGGGAGACTAATAAGGCGTGCAATTTATCATGGTGTTAATACTGACGCACCTCATGCCAAACCAAATACAGGAATGACAGCCTTGCAATGCGATTAATCAAAGGGCGCATCCCTGTCCACATCCCGCCGGCTCGCCCCTTTCCGAGCTGCCCCCTCCCGTCGGTCGGCGATCGCGGTATAAGGTGCTGAGGAAGCCATAGCTGGAGTCGGGTGTCATGTTCAGGCTGTCGACCGTCATGTTCTGCCGTCAGCAGTGGCTATATGTTCCATGCCGCCGCCAGCAGCGAGCGCCGGGCCGTCGTCAGGTACCCACTGTCCAGTGTCCGGTCCGAAGTGACCACTGTCTAGTGTCCAGTGCCTAGCATCAGCTTAAGTGTTTGGTGACGAGGCTAGGCTCGCCCGATTGACCGAGCGGTCTAACCACCACTGTCCGGACCGCGGCGCGACTGACTTGCAGTCTTTGCGCCGCCGAGCCGCTCCAGAAGTCCCACTGAGCCGTCATGACGCGGCGGCCGATCGCGTTTGTTAGCCACGGATGATATACTCTCATTATCGAGGCATTCGCCGCAATTAAGATGGTATCGCCCGATGGGCCCTTCTTGCGCGCTCCGTCGCGGTCGCGCCGCATGGGGAATCGCGCGGATTTGATAGTGATAAATGGGCTACAAATTTCGGCTGGCACCTACGTGTGAGCAATCTGCATCATGCAAGCGCGCCATCGGCCGGTGAACTTTGTCGGCCGCGGCGTTAGCTATACATACATACCGGGTCGCGGTGCGTCGGAGATCGCGCGCTCTCTGGGTCACCCCAGCGCGGCGGGTCAGATGGAGGCGAGGTTCGCGATATTCACAACGGCCAACTAACTACAGCGTCATTTTAGTGATGAAGCTTTGTTTATACGACTCAGTTCCGCAAAGCAACCATCAGATTCGGAAAAAAATCACATATAAAGTCACTCGCATATTTACAGAAACCCATGTAGATAATGATCTTAGAATAATGAATGTACCAATACAAATGCAAACTTTGTCATAATTTTCCGTCAGGAACAATTTGAACAGTCGCTCGTTGGGAGCAGGTGCCAAAACTATGTGCTAATGACTGCTCAGTCCGCCAGCGACTGCTCCAGTATGCCAGCAGAGGTATGTCCGTGCCATTGTTCCGAGAGAGAAAGTCTGCTCGGGGGCGCGGGACGGTCGTGACGACCTCGTGCGCCGGACGGAGAGTTAGGGTCGTCTCAGGGAGGACCATGTCCCCCAGGGCATGGGGTCGGCTGAGAGTAGGTTCTCTAGGTGCCAGCCCAGAGGAGGGTCCAAACGATACCTGGCTTCTCACGGCTAAAGTGTGGGGGTGTCAAGAGGTGAGCGGCCCCGCCCGAAGTTCTCACACCCCGCCCAGAGTTCTCACACCCCGCCCGGTGTTCTCACAGCTCCCGCGAGCCGCCGTCACCCCGACCACCTCTGGCCGCAGCTCGGGTAGCTCCGCGGCTCCATTATCGAACGGTGGTATACCTACTCTCAGGACTCTCAGGACTGAGCTTCAGGACTGTCATGCACGGTAGCCGGTAGAAGGTACCTCAGGGACTCGCAAAGGGACCTCAGACCAATCTGGGACCTCGGAGGCCGTCTCCACTCCCGACAGGTGCGCGGTGCGGTCGCCGTCCCAGCGGTGTGCCATGTTGACGGCGTCGGTAGCTGTTTTAATTGCTACTCGCCGCTCCGGCGGGAGGCCGGCCGGCTGTTGTTTTCGTGCTGCGCGCGGCGCCGGCGCTCTGCGGCATATCTGGCCGCGCCGAGACAAAGGGTCAGACGCAGGGCGGCGGTCAGTTTATTCAGTGCGCGCTGCTGTAATTTGGCCGGTCGGCCGCGCGGGCGTTTGTGCGTACGGCTCCAATCATCAGTCATTAGGGCACCACCGCCGGCGGCCGCCGCGTCAATATTCAGACGGTAATGAACCCGCGGTCCTCAGTCAGGACGGCCCTCGAATACAGAAGAATGCCTGAACGTCCCCCAGCCGATATAAGGACGGCCACAAGGCAACCCTAGACGACTCTTCGGCAGTCTCAGCATATGAGTGTGCAGATCCGAGCTGCCTCCCCCGTCAGATGCAGTTTTATTCGTTAAAGGAAAATTAATGTTCGCACTAATTTTCTCACTGAAGTGCCTACTGTTCAACTCCCTAATGAGTTATCTTTCAGAAGTCTTTCAGGTCGGTCACCTACCTGACAGAGCCGCCGCATGACCCTCACGTAACCCGTGATCCACAACTGCATTGTGCAGCGGTGAGTCACGGTAGTGTGGTCACGTGACCGGCGCTCCCAGCGTGTCAGTGCGGGGGCGGGCCCGGCAGCACGGCAGCGTTATAAATGTGACCACACGGCACCTGGTGACCCGGCAGGTCAGCGAAGCGCGGTCAGCGGTCCGAGACGCCGCCGCCACCGCCGCCGCCTCATTCAAACGGCGCCTTCACGGAACGGAAATTAACCAAATTAGGCCAGGATTTTACTGTTTGCCACGGCTTTTAGTTGCAAATTATAGCCTGCTGCCTATGGAAAAACTGCGCAAACCTCCGCCGCGCGAGTGTTAATGATATGCTAATGACCGAGTCAATGAGCCGGCGTAACAAAAGGTGGCTGCCGCCGCGGCGGGATGCGCGGGACGGACCGCCGAACTCCCCACCGTCAGTGACACGGACCCGGCGAGCGTGCGCAGCCGGCCCGGCCCGTATGCGGCACTCGTTTAATCTGGGCTGGCCAGGTAATGGCACCGCGGGTCGCCGCCGGGGTGGCAAACCCGTCATTAGCCGCGGCAAGGAGTTTTGAGCCGGGGGCACGCCGGCCGTGGACGGCACCCAACTCCGAAATGAGGGCGGGCTGACGGGGTGAGCCGCTCCGAGGACGGCATGTGGGGAGAAATGAGGACGCGAGCGGTGAAGACAACCGACCGGCCTCAGACAGGAGCCGGGATAACGTCTGAGGCCATCGTACCGAGATAGTAGCCGACAGTCCTCGATAAACATTAGCATATTCGATGGAACGGCTCAATTTGTGTCCTGGGCCGGCCGTGATTAGGGTCAGCACTCGCATCAGTTGGCGGCGATCGTCGTCAGATCTTTCCGCGCCGCCGCCGACCGCCGCGGTCTGATCGCGCCACTATCGCCGGACGGGCCGTAACGGCCAGCTCGCGTGCCCAGTCGAGACATCATCGGCCCTTTGATCGAGACGCATTACCGGACGGACGACCCGCGGACGGTCATGGGGCTCGGCGGGAACATGCGGCCTCAGATACGGCCAGAGAACGGTGAAAGGTACGGCCGGAGGCCCGGAACACGGACAGAGCACGGCAGGAGCACGCCCAGAGCACGGTGCGTCGAGTGCCGTTAGACTACCGCCAGTCTGCTGATGGGCCGTGAAATCGGTGCCGTCCACAGCCTGTCCTCTGGCGATGGGTGTGGGTGTGAGGAGGAGACAGCGGTCCTGCACACTGCAGCACGGCGGACAGGGGTCCAGAAGGGGTCGGTGGGGATGTGTCGGATCACAGCCGAGGTGATAAACAACACTGGTGGCGCCGGCAACCGCTCACAGAGGACCGAGATCAGAGTGTGATGCACCGGCGACAGCTCACGCCCGGCTGCAGCCGATGCTGTAAACAGACCGGGCTCGGGCCGCGGTGACGGTGCCGCGGCCCGAACACAGGGCACCTCCGAGCTGAACCGATCGGTGATTACCGCGCCCTCGGCGGCGGCGCCGTCCTGACGTAAGAGCGCCGCCGGGCGCCGGCCCACGCGCCCGGGACGCCATCAATATGCCCCGCAAGAAACGGCCGCGCCGAGATCGCAGCCATCTGTGATGAATGCTTTAGTTCATATCCAATCCGTCTGATGTGATTTGAAATGAAAGCCGTGGGGCACATTTGCATATACATCCATCATGCGGGTAATTTGGAGTGGCATGCACACTGTACGCATGGTAAAAACGTCCCCTCTTTGTTTTTTTGTCTGGCCGTGGTATCTCTCCCTCCTTTGTGGCGTGCTATGCTGACAACCGATTGTTCGCCGTTTTATCGCGTCTTTTATGTCGAGAAGTCAACATAAAAGAGCGTGATTTAGCGTGCGTGAACTGAAATATCTTACAAAATGTAGCTCATTAAGATGGAGAGATTGGTTGATTGCGACATCGCTTATGTGTTATTATTTCAAATGAAGTGCCCGCATTCTGCGGAGTGCCGGCGCAGCCGTCCCGGGCTCCCTCCCACCGTCCGCTCTGCTCGCTACTCCCGCTGCCATTTGTCATGTTCTGCGGCGATGGGCGGTGCTTCATTCCCGCTCCGGATATAGTCGAGCCGCATTCTGTATAATCTGCGCCACGTCCGCCGCCGCCGCGCCACTATCAGTGCCATCGCACGCCGCCAAAGACTAGAGTCGGCCGCCGCACCCGGGGTGGATTCAGGGCCAATAAATGAAAATCCAGCCCCGCTCAGGTGCCCGTTTTACCGCGGGCGGCCTCTTTGAGCGTCTCAGCTGTGGATGATTCAGTGGGCACTGGCCACTGGATCTTCGAAGATCGGGTGAGTGATACGTGGCGACCAAATCAGGAAACTGTGATTTGTGAGCGTCGTGTCGCGGAGGCGGTGGTTCCGATCGGATGTGACAGTGACGGTACCGACAGTGCACAGACATTGCGTGACACTGCGTCATCGCTATTCGTTGGAATGGTCGCACATTCCTGGATGTTTCAGCGGTGTGTAGGTTGTAGCGTCACCCGCTAGCGACTCCCTACCAGCCGTCTGAGCGTAGTTCTTCCCACGGTTGTTGAAGTCATGCCTGGTCGCTGATGGCTCTTTCCCTGCCCATCTCTCTCTCTCCCTCTCCAGGCGAGCCGGTGCCGGGAGGAAGCGTCCATCACCGACTGTCCGTGACGAACAGTGCCGCCAACACGCGCCACTTACACTGTCAGAGCGCCGGCACCGTCTGATCGGCAGGCATCACTCACGGCGCCGCCCTCTCCCGCCCCTCCACCCGGCGTCCCCCGCGTCTCTCCCGAGACCTCTCTCTGGGCAGGTGACCTCTCCAAACGGCCGCTTCATCCACGGTGACTTTTTCCGACGAATCACGCCGCCTTTTTCCTCGCGGTCCATTGTGACGACTTCATGACCAATTTTGCCTCATTCTCTGTGGCTCATCGGTCTCCGTCAGAGGACGAACACTCGTGTGACGTGTCAGGATTTTTGCTCCGCTGGCCCGTCCGGCCGAAGCACCTCTTCAGCCAACATCTTCCAGTTTTTACCCACTGCGACGGGGAAAAAGTACGCGACACTTGACGACACTTTGGCGTGTTCAGGCGCTGTGAACGCTCAATCTCCGAGCCATTGTGAGTACCTGTGGTCTGCGGTTTTTGCCGGGATAGAGTCTGTCTCCTCCCAGGCCATATCAGACATCCGGCGGACAATCGGCGGGTCGGGCGGAATTCGGGCACGGCTGAGAGGCCGTCCGGCGGACGCTGACAGGCCTGCGGAACGGCGAGGAAACGTGCGGTCTCCGCTGGCCACTGCGAGTCATTTTCCGCAGATGATTGTCTACAATTACATTAAATGGTTCGTAGATAATTGCGATGAAATGACGGGAGCTGCGCGCAGGACTTTTGAGACGCGGGGCGGCCGGTCGACCTTTTCCCTGCTCCCAGCAGCGCTGCTGACCTCTGTGCCAGACGGTAAACGGTGGCAGACCGCGCGGGCCATTCAGGGCCCGCAGCGGGTCAGCCGCGCCCAGCCCGACCCACCCGGACCGCCGCGCGCAGACAGACTCATTTCAACGCCGAAAATATGTGGGAACAACTGCGGTAAAAGCTCCATAATGGAGACGGATGCAATCCCTGTCCCACTGGTGGCTACGAATAGAGAGGTGAATTATGAGTCTGATAACACAGCCGTCAACCGCATCCTCACGCACCGCTAATTGCAATAAATTGATTCCGGGACCACCGTGGTCCATTGGAGCACAGAGTCTGGTCCATTCTCGGTCCGGTCTGGTCCGCTGGTCCCTGTGGGTCCGCTGCGGTCTCCGACCCCGCGCCGGACCGGCGACAGGGGTTCGTTCGCCCCCGCACCTGGCTTCGATGTTCGCTCATGCGGTCATATTGCTGCACGTGTCTCCGGCGCTGCGAGGCTTCCCGTGCCGCGCCGAGACGCATTAAGTGGCTTACTGTCGGCGGCGGGGCGTTCGTAGGGCCTCGGGTGACAGCCAGCCACGCCTGACCGCCTCCGCGACACGTCACGTGCGAAACTGGCACCGGAGCCCAGCTGGATACGCGGAAACGCACCCTGCATCGACCGGCCGGAAAACCGACAACCGTCATGATCGTAACAAGGCAAAGGCTCTATTATCCGCTCGAACTGTCGTAGCCCACCTTGGAGATAAGACTTATTTGCTTGTTGCTCGAGCCTCGAGATGAGGGTTTCTGGATCTCGAGGATGGACGGCGAAAATATACCACCACTGCCGCCGTTCTTGGTCGGCGCGGCGCCGTCCTCAGGGAGCGCTTCCGTCATGGGCCCGTTGCGCTGGCCGCCCGATCGGGCGCTTCCGCTGATGTCCGTGCAGTGTGGGTGACCGGTGCTGTCGGCTGATGTCCGTGCAGTGTGGGTGACCGGTGATGTCGACTGATGTCCGTGCAGTGTGGGTGACCGGTGCTGTCGGCTGATGTCCGTGCAGTGTGGGTGACCGGTGATGTCGGCTGATGTCCGTGCAGTGTGGGTGACCGGCGCCACCTGCTGTTTGCTGGCCACGTCCGGATAATGACGGCAACAGGTGGCCGCCCGGCGGGACGTCGTTAGAGCGCCGCTCTCCCAAATGGCAGACATTATGACAGCGCTCTCCAAGGAGCTCATTTCGGGCTCATTAGTGCCGGGAGATGACAGTTTGAGACAGCACCGGACTGGGGTAAGTATACGGTAGCGCGGATGTTTTCGAATCAAATATTCAGTTAGAGGTTTTCCGGGTAGTGGCATAACAATGACGAGTCTGTTTAGCATGCATACGGTCCCAGAACTGGTAGCAGTGGACATTGTTACACGTCACAGCGGTAAACTGCTGCCATTGTGCTGCATGGCACCGCAGCGAGTTTTGCAATATGTAACATCCCCACCCGTGTGCAACTCCACTCTCTTTCGGCCTCAGGTCACGGCGCCGCGATTCATGACATCACCGTTCCTCTGATCTTGGGTCATGATCGCGCCCGTCTTCCCACCGACACCGGACCGTCTCAGACCGACCCACTCGTGTCCCTCCCGTGTCCCCGAGTGGTGTCAATTTGTCCAGTCCTGTCCGCGCGGCTGATCCGATCGAAGGCGGCATGTTTCTGTCCGGGGTCCCCGTGTACCTGCGCAGTGCGCCGTCCCAGGCAGGTGTCGCGCCTCCAGTGATCTTCAGCGGGCTACCTGGCGGTGCCGACTGTGCGCCGAACCCTAATCTTCGCAGTTAGGGCCCGGCAATTTGCCGACCCAGGGGCTACTTTACCCCGTGAGCGTCCTCCAAAGGGCTGAGTGGCTCGGTGGGTATAGGATGGCGCTAATTTTACCTGACCCGATCGGGGGAGGGGTTCCATGCCGGACAAATAACAGCGTTCAAACGGCGACAGACCGACGCGAAATTCCGCACATGCTCCCCGCCGTGAGAGCGGCAAAGACGTGTTTGAAGAGCCCATATGTAGCCAGTGTTTTAGCAGTCAGAATGCTAATATACCGAGTGTTTCTGGGGGCTCTCGGGGATAATTGGCAGGCGCCCTGTCGAGGTGTGAGCTCGAATGTGACCGACCGGTTAGGAGTAAATACCAGGCTTTGACACCCCGCTATCGGCTCGACACCAGTGACTAGAGAGCGCCGTCATACTTACGGCTGACTTATACCAGGAAATGAACGGTAATCGTCTAAACTCAACCCGATATTCTGGCGATTCTTTATCACCGTAACGCAGCCCATCTGGCCCAATGTTTGAATTCCACATCGCGCGGCGTTTTGAAGTGGCCTGCCGGCGGCCGGTGCCCATGTTTTGACCCGACCGTCTCTGTATACACGGCGTGATTCACCTGTGGGCGTGACAGTGCCGCGGGCAGGGGTGGGCCCACGCTCCGCCTCTGTTTACCCGACTGCCAGCGCCCGCCGATAACAGAGAGCTCGAGTGTCGAGCGACGCGCCCCCGGAGAGGAGCAGGAACGCTTTGAGCGCCCGCGCTCCCGGCAGTCCTGGAACACCGACAGCCGCTCCGGTCACCCCTGGGTAGCGGGCCATCGGAAGGCCAGCAGGCTGACGACCGGCTATGGTCCCGTCTCTGGTCCGTTTGACTCATTTCTCAGTCTGTCGTTGAGCGGGCCAAAAAGTGTCAGCTGTTCAACTTATATGCCCGCTGCTGCTATAATTGGTCAAAGATCTGAAGTCCCGTGACTCGTGTTGAGGAATTCTGGCCCGACATTTCTCTTTTCCGACATGCGTAAAAAATTATAGTCTACGTGATGTCTTGTGAGAATACCTACACTGACCCTAATATGTAACATTATAGTTACAATGATTATGCTTTATCAACCAGAAAGCTCAACCAGAAAGAAAATTTTCGGGCTCCTAATGACGTATAGAAGCTTTAATTTTTTCTGGTCCTGTCTCAATGCGGTTGCCTGGACTGCATTTTCCCAGACCCAGACCTCTCCTCTCCGTCCCCGTCACCAACAGACTCCAGACGAAGCGGCGTCACCTGCTGACAGCCGTCCGGGCGGCGTGTGTGGCGACCGTGGCGCAGTCGCGACGTGAGGTAAACAGAGCGTCTGCGGCGGCCGGAGGGGTTGGCCCGCTGTCGTCACCGGTTCGCCGGAGGGGTTGGTCTCTGTCGACACCGCTCCACCCGCGGTAAACACGGAGCTGCGCCTCCTCCCTCCTCAGCGCCGGGCTGCTGATCTGCCGACCGCCGCAGCCGGCACCCGCCCGACTCGAGTCCGGACTCACCGCCCCGCCGCGGTCCCGACTCCGTTCCCGCCGGCGGGCTGACCGCAGCACAGATCTCCGCTGAGATTTCGCGTGAGTTTTGCCTGTTTGAGCCGAGTTTGCCGGCTCCGTTTTCCTCCATTCATCTCGCTGCGTGGCTATCTTGCGGGCCATCTCCGCAGTGCCGGAATTTCGTTTGATTGCTGCGCTCGCGGCCAGCCGGCGGCTCCAGAGTGCAGAATGCATGGCCAGCTCCCGGCGCGGCCGTAACTCTCTGTGGCGGCCGCGCGGCCCTACGTGATCAGTCGAGGCGCGTTTCGCGGCGCAGGACATGATTGAAGAACGGCGTAACTCCTTGCGACGCTCAGGAGTAAAAGATAGGGAATATCTCTCCGGCGGACAGCCGAATTCTCCCCGATCCCTCACGCATAAAGCATGGAACATTATTCAATGACTGATCCATGCATTTGTCAAGGTTAGAGCGCTGGCTGCTGTGTGCCGTGCCGTGGTCCTGCCAATGTCTGAAGCCTGCACCGGTGTCTGAAGCGTGCCGCCCCGCGATGCGGAGCCGCACGGTTTGTGCGGAGGAAGCGGCGCTCGTGGCGCGGCGCGGCGGTTTCACGGGACTCTCTGTCGACCGCAGCTCGGCGGCTGGGCCGGCGCGGGCCGCTCGCGGTTTGACCCGGTTACATCAGAGCCCTGAAGCACCTCGGTCCGACGCACACAGAGCGTCGTCGGAGCGTCTTCGCAGCTCATTTCGACACGCCCCAGCCGGCGCAATGCGACCCGCATCCCGCAACCGCCGCTCCACCCTTCACAGTCCGCCGCCCGACGCGTAACCGAACCCGCTGTGTTTGCCGCCGGCCCGGTAGTGGCGTCAGAGACAGCGGCGGGCTCGTGCCGCCGCCCGTCGTTCGGTTCGTCGGCGTCACGCCCAGGCGCGCACCCGGCGCTCCGAGAGGTGACCCGCTCACGGCCGACCTCGCGGCGCGTTACGACCCGGCCCGCCCACGACCTAACGGCGCTCGGAGCGCTTCTGAACGCCGCCCCGCCCTCGGCGCCGCGCGCGTACGCTTTGCATGCAAGATGACCCAGATGCCGAGGATGGACGGGCGTGCGCGGTGCTCCGGTGCGCACTTACTCCAATACCCGTTAGGTCCAGATATTCATCTATTCGGGAGGCATTGACGCCGGCGGCGCGGTGCGTCGTCTCGCGCCCATGCGGCTGCCGGCGCCGGTCGGTCGTTTACGCCGGTAATTAAAGGTAACCACCACCTCGGGCGTTAGTGGGTCAGTGTACCGGCCTGACGCCCGCGCTGGGCGTGTCCTACGTCGGTGGCCGTCGAGACGTCCATCTCAGACGCCAAGCGGGTGGACGCGCGGCACGGCGTGCGCCCAACCGCCGCCACCATCCCCGGAACTAGCTTTTTGTCGCCGCGCCGACCGCGTTTTTCTGAATGGCCGAGCGGGACGCGATCTCAGAGGGCGTTTGCCGCGAGGCGTTTTTCGGCTGCGTGCAGCGCGGCTCGGCAGTGAATGGGAAACGGTCGGTGGAGGTGCGAGTCACCCGGAGTCGCTCAGTCACGGCGCGTCACGCGGCCAGAGACTGCCCAGCGGGTCGCGGCCGGTCACCGACTCCGCCCAGAGCCGCCCGGCCGCCGGCTTTGTGGTCTCTCTGTCCGTGTATTCCGGCCGCCGAGGGGCGGACGGGTCGCCACGGCCGACGGAAATTAAGGTGTACGGCCCGACCGTGCGCCTGTTTCACAGCTCCTTCTGCCGACACGGCCCGCAGAGCGCAACATGACAGGAGACAGTCGGGGGTGGTGGCGACAGCGTTACACCGCGAATATAACTCCGACAAACTGCCCGACAACTGCGGATTACGGCTGCTCCCGCTGCTAGTACGAGCGCGAGTGCAACGTTACGCAACTCGGGGAGGTCTCGTAAATCAAACGCGAGAAACAACGCGTTACCTTCCGCACATCCCGGCGGCTTCTTAGCCAGAAGGCTGGCCGATCCGCTTCGTTAAGCATCGGATAAATTGTTTTCGCTTTAGAATGCCTTACGGGAGCCGTCTGCAAACGAGCGATAATGGTGGGAATTACCCTACCGAGTCGACGCTGGAGCTGCCCGCGCGCCGGGGAACAGCCATCGCTCCAACGTGTCGCGTCATTGCTCGGCGCCGTGTTCTCTCGGCGGCGCCTCTCCCAGCGCCGGCCGGTCATCCCGTGGCCGTCCGTTCCCACCGAGCCGCCGCCTCCGTCGCCGGGTCACTGTGTTCCCGGACTCCGGCGGAGGCGGCTCATTGTGGCGTCCGTCACGGCGCCCGCGAATCACGGCCACCGGCGTCACGTCAGGTGTGACGTGACGCGCTCGGGTCAGAGGTCGCCCGGTTTTGGCCGGTCATGGCGCCGCGGCTGGGAAGTCGGGTCAGCCGACGAGCCAGTTCCTGGCCCAGATTCACGGCAGGTTCCGATACCGCTCCCGTCGCTACCTCTTGACCTGCGGAGGCGGGCCGGACCGGTGTTTGATTATCCACACCGGCGTGAGACCGAGCTGAGCGGCAGGTGCTGGAACGGCTTGAGACGGCCGGCCTTTGGCTTGGGTCGGAGATCAAACAGAGGAGGGGTTGGGTAACGCGAACCTGTGTCAGCACACTCACCAGGGTGAAGCTGCCCGACAGCTGTATCGATGTCGGTGGGCTTTGAGGCGGAGAGAAACATCGTCTGGCCAGCTCCGATCAAAGCGTGCGCTCGGGAGCAGCGCTGCTCTGATGACGGACTGCGGATCAACAAGCTTTCATCGCGGACGGCGCCGAGTGCTGCGCTGATCGGCAGCGCTCGGCGCAGCGTGCACGGTTCATCTGCCGCTCTCGGACCGTGTCCGTGTGGGCAGACCGTCCCGGACCCACGCCCTTCGCTCCTAATAGAGCGTTAGCTCGTCAGGGACCATCCATCACTGGTCTCGCGCCGGCCGCGCTCCGTCCTTCAGTCCGGTCCCGCGGCTCCTCGCGCCTGTCCCACGACCCCTCCTGTCCCGACACCAGGGGGTCGCGCGGCGGACTCCCGCAGGTGCGGCGCACAGGCCCTGTCGTCCCGCCTCCTCCTTTCTGCGCCCTCTCTGCCGCATTGAGCGGCGAGGGCCGCCCGTTCCGGTGCGCTTGTCACAGCTATTGATGGCGATCCCCGCGCGGCAGCCGCGCCGATTCTGTACGCCCGATTCGGAACACAATAGTGGCGCACACACAAGGCGTCGACAGTGGCAGGGGCGCTGGGGCGGACGTGCGGCCGTCCCGTGTTGGTTTAGCTGCCGTGTGCCGGAGGATTACCGGCACCGATCGCTCTGTTCGGGGTGAGAGGTGTGCCGACCGTCTCACGCCGACAAATGAGACGCCCGGGCCGGAAGGATTACAGGGGTCCAGCGACAGCGACCCAGCGGGTCGCGCTCTCGGAATTTCATTGTTCTTGCCGGTCGGTCGGCCCCTCGCGGTGGGTTCTGAATCCACTGCTCGTCCTATTCTCGTGTTTGTTCGTCCACTCTGTTCTGCCGCCGAGCTGTCCAAGGCCAGCGACACACAAATATTCATTCTCTGGGAACCGAAATCCTGAATGCTATTGTCATTCCTTGGTAGTGATGAATAGTTTATTTTTCGACATGGTTCCAAGGTGTCTCCTCTATTTCGACAGACCTCTTTGTCTAAAAAACGATGTTCCATCTTTTTCTTCTGGTCTTGCGCGGCGATCGGTCAGCGTCCCTCTCTTTTTCATCTGCCTCTCCCTTATCAATCATGCGCAGTGATGGCAGCGTTGCTTTGACGATTTACCTGGAAGCCGCTGACCATCATCTACACCACATGCCGCTGCTGGGCCTCACTGACAACCCGCTGACTGGGCTTGACTTGCCCTGCGGCGGCGAACGGCAGCTGCTCGCCAGCTGACGGCGCAATCTGCAGTTCATTTGGGCCACATGCTGTCCGCACTCAGCACCACTCCTGCCGATGGGAGCGATCGCAGCCTCTCAACACCACCGACTACCAGCCGCGCCAGCCTGGGCGGCTTTGTCTCAGCCTCAAGCCTGCATTCCAGCCATCGACGGTGCACTGCATGCGATAAAGGACTGGCTAGACGCCAAACGATCAGAGTGTTAAGTGCAGGCGCTGCGCGTATAGGGCGGGGCAGCTGCCGCCGAAATCTCACGGCAGTCACGTTCTCAGATACCCAACAACAACACTGCAACAGATCACAGATAACGCCTGGCTGCAAAAAACACTGCTCCACCCGCCGAGCGAGAGTAGGAACAACCGCCGCCGCAGGAGCACTCACCAACGTTTCCTGTTGTTTCAGGCGCTGATCACCAATGCCTCTTCGTACCTGTACACGACTACCAATCGACGCGCCTATTTTGGCGACGTGACGGTGGTGGTGCCGAACTCGTGGCCGCGCAGCTGCACGGGCGGCGCCACGCCCGGCCAGGCCACCACCCAGAGCTACCTGACGTCGGACGTGCGGGTCAGCTCTGCCCACCCGGTGTACGGCGCGGCGCCGTGGACGCACCAGGCCGGCCTCTGCGGACAGCCGGGCGCCTTCGTCCAGTTCGCCGCCGACTACGTCACCGATGACGAGCCCAGCGAGGACCGAGGTAAGAGCATTGCGACACAGGAAGTAGCCAGTGTGACCCCACCTCGCAGTGATTTATACGGTCCAATTTCAGCCATTAGTTGCAACGCGATAACCCGTGCATCTAATGCTGACGTCCGCGGAATGCACCGCTTCCGACCCACATTATGTGCGGTCGTTCGGCACGTTTTGAGAGCACTCATCTGGCCGGCTGACACCCCGTCATTAGCCGGCGCTGCGGAGTGCGCGTTACGGTCCACATCTCAGACACGCAGCGCGGCCGAGCTGACCCGGGCTCCGCGGCCGGCCGGAGAGCGGTCCGCCGCCTCACGGGGAGGCAGCACGGGAGCCCGGGGCGTGGGGTTGCAGCCCGGGAGCCCGTGGGGCGTGGTGCGGTGCCTGTCACCGGACGGCGGCGTCAGTCGGCGCCGCCGGCCGGCCGACATCGCCATCCATCACTGGGCGTCCACCCGCACCGTGCCGCGCGCCTGACAGATGCGCCTGTCTGCCAGACACGGGCGCTGGCTCTGACATCGTGTCACAGGATCGCCGCGCCTGCCAAAGAACCGCCCGTCCTCTGACCAAGTGTCGTTGTTTTGCCGCAGCTCGCGTGCTGGTGCACGAGTGGGCCAAGTACCGCTGGGGCGTATTCGAGGAGGCCGGCTACGCCGAGGACCCGCTGTACCCGTCCTTCTACCAGCATTCGGCCGGCCAGTGGGCGCCCACCGGCTGCGCCGACGCCACCGTCGCCGGAACCGTCACACCGTGAGTACTCCACTCAGTCTTCCGGGCCATTCGGAGCACTGCGGGCTATTGTGTGGAAATACCGCCCGACACAGCCGCCGATCGAGCCCAGATTATCATATCGCGGATTATCTGAGCGAGTTTTAAACCTGTCCTCGCATGACAGCTCGACTTGTTATTGTTCTCGGAGGAAAAGTCAACCGCCTTATGCAAGATTACGGCGGATATTTTTTGATACAGTTTCTGCGGGAACGAGATGTTTGATATATAGTCGGGGATTTGGAGACTCAAGGTCACTACGAGTGCGTACGCATTGTAGCAGAGCTAAAAATGCGCGCGATAATTGGACCAGTTTCAATGCGAGCAAACTTCCTTCATGTAATAGTACTTGTCTGACCTGTCTGCTGTATCGTGGGAACGTGACGGGCGGTGTGGGAAAGAGCCGCGGCTCGGCCAGCGGCGGTCCGGTGTTTTATGCTCCGATGGCGCTGCACGGTAGCCAGGTTTCACGTGAACTGTCCGTGTGGCCGTGACTCGGGAGAATCGCCGCTGCTCCTGCAAGTGGTTTGCATGACCCATGAATCTGAACGACCTGAGTCTGACAGAGGCGGCCTACTCGCTGTGTGTTCCAGGCCCGGATGCGAGCCCAGCTCCAACAAGTGCACCTTCGTGCCGCTGACAAACTCGAGCGACTCGACCGGCGAGTCTTCGCTGCACTTACCCGTCCAGGTATGTACCGCAGTTCCGGTGGTTGTGGCTGGGTCCGCTGCCGATAATAAGATTTAGGGCCCGCAGTGTAACGGCTCCCTGAGCCAATTTGCACCGGGCGGTTCCGTTCTCTTTGTGGTCTAAGCGATCCCTCTTTGTAAGTTTTGCGGCGGAGCGCCGTCATCGGTACAGCCCCTCCGCTTTGTGGTCGGGGGCCTGTGTGTAATTGTCAGGAAAGGAGAGCACTATGCGGCCGAACTATGTGCCGATCGCCGGTTTTCCTGCTGGCGCACCTGTCATTAATCACTGGCCGGGAAAATCGGTGCAGCTGCGCGGTTCGAGCGAACTCCGTCATCGCAGAGGCGCGCCGTGCAGGAAGGATGTGAGGAAACTGCTTCCTGCGCATTTTCACCATGTCTGCAGCCTGATCTGGTGTGCGATGCATCATGTACCCCCTCCCTCTTTGATTACTACCCCAGAACAGGGGCAATCATTTCTCACAAAAACGCGGCAGCGGCCGGCGCTAGTCTGATTGCATCTCTATCTAAGGCTGAGTGGTGCGGGACACGCACGAGGCGCACCTCCGTACCGCGCTCACTCCTCTGTCCGCTCTCTGCCCCCCTCCGGCCTCCTCACCACTGTAAAAACCGGCCCGCTCTCCACCCGTCGCCGGTTAGCGGCACGCAGCCGTCAGAACATGTCGGACCGGCTGATCTCCAGTGGGCATGACCACGAGCGTGTTTTCGATGCCCGCCGAGCGATCGTGACTTGGTCCTGATACAGATCCAGTTCGTCTGCCCAGATGCAGCCGACAAGATCGGTGCGTTTTTGTGGTCTCATTATGGGATCGTGAGTTCAGTGGCTACCTAATCTGATAAAAAGAGCTTTGCCGTATACGGATCACTTAGTTGTATCGCGTGCTACGGCACGAGCACTTCCCTTAACTCGGACACACATCGTGATTTACGGACAATAAAGATCGGACTCTAATGGCTGTTGGCTCGTGCTGTTACAGGCGCAACCGTTCTGCGATTCCGACAGTCACGACAGGGCGGCTCCGACCAAGCACAACTTGTTGTGCGGCGAAAGGTCCGTCTGGGAAGTGATGCAGAGCCACGACGACTTCCGCGGCGGTATCAACCCGCCCAGGATCGAGTCCAGCCCGCCACCGGTCGACTTCAGCGTGGTCAAGGCGGCCCCGGATCGCTTCTTCTTCCTTCTCGAAAGCTCGGCCACGATGCGCCAGCAGGAGCGCTGGGACTTTGTCAGCAGCTCCATCCGCAAGTTCGTCAACTGGGACGCTCCGACGGGCATCCAGGTCGGAATCGGCCACTTCGGCTCCTCCTACACCACCGACCGCAACCTGACCACGGTGCCCGACCTGCTGATGGGCCGCGGCGAGCTGGCCAACCTGCCGCCCATCGCCGACGATGTCATGGAGGACAACAAGAGCTGGAGGGCGGCCGTGGATGGCGCACTGCAGTCCCTCGGAGATCGGGCGCCCGGCTCCACGCTGATCTGGGTGACGGGCAACCAGCAGAACAGTCGTAACCAGCCCAGTGACGCCGATATCGACTACATGACCGCCAGGCTGCAGGAAAACAGGGTAAGTCGATCGACCCAGGAACTGACGCTATCTATCATCGGGCTGATAGTGTCTGTCAGAAGGCTGCATTTTTGTTTTGCGGATTTTCGTGGTAGATATCGGCAGCGATGTGGTCGTGGACACTTTCCACGTAATCAGTGCGGTTTGATAACAGATTGAACGTCGATGTCTAAAATTTTTGGTAACATCGACCTAAGCATTTATTTCAGCTTTATGTGCTGCTTGTCAATAGGGCAAGCTTTTCATCATTTCCCTAAGCTTACAATTATTACTCAAAATTTGTTTTTCCCACGTCGATGTAACACGTCTTCTTCCTTCAGGTGCGGCTAGTGATGGTGTTCTACCCCAACGAGACCCCGGGTTTGTCACGCGTTGCCACGGCGACGGGCGGCGACGTAATCCTGGTGGAGGACTCGTGGCTGGGCGACCAGACCTCTATCAGCGTGTTCCACGCGCTGGCCGACGCCTACGTGCACGCGCTGGACAAGTACATCTCGGACAAGCGGCGGCTGATGGTGCGCGTCGAGGACCAGCAGTTCGTCGGCAACGGCCAGAAGGTGCGCGGCAGGTTCCTGATCGACACGACGCTGGGCGTCAACACCACGCTGACGGTGCTGTACAACACGCGCAGCGAGATCGGCCACGTGAAGCTGCGGCGGCCCGGCGGCGAGCTGCGGTCCGTCTACATGTACCCGGACACGACCAACCACCTGCAGTACATCCGCATCGACCCTGTGGTAAGTCGGGACCTGACTGCTGCAAGGAAGCGTTCGCAGAAGTAGCTGACAGTCATTTATGCTGGCACAGCAGATTGTATCGAGTCAATTTATGATTTGGAGCGAAAATGTAACATCGTGCAACGGTCCAAGGCGTTTCTTTTTAGGCATTGCGGGACATATATAAAGTCATTAAGAGGCTTTGCGCGGAGCTTGATCAGCCTCACATGCAGACCTGTAAAATGTGGACACAATGCACCATGGCCTCATGCGGTTTTGCCCTCCGTTTTCAGCAAGGGGAATGGGAGTACGTGATCGACAACCTGGCTCCGTCGCACAGCAGCATCGTCGTGCAGGTCATGTCCTCGCCGTCCTCCTCTGAAGACACGGTGCGCACCGAGGTGTGGACCAGCGCTGACGCCACGGGCACTCTGAACGCCACCGCCGCGCCACTCATCGTCTACGCTTCGGTGAGTGATGTCGTGCACGACTCCTCTCGCACCCGCCGTCCCCGTTCCATCAAACCCGCCCCGAGCCGAAAAACGGCCGGTCGTTTCGATAAATCAGCGCGCGGCTGATGTATGGCCGTAATTGAGAGCGCGTCTGGGCGCCGGCGCGGCGGCCGCTCTCGGAAAGTGGCGCGCTCACGCCCGCGGGTCGTCCACAGGTGATGCAGGGCAGCGCGCCGGTCATCAACGCTCAGGTGGAGGCGGTGGTGACCGGACCGGACGGCCGCGAGGCCACGATCCAGCTGCTCGACAACGGCCTCGCAGGTGAGGATCGCCCCACCGGTGGCCAGGGCTCGGCTGTAATGACATGGCGCTGATGGCTGTTTTACACTGAGATATCGAGGCACGTCAATTATGTAGGGGCTCGTAGCTTAGCTTCTAATAATCGAAACACGTGCTTATTACGCCTAATATATCATTTGAAGCTTATCAGGTCATGCAAGACCAGATCAATTCATTCAGAATAATAAGCTGTTTAGTGACCGGCGAACCGGGCAGCTATACCTCCGAGTTCTCTCACATTACTTCTGCATGTAGAAGTTATTTAATGACCGACAAAAGGAGTAAATGATACCATGTAACGAAAGCCAACGAAGACGTCACGGCTGATCGCACCTTTTGTCGTCAGTTCCGGACATCCTGTACGGCGACGGCATCTACTCGCGCTACTTCACCGAGTTCGGCGCGCTGTCGGACGCCGGTCAGCTCTTCACCGTGCGGGTCGAGGTGGGCGGCGCGCGCGCGCGGGTCGTCACCGGCCGTGACCCGGCGGCGGGGCCCTGCTGCGGTTCCACGGTTGGCCCCATCACCTCCGTGCCGATGTTCGACCTGCGACGCACCGCCTCCGGCGGTAGCCTCCTGGTCACTGGGGACGCCGACCCGACGGCCGACCGGTACCCGCCCAACCGGGTCACCGACCTCCGCGCAGAGACCAACGCCGACGAGCAGACGATCGCCTTCAGCTGGTCGGCGCCCGGCAACGACTTCGACAAACCAGAGACCAGAGGTGAGACCTTATACCATGCATTATTTGCCACTGTGGTGGGACCACGTAATTTTTCAGGACATCGCATCAACCAGAGGTTCATGAAGATGCCACTTTCTTCCAAAGTATGCATCCACCAAGATGAAGTCAGACCGTTTGTCATCATATGTCGTTTACATAACATGGTTTTGTTGATGGCCGATAGAAGAAACATGAGGATCCCAAACATTGAACCATCTTTTCTCGTCTTGCAGTTGCCCACTACGAGGTGCGTTTCTCGGAGAGCCGGAACCAGCTGCGAGACCACTTCTCTGAGTGTCCGACCGTCTCCGAGTGGAGCCAGCCTGAACCGGCCGGTACCCCCAGCCTCGCCGTCATCGATTTCCACGCCGTCAACACCATGTTCTTCTTCGCCATCCGCGGCGTCGACGAAGCCGGGAACGCGGCCGAGCTTTCCAACATAGTGTCGCTGGTGATGCCGCCGCCGCCGCCGACATCGACCACGCCTGCGCCGACCGGCGGCACTGCCGCCCCCGTGCAGCCCACGCCGGCCGCCTTCGACAACCAGCTGCTGCTGATCGTGCTGCTCTGCGTGGCAGGAGTGATGATGCTCATCATCCTGATGGCGCTGTACTACTTCCTCTGCCACCGGCGCAGGAAGCCCGACCCAGGCACCGGAGCCAAACAGCACATCACCACCGTCACCGTACCGCCGATGGAGAGCCGCGAGCCCACGCCCGTCAAGATCGCCTACGATCTGGAGAAGGAGGAGCATGGCCGCAGTCTGTCCTCGGAGGGTCCCACGCCCGTCATGTGGACCGCCTCAAACATCCTCAACACCTCGGAGCGGCCGTACACGCCATCCGAGTCGCGCAACTACGGCCACTACAGCGCCAATCTCCACCTGGGCTCGGCGGCCGGCCGGGCGCGCTACAACAGCTACCAGACGCC
The DNA here is from genome assembly GCF_019059575.1 of Amphibalanus amphitrite. Lineage (NCBI taxonomy): Eukaryota > Metazoa > Arthropoda > Thecostraca > Balanomorpha > Balanidae > Amphibalanus > Amphibalanus amphitrite. Next base: position 349,218 of record NW_024881749.1, read on the forward strand.
CTACGTCGAGGACATGACCTACGACGGCCGCTCGCTGGTCAGCACCCAGCCGTCCGACTCGTTCCTCTCGCTGACGTCCGACCCGCGGCAGCGCAACAACAACACGCTCTCGGAGGGCGGCGAGCCGGCCGGCTGGCCCAGCGACAAGGACTCGCTGGTGGCGGCGCAGCAGCGCGGCCGACCGGGAGGCCGCGCGCCGCCGCCCACCCTGCCCAAGCCGCGCCTCGACGAGGCTCCGCACGGCTCTCGAGCGTCCATCGCCGGCGACAGGAAGCGGCGGAACGTGACGCAGGTGTAGGGCGGCGCGGCGCGGCCGGGCGCCCATCCAACTGTGATCCAGAGACGCGGCGGTAGGCTCCGCGACACTGTGCTGTGTGTACATATTTATCGCGCGTATGGACGCTGCTCGCAGACCGGTGAGAGAGAGAGGCACACAGACTGAGACATTGGCAGTGTGGAGAGCTGCCCGCCAGACTGCACACGAGATCTGCTGTTTTGTTTGCACACAGATCGCTGGTGAGCGCTGCGACTATTGAAGCGTCACGTGAATGCTGAATTTTATCGTCTGCATCGACTTTGTTACACGCCTGAGTTCCGCTTTGTTGCCTGTGTATGTCACCGATGTATCGACGGGATCGACTTATGATCGTGGAACGCAGCGATCTCTCCGACAACTCATTATGCTTGCACATTATCACTGGTAGGAACGGTACTTGTGACGTGTACATATTCATATCATCAGCTAGGATAATGGGTGTGAGCGCGTGTGCTGACTAGTCAATGTGTTCTGACTAATACATGTGACATCAATAAAATAAACCTTGTATTCTTTGGCTTGGAGAGATGACCCAAGCCGTTAGATGCTTGGGATTTTTTTTCGCGATAGCTCCGAACACGCTGGCGATAGAGAGCTGTAACTTGGCATAGCTGATCTTTGATTCAAGTTGGATCTTTTGACACCAACCACAATTTCGGGTCAGGTCAGGTCACTGACCTATGACCAGTAGCGGCGTAACACATTCAATTAAGGGGTGCACTGCCGACTTTTAGTCTCATTCTTTCCGTGCAACGCCCATAGGGCTAATGTTAAAATGCCAAAATCAAAAGGGGGCACGGTGCCCCGGTGCCCTCCCCGTTCCACCGCCTATGCCTATGACGTCATAAGTGAACCTCTGCACGGCCTTCAGATGTCGCAACTTCGCAACGCCCTCACTGCCAAAGGAGCTTTCACAGGGAAATGAAACTTGCAAGATCTAGTATCCATTACGAGTCTCACAACTTGTATAGCTGGGATTTTTCCTAAAGGTCATATGAGGTCAGGCCATTTTCGTGACATTGACATTATAAGTCAATGGGGAAAAATGAAAACTGCGCGATTCTGGAGCCGGGAACGATCACCATCTATCTCAATCACACAGAATCATGATTTGATGCACTCCTTGCAAGGTTCGATGCGCCACTTTTGCAATGTTGACTTGCGTGACGTCATTTATGACCCTAATATTAGTTTTTCGTCAATAACTTCCAATCAAATTGAGCTAGCGAGTCGGGAAAGCCACCAATAGACTCAGAAAGACCTGCCGAATCGAATGATATGCAACATGACCTCTTTCGACCAACTTCGTGACCTGGGGGTGCTGACCTGACCGTGACCTGAGGTCAACCTCAACACCCTAAGTTGACCTGACCCAAACAAAAAGCATATCATTCCACGCGCCTGAGCGAGCCGAACACGATACTGCCAAAATCGCGGCTCTGCGGCCGTTTTTGCGAAGCTATTCACCAAAAAACGGAACCGTACCTTGGGGCTTGGGGCACTTCACCTAATCTCAGAGGTCACCGGTTGACCTATTTAAAATCGGATATCAATCTCTGCGTCTTGTGACGGCGCACACGCTCGTTTTTTCTGCGACGCGCTAGCTCCACCAGGGGCGAAACGGCGAGGGGGGTCTTACCAGCCCCCCTCCCCCCTCGGCCGGCGCGTATGTAGAAAACCAATAGGTCCGGCGAGGGTTAAAGTGACCATCCCACCTTAACATTAGTTTTGAGTTGAGATAGCCAAAATGGGGTCCCTGGCTTGCACTAACCGGTTTGAGCACTCACAACATCGAGAAATGCCTCAAATCGAAAACATCTAATTTAAAAGTTGCAGCACTTTGGATTCAAAGGGGCTAATGCACAGGGGCGGTCGCAGACTTGGAGTTTGGGGGGGGGGGCCAACTTGGCAAAGGGGCCCCTGCGCTGACCCAGGGGGCCCGGTGCTAGCTTAAAGGGGCCCATGAGCGGCGTAGTGCACGGGTGCAGAAATCCAGGCCATAGCCGGTGAAGCGGGGGGGGGGGGGGGGTAGGGAGCGGCACCCGAGCGGAGGCTTATTGCGAGCTTTGAGGGTGTACCATGTCGAAAAAAATACCGATAAGTGCATTTTGAAGTGTTGATATTGTCAATAATTCACACAACTGTGAATAGATTACCGCAAAAGTAAAGGCGGCTTAGGCGGCTAACTTTGCCATTTTCTAAGATCATCGTGCTAAAACTTTGGACAGTGGGTCATCGGTACCTATCTGTTCACCGTTCAATCACATGTGTTCCGTTTCATCTTTTTTTTTTACTTGGGCACAAATGTAAGTTTTGAAGATCATTACAGTAGCAAATGCTTCGAAAGATGGATAGTGGGCAAATATCCTAAATTTTCGTGCTGCATGGAAAGCAGTGTTGCTGAGAAAAGGAGGTTTTGTTCCAGATTGTTGTGGATGCAGAATACATTGTCTGCACCCACTGCAGAATTATTGGTGCAACTGCGCCCACTGCACCCATGGTTCCTACACTTATGAGCCCATCGATAGCGCTTCGGCGATACCTATCGCCTAGAGGCTGCAATGGGGCCCTTAGAGTACGGTGTCAGACCCCCCAGAGGCCGGCGTTGGACCCAAGGGTCAGCGAAGGGCCTCAAAGGCCCAGGTAGTGCCCTAGAGGCTGATGTGGGCCTTCAGAGGCAAGTGCATGACCCCCGAAGGTAAAGCATGAGCCCCCCAGAGAACATAATAGGGCCATCAGTGGCCGGTGTAGAGACCTCATAAGCCAGTTTGGGGCCCCTCAGAGGCTAGTGTGGGGCCTCAGGTGTCGGTATGAGGCACTTAAAGACCGTAATGGGTCCTCAGAAGCCGGTATCGATCCTTCAGAAGCCAGTACGGGGCCCTCAGAGGCACATAAGGGTCAGTTTGGGTCCCAGAGACAGAAATGGGACCATCAGAGGCCGATGTGGGACCTTTAAAGGCTGGTTTGGGCCCTTAGGGGCCAGTTTAGGGCCCTCAGAGACCAGTACAGGGCCTGCAAAGAGCAGTTTGAGACCATCAGAGACCTAATTGGGCACTCAGAGGCTAATGTGGGTCGTTACAGGCCAGCATGGAGCCCTCAGAGGTTAGCGTGGGGGCCCTATAAGACCGACATGAGCCGGCGTTGGACCCCATAGGCCAGTAGAGGGCCCTCAAAGGCCAAGATGGGCTCTCAGAGGCCGATGCGGGCCCTTAGAGGCCGGCATCGGGTCTTCAGAAGCTCGTGCGGGGCCCTCAAAGGCTAAGGTGGGTCCTTACAGGCCAGCACGGGCCCTCAGAGGTCAGTGTGGGGCCCTAAAAGACCGGCATGGGCCGTCGTTGGACCCCAGAGGCCAACAGAAGGCCCTCAGAAGCCGATGCTGACCCTTAGAGGCCGGCATCGGGTCTTCAGAATTCAGTGCGGGGGAGGGCCCTCAGAGGCTAATGTGGGCCCTTACAGGCCAGCATGGCAGGGACGGCGCCACGGATTTCGCCTTGCGGGGGCAGGTTTTCAGAAAAAGGGCCCAAACAAGATGGGGGCCCAAACTTTCCGAAATATCGTCAATACCGTCAATACTATGCAAGCCTTCATTTCTACATTGACCTACCATTCCCACAACTGTTGCCTTGCCTTCTACACAATAAATTTTGTGTTAAAAGACACACTCTTAACCCTCACCCCTATTGGTGTTTTCCAGCCACGAACGTATAGGGGGCGGGGGTCCGTTGGACCCCCCTTGTCGTTTCACCCCTGATCAAGCTAGACCTTCGCGGAAAAAAACGAGCGTGCTGCCCGTGACGAGAGGAAGCCGATGATACCCAGTTTTAAGGTCCTAGTTCATCGGCTAACCTTCCAGGTCAGGTCAATGACCCAAAAGTCGGGAAAATCGGGACATGTTAGAACGTCGTAAAGGGTGGCTGCTATGGGTTTTTTTTCGGGGTGATGATCACGAAATACGAATATGATGTTAGTTATGATCATAAATGATGTCTCTGTACATTAAGGCCAGGTCGGGTCAGGTCAGGTCAGGTCAACCAGTAAGGCTTTGCTGGGTATTCGTAGTAGGTGGCAACCGCTTCTGACAGGTTCGCAACATGTTACGAAGGCACCAAACTTACTTCGTAAATGTTCAAATGGTTGCTAAATTCGAATTCAGCTCCAAAAACTAGCCTAGAGACATGTTAAACTCGAAAAAAGTGTACCTAGGTCCTAGGTCATCAAAGGTCAATGACCTGACCTGACCTTCCGGTGACCTTGACACCCACCCTAATACATGGGAGCAACATCATATCCCATGTTTGAACGCTTGAAACCACGAAAAGACTGCAAACGCGCGGCTAATGCGAGCCGACATAGGTACGCTGAATCGCGATTCCGGCCAAACATGGTCTCGAAAAGAAGGCCACGCCACAGGTCAAAGGTCATTAGGGTCAGGGTTATGAAATTTTCAGGATAGGTGTGAAATTGATTAACGCGAGAGTACTGAAAGCTTCGTCGCGATCAGTCACTCTTTACGCGAGTTATTCCCGAAAAACCGAGGGGGTCTGTTCGACAACAGGCAAGACATTGTTCTTGTGGTAACATGAATAGGTATCCTTTTTTGTTGGAAGCTGTTTACTATCCTGACCAATGTGAGGGGGGCTTAGGCCGGTCCTGTAGGCCCTTCGTTACCTCCCCTCCAGATCTCTACTCTACTCTACAGGATCAGTGGTCGGCCGGGACGTCTCCCAGCCTTTTACCCGTCTGCCACCCGGGCCACTGTCCTCTAAACTAAATGTACTAAACTATGCATCGTGGTTCAGGTGAATAACTCCGCCATTTTGGGGCACACGCGGTTTGTAGCGAACCCTGGGTTTGGAGCTAAGCTCCTGAGCCACAATGACTAACTAGGTACCGAATGAATCTGACTCCGCTCAATTTCCGTTCTCCTCCGACTCATCCCATTTCCAAAAGGCTTCTGGTCAATTCATACCCACATATATTATCAAAGCCGAACATCATGAAAGGACTGCTAGAGAGATGACGATATAATTTCCGCGTACTACCCTACCAATACCCTAACGACAATTGACGCGCGAATCTACCTAATCCTCCACCCAGGTGCTCCTATCCTAGTTTAGGGATGTCCGTGAGCCCGCGACAATCCCTGCGTGACGGGAACCTACCTCGAGCCAGGAGAGCCAGCAGCAGAAGAGTAGTCGGGCACAGCGCAGCTCAGCACTTAGGCAGGCAGACACTAAGCCCCGACTCCTCCTCCTGCTGTGCTTATGTACAGTAGGTCTATTAAAAAAGTCCCCAGCACCAGTGGGCGCTGCCTTCGCTGAGCCGAACCCCCGTCTGCCCGTCCCATATCGCGCCGCGCTCAGGTCAGGTAGGGTCAGCGGGACCGCTCGGTCCGGCCCGCGGGCGGTGGACGGGCGGCCGGTAACGCTTTCCGCCAGCCAGCTGTAGAATCCAACAAACGAGACGGCCACCGCTCAGCGCAGCGAAACCGGTGTTAAAGAATGGCAGTGGATGTTCATGGCCACAATGATTATGAGATAGTCATTGTTAGCCCGTGCCCCACAGGAATGCCTAGACTCTCACTGGAGGGAAAATGGGGATTGAGCATCATTCTTATAACTCAGCTTTGGGCATTTAGTTTTTCTCACAGACAATGACAACACAAAAACAATGTAATAAGACCAGACGTTTCGACAACAAAGTGCCTTCGTCAGTGGAAAACAAGATATAGGCTTTACATCGATAAAAAATATAGAAGATAAAAAATATATAAAAAATCTATATTTTTTATCGATGTAAATCCTATCCTATCTTGTTTTCCACTGACGAAGGCACTTTGTTGTCGAAACGTCTGGTCTTATTACATTGTTTTTGTATTGTCATTGTCTGTGAAAAAAACAAAATGTCTGATTCTTCTAATTTGGGCATTTAAGTGGTATTCGAAGTAGCGTCGAAAGTAGCAAAAAGGAAAAAAAAATACTTCAGCCAATTTTAGATCGGTTCGGAGTAAAAGGTCATGTCACCAGAGGTCATCGATGGTAAAATTTTGCTTGGACAGGGTGCGTTGTGCGCACCGGTGCATTGGGTTTCCAATTTCCATGGAAACATCAACAGACTCGGAAGCTCGTAACGCTAGCGTGGAGCCGAATTTATATCAACCGCCGCTACAATGCATGGCAGCGCAGCGCAGCGTGCTGCAGCGCGGGGCCGTGAAACACCGCCCAGGGCTATCCATGTGTCAGGGCAATCCAACCCACGTGATGGGCTCGGCCCCAGCGGAGAATGAGGCTCAGGACTCCCGCCCAGGCCCCCTGTCTCCCCCTAATTCCTGTCATCCTTCCCACTCTGAAATCGACCGAAAGAGCCTTACCTAACACAACAAGCAGCTCGTTTACCGCCATGTCTGAATAATATTGTCAGATTTAATTAAGGTCAACGGCTTAGCACGTAAATAACAGCAACTGCCACCATCGGTATTATGAGAAAACCAATTGCTTTTCCACAAACACTAAAAGTTTTAAGCTAAACTTGCATGAAATTAATTTTACCAGCCTCGTGTTCCTCTTATCAAAACGCTTCGAATGAACCAAAAGTTGATCTTTAACCCTCGCCGGCACAGGCTATTTTGCATCCTTCGACGGCACAAGGGGGGGGGCACGACCCCCCTCGCGCTTGGCCCCTGATTGAGCTAGAGCTTCTCGGAAAAAAACGAGCGTGTTGCCCGTCAAGAGAGGAAGCCGATGATACCCAATTTTAAGGTCCTAGGTCATCGGGTGACCTTCCAGGTCAGGTCAATGACCCGAAAATCGGGAAAATGGGGACCTGTTAGAAAGTCGTAAAGTGTGGCTGCTATGGGGTTTTCCGGGGTGCTGATCACGAATATCGTGTAGTTTTGATCAGAGATGATGTCTTAAAGCATTTAGACCAGGTCGGGTCAGGTCAGGTCAGGTCAACCGGTAGGGGTCACGACGGGTATTCGTAATACCTGTCATCCGCCTCTGACAGCTTCGCAACATGTTACGAAGGCACCAAAACTGCTTCGCAAATTTTCAAATGGTTGCCAAATTCGAATTCAGCTCCAAAAACTAGCGTAGAAACATGTAAAACTCGAAAAAGTGAACCGAGGTCACCAAAGGTCAATGACCTGACCTGACCTTCAGGTGATTCAGATGGTCAAAGGTCATTTGGGTCAGGGTCATGAAATTTTCAGGTTAGGTGTAAAATTTATCAATGCGAGAGTACTGAAAGTTTCGTCGGGATCGGCCACTTTTTACGCGAGTTATTCGCGAAAAACCTTAGGGAGGGGGAGGGGGTTGCATCAACCCTCCCTCCCTTTGCCGGCGAGGGAGGTCATTTGAAGAATTTGGCCTATGTTCAAAGACATGACCTGACCAGAAATGGTCATGATGGATAGCATGATATTAGATCCGTATCGTGAAACTTTACAAACACTTTAGATGATTTCATAACTTAAGCATGTCTGTCTATCAAAAATATTTATTACATGGCTCATGTGTAAGCTGGGTGTGTGATCATGCTTACGAGTATGTTGAACGCAACTGATAATGTTCTGTGGCCACAATTTCTATATTTAATTTATCCTCCCGGATTTCATATTTTTATTAATGACACCTTGACGATGTCGAGAAAAAAAAAGCTTAGGAGATTTAACAGCCTGAGATACATTCAGTATAAGGAAGGGTCAAGGGTGCTAGATTCCTTCCGTCCTCGCTATCCTCGGGAAAAACCAATCCGCATCGCCCCTACTTAGTCTTCATGCTTCCCTCTCTGGACTGGAGGTCACCCCACCAGCCAACCTGTAGTTGATGTCAACCATTCCAGGACACATAATCCCCTTCGGGTGACCGTTGGGGAGACGGCTGGACCGCCCGACAGGGCAATCGTCCCACGGGAACAGTCTCGCTTCCGCAGATCACTGTCGCTGGCTCGCACAACCAAATTACTACACCAGAGCATAGCATAGTTATGTCATAGCTCTGCAAGGGCCTTCTCAGACCGAAAAAGATGGCTCCCAAAACAAACAATTTTCTCATTCAGTATTGTATCTCATCAGGCACCACATGTTTTCAGAGTGTTTATTATGCGTTCCGTCAAAAAAAGCGCAGTTCAACTTTCTCCAATTGACTTTAGCGATCTCAAAATTGACCCGACCTTTCTGTCAGCAATGTCAAACTTGCAAAGTAAACGTTTCAAATACATATAATATTGCCCATTGAAATCGCTGAAGGTTCTAAAGCGATCGGTTAGTCGATGTATTTAGATATGATGAGCACAGGAACTTTCCTTGAGGTAAGGTCACTTGACGTGACCTGGTGTTATGACCATGAATGACGTCATATTTCAATGAATTGAAAGACTTGGGCGGAAAAAATGTATCATTTGAAATCTTAAAATGTTAGATTTTAACAATAATTGCAAACACTATGCCGGCCAAATAGTGAGTGAGAAGGGAGCGATTCCCCAACCCCATGTTTAGCTCCTATAATTGAGCTAATTGCTAGAGTCTCGCGGAAAAAAAAAAACGAGCGCTTGCGTCGTTACGTGACGCAGCGACTGTCACCCCATTTTTAAATATCAGTGACATCTTAGGGCAGGTCAAGGGCCCCAAGGCATTGGATCGGTTTTTGGTGAATAACTTCACAAAAAAGGTCGCATTATCGTCATTTCGATACAATCGTGTTTTCTGTTCTCAGACGCGTCAATTTATGTATATGCTTTTTTGCTTAGGTGAAGCAATGTAGGATGTTTAGGTCAATGTCATGTTAGGGCAACACAGGTCACGAAGCTGTTGAAATGAGGACATGCTGCATAACATTTGATTCGACCAGTCTTGCAGAGTCCATTGATGGCTGTCCCGACTGGCTAGCTCATTTTGATCGGGAGTTATTGACGAGCACTCCTATTGACGAGCACTCCGTCACGCAAGGTGAACAATGCAAAAGTGAAGCATTAAACCTTGCCAAGAATGTATGAAGTCACGATTTCATGTGCGTGAGGTATAGTTTTAGCTCATTTCCGACGCCAAATTAGCAGTTTCCATATTTTCCCATTATGCTTATATGACACTAAGTGCATTACGGATTTGCATCATTTTATAACCGACAACCGTGCAGTCTGCAGAGGTTTACTTAACCCGCGCACCGACGGGGGGGGCGGATATCCGCCCCCCCCTGAGGTTTTTCGCGGATAGCGGGAAAACCGCGGCGCGTAGCGCCGCGAAATTTGGTATGACTATTCCCTCATCAATTTTACACATGGTGTGCAAGTTTGAACCTCCTACCTTTTAAGGTCAGGTCACCAGGTCACTTTGAATGACCCAACCTCAAGTCACTTTTTTGCAACTTTGTCACCGTGCCAGAGCTACAGTAGATGTCGGAGGCCTTTGAAAGTCGCAGGATGTTATAAGGTCATTAGTAACTACAATTTGTATATCTCGGAATTTTGATATCGGTGACCTAAGGTCAGGTCAATTTCGCGACCTCCCCATTATAAGTCAATGGGGGAAAAATCAACTCCCTATTTTTACCACTAAAACGGGTCGGAATGGCCCCATATACCATACATGACTTCATATACGATCAACCTTCACTACCTTGAGGTCTGTTTTGCTGTTGAGCAGCTGTGAGGTCATGTGACGTCATCAAAGGTCACGAAAGGTTTTTGGCCAATAACTCCGTACAGGAACAAGATACAGCCGCGTGGATGGTCTCATTGTGTTCAGCTCGTCAAGACGCATCGAATGATATACATGATGACCTCGAGGTCACGTGACCTGAGGTCAACCTTTGACCTTGACCTTTCGAGGTCAACATATATATCATTCGATGCGGATTGACGAGAGGATCACGATGATGCCCTTAGTTTGCTCCTATCTTGACTAATTCGAAAGTTATTCGAGAAAAACTCTCTCCATATCTAGCGCCGCCATTTTGCATTTTTCGACCCCTGTGACGTCATCTTTGACCTGACCTGAAAATGACCTTAGTAAAAATTGTAGATCTTGACCGTGCGTATCCGATGCCGTTTACCGCTTGTCGCTATCTTGCTTCGTTCTCGAGATCTCAGGGGGGGGCGGTTATCCGCCCCCCCCCGTCGGAACTAAGTTGGCGCAGACCCCCGTCGGTGCGCGGGTTAAGAGTAGACGTCATAGTTAAGCGGCCTGACATGAAAACGTGGTTGATTTCAAATGATCCGGCTTGAATCAAATGTAAGGCACATGAAATGTCAGCCTTCTATTATCAGTGTGCTTTGAGCTACCGCAAAAGAAAAAAATACATGGTGGCGGCACCCACCCCTTCTTCTCGGCCGGCGAGGGTTAAACCTCGCTTCGAATTATTGCAGATAATGATGCGACCGAAAACAAAGCATTTATCTGTGTCTAGAACGGCCGCTGACTTGTTGGACAGATCCCCAATCTTAATTTGCTAGATGGGAATAAAATGCTCGGCATATGATACATATATACCCCTCGATTTGCCCTCGCGCAAAGTCAATTATAATCATCACTGTCGCTTTTTTATCCGAGATGCTGTCGCCACTAAACGGGTTGTTTTGTTTGCTTGCTTGCGTTGAATGGTCATTACAGATTATTGAAGGATTATGATATAATAGGAATGGGGCAAGGGAGGATATGCACTGCAGTGCAGGTGTTTAACTTAGATCACAAAGGCATCGTTTCCGGCATCGTGCAGAGTCACTATCTTCCCCTCCTCTGCACTGCGGCATCCCTGCGCCCCAAACATCGCGTCCTCACTCCACGGCCGGCCGCCGCCAACTGACCCACTCGCCGGGCGCCGCGACCTGACCGGTGTCACTGCCGCGGCCTGCGCAATAGAGTCGGGGCTGGAATCCGGGGGTTCGGCCGGCCGGCCGCCTCTGGAGCGGGGGACTTTTTTAGTAGACCTACTGTACCGGACTCGAGGCGGGAACGCCCCCCGTCAGCCGGCCCGAGGCTAAGGCCGACCAACAGGCGCGCTTGGTTACCATCACGCTGACCTCCACTGACGTAAATCCCAACGCGGACGCGGGCGCAACGGACGAACAAACGTAACACACGTTCACATTCATACGCCTAAATGTCTAATCCCTGTATAATATGCATAATATGTCACGGCCAGATCAATACAACTAAATTCCTACAATCCCTACATGACTAAATTCCTACAATCCCTACATAAAACTAAATTCCTACAATCCCTACATGACTAAATTCCTACAATCCCTACACCAACGAATTCCACGTGAAAAACCTGAATCAGCCCGAGCAGCCAAAATTCTGAAGAAAAGCATGTTTTCAATACTCGAGTTTATCATGCCCCGCCTCCCGACTGGAAAGTGACTCGGACGGACAGTGGCTCAAACAGGAGCTCGGCTCGACAGGGCCGGCCCAAAAACAATGGTACACACATGACACAGGAGCGGCGCCTCGGGCAATGCCTTTAGGTTGACCTAAAGGCCCTCGCATGAGTGATATGGGCCCTCTCAAGCACGGTACGATTGACCCCGAAGGTTGACCGGCGGCCAGGGTTTAGTGCGGCGTATTCGCGGGCGATTTCGATATCATAGGGACCCTATGAGGCCTAGTTCCTAGGTTCTCCTGAGACTGGATATGGGCCCTCTGAGGTCTCGAATGGGCATTCGGAGACCTGTTACGCCCCATTAGGCCAAGTATGGACATTCTGAAGCCTGGTATAGGCACTGTGTGGCCTGTTACGGGACTTCCGAGGTCTGTTAGGGTCCATGCGGCCTGAAATTGTCCTTCTGAGGCCTTGTAGGTGCCATCTGCGGCATGGTCTGGGCCTTCGGAAACCTGTCAGGTCCCCATTAAGTACATTATGAACCTTCTAAGGCCTAGTAGAGGCCTCAAAGACCTGGCTTGGCCCCTTGAAACCTTATTTGGTCCTTCTGAAGCCTGGTTTGGGCTCCTGAGGCCTGGTATGGGCCTTCTGAAGTTCGGTAAATCCTCAGTTTGGCATGGCCATTGGCCATTGGAGCCCGGTAAAGGCCCTTTCTTGACTGGTAGGGACCCTCAGTCATGGCTTGATATGGGCCTTTTTATACTACTAAGTACTAGGGGGCTTCTGAGGCCTGGTATGGACCCTTTCCGACATTCTAAGGACCTTACCAGACCTTTTAATGACCCTCTCAGCACTGTTGTTGACCCTATAATGACTGGTATGGACCCTCTCAGGCATGATACGGGCCCTCCCAGTTCTTGCAAGGGCCCTCTCAGTACTGCTGCAGGCCCTCTCATGAGTGGTATGGGCCCTCTCAGGTATGGTACGGGCCCTCCTAGTCATTGCAACAGTCCTCTCAGTACTGCTGGGGCCGCCCCTTCCATTATTGCTATTGACTGACATAACCCTCAGTAATACCTATGTCAGGGTACGGGCCTTCACATAACTTTTGGTCACCCCCTCAGTACTGTTATGGGCCCTGCTGTGGGCCCTCTCAGTACTGATATGGGCCCTATCACGGCTGGTATGGGCCCTCTCAGGTATTTTACAGGCTCTCGTACTCCTTCCAAGGGCCATCTCAGCACCCCTGTGGGCCCTGTCATGACTGGTATGGGCCCTCTCCTTCTCAGGCATAATATGGTACCTCCCAGACCTTGCCTGGGCCCTTTCATATATTAAATGGGCCCTCTCAGACGTGGCATGGGCCCTCTTTGGCCCGGGCCCTTTCTACAGCCTGGGAAGATAGGACAGGGCCACAATCACCCAAGATATAAAATACATGATTTTCTTTCACTTGCTTTGTGCTAAATTGGGCTCTTTTCCAAAAACATGGGGCAAAGCCCGTAAGTTTTATCTTGGCGGCGACACTTTGAGAAGGCCCCCTTTGGCTTGATTCCCCGCTCCTGAAGTCATTTCTACAGCTCTGCCCAGAAGTCTTCTTTCTGCACAGCCAGAGAGTATTCCGTCCATACGACATGCTGGCTGAAAGAGGGCCCCAGTGTTCGGAGTTGGGGGGCGGCTGCCCCCCCCCCCCCCTGCCCCCCTGTGGCGCCGTCCCTGCAGCATGGGGCCCTCAAAGGTCAGAATGGGACCCTAAAAGACTGGCATTGGCCGGCGTTGGACCCCAGAGGCCAGTAGAGGGCCCTCAAAGGTCAATATGGGCCCTCAGAGGCCGATGCGGGCCCCTAGAGGCCGGCATCGGGTCTTCAGAATTCAGTGCGGGGCCCATAGAAGCTAATGTGTGTCCTTACAGGCCAGCATGGGGCCCTCAGAGGTCAGTGTGGGGCCCTAAAAAACCGGCATGGGCCGGCGTTGGACCCCAGAGGCCGGCAGAGGGCCCTCAAAGGCCAAGATGGGCCCTCAGACGCCGATGCGGGCCCTGAGCGACCGGCATTGGGTCTTCAGAATCCAGTGCGGGGGCCCTCAGAGGCTAATGTGTGTCCTTACAGGCCAGCATAGCGCCCTTAGAGGTCAGTTTGGGGCACTAAAAGGCCGGCATGGGCCGGCGTTGGAACCCAGAAACCAGCGGAGGGCCCTCAAAGGCCAAGATGGGCCCCAGAGGCCGATGCGGGCTCTTAGAGGCCGACATCGGGTCTTCAGAATCCAGCGCTTAAGGCTGGTCTTGGGACTCGAGAGACAGAAATGAGGCCACCAGAGGCCGGTGTGAGGCTCTCAGACGCCGGTTGGGCCCCTAAGGCCGGTTTAGGGGCCCTCAAAGGCCACTGGAGGGCCCTCAGAGGTCAATGTGGGTCCTCAGCGGTCAATGTGGACGCATGACTGCCACTGAAGGGCCCTCAGAGGTCAGTGTAGGACCCTCAAAGACTGGTATGGGAGCTGTTAATAGCTGGCGTGGGTTTCTCGAGCCTCGTAACAATCGAATACGGGCCAGGACTCCATACGGCTATGGGGGCCCATCGGTTGTTTGGGGGGGGGGGGGGCCAAATGATATGATGGCCCCCCTGATTTGCCTTTGGGGGGGGGGGGGGGGGGGGGGCCATGGCCCTGATGGCCCCCCCCCCCTGCGACCGCCACTGCTAATGCATCAGAATACCCCCCTCTGAATGTATAACGTCAGCGCGGATTTAACGATTTTAAATCTGTTACTAAAACGTTTGATAGTGATAGCACGCGGTGGCATATGCTGCTTTGCGCGCAACAAGTGCCGCACTTTCAGCTGCCAAGCTATTGCTTCCAAATTAGTCGCTATAGGAACAGTGAAGATCCCAAAAAGTAAACAAAAGTAAAAGTCTATCTTGAAAACCGGTAAATATTTTTCGATGGAATTTGCTAAACATTCGTTTTTGCACTTTCTGAACCGAGCGACATCACTTTCATGCCAATTCATTAACTTTTTTGAAGGTGGGAGGGTCCCTTTAATGGGAACGCAAATCGCGATTAAAGGGACACTCCCACCTTAACATTAGTTTTGAGTTGAGATAGGCAAATTGGTGGCCAGGCCTGCAAATACCGGTTTGGGCACTCACAACATCGAAAAATGCTTTAATTCGAAGATATGGAATTTCAAACTTGCAGTTTTCGGATTCTAAGGGGCTAAGGCATTGGAATGCCCCCTTAGAATTTGTGACGTCAGCGGAGATCTAACGATTTTTAAATCTTAGACTAAAACCATCGTTAACACGTGGTGGTATACGCTGCTTTGCGCGCAACGTCTGCCGCACTTTAACCCTCGCCCGCACATGGGGGGAGGGGTTGCCACCCCCCCCCCCCAGGTAGCCTTTCTGCTCTGCACTCAACATTTTTAGAGCTAGAAGGCTGATTTTTCGTATAGCTGCTCCTCTATCCTTTCTTGATGTCCACTGAAAATTTCAGGTTTCTGTGACTTTTGGTTTAGGAGATATGACCTTGTTTTTCAGGTCATGTCATGACCCAAATGGCCAAATCTCGACATCTTGCGTTGGCTATGGGCCTTGTGAGCTTTTGACACCTTGATTTCGGCCTTTTTTACCAGTCTTACCTCCCACCTATCATGGAACATGTTGTTCGACGATGTACAGATGTCAAGGTCAAGGTCAAGGTCAACCTAGGTCATCTAAGATAATTGCGTTTTAGGCAAGCGGAATTTGCTTTTTGTGAAGTTTTTTGACTGCATTTTTGGTAAAAGCTTCTCAGATCATGATTTCATGTAATATGGACACATAAACAATCGGTGCCCACATCAGTATACACACAGACACACACAGACATACAAACACATATAATTGACCTTGACCTAACTTGACCTGAAATGACCTCAGCAGCAAAAACCTGGTCGGGTAGTGTGAGAAAGAGGTTCTAGCTGGCTTGGCACCAGAAAACGGCATCGTCATCGGTATATGATAAGCAGCGCACTTGATATCAAACGGTGACCCAAAACAGCAACATTTTTTAGTTTGACCTGACCTGGAAGGTCAATGACTGACCTGAGAAGGTAAAACTGGGTATCATTGTATTCGTCTCTTCCCAAAGAATCTTTTTGGTCTTTACCGCTAAGCTCTATCTCCAACAGGAACGAAATGGCGCGGGGGGGGGTGGCAACCCCCCCCCCCATGTGCGTTCTAGGATGGGAAAATGGCATGTGCGGGCGAGGGTTAAGGCTGCCAAATTATTGCTTCCAAATAAAGTCGCTAGTAACAGGGGAGATCCCAAAAAGTAAACAAAAGTAAAAGCCTAATATCTTGAAAACCAGTGAATATTTTTCGGTGAAATTTGGTAGATATTCGTTTTCGCTCTTTCTGAACCAAGGGACATCACTTTCATGCCAATTCATTAACTTTTTTGAAGGTGGGAGGGTCCCTTTAATGCCAGAACGCAACTGTCAACGGGCCACAATTGACATTGGGCGGGAGCTACCACGTCCACGTGCTTCCGACTTATGAAAAAAAGAAAAGTCCTTACTCCTTACCTTTTTATTCAGATTATTTTACACTCTTCTTGGTTTGTTATCAAAATTGCGTTTGGCGAGACCACGTAGGTTTTTTTATAATGAACTCGCATGGCGACCTGACATCAGGTCACTAAAACTATTTCCAAATTGTTGTTTAGTTTGTATCAGCTACATAGGAATGTTCGTGGTAGGTTTTTGTCGCTAGAAAGTTGTGTGCATGTGTTTGAAGTTAGAGTCTTTGATGCCGAAATTTGTCTTACATGGGTGAGAAAAATAGACCCTAAGACGTTAATAGCAGTTACCTATTAGTATTTTCCCGAACGCCCTGACCTGATTGACGACAGGGAATATCGAATAGATAGGTAACATTCAGGTATTAAAATCTTATCGCCCTTTCTCTAGGCGTTCGGGAGCTATCGCAAACATTCCTCAATGGGGGCGGGGGGGGGGGGGAGGAACGAAAACGACCCCAGATCCGCGAAGGTTCTTGATGGCTAGAGTGTCATTTATTGCGATTAGATACATGCTGGATATATTATGTGATGAACTGGGGGTAGTCATACCATTTATATTTGCACCAACTCCTTCCGAGAAGCGAGGTACCGGCTAATAGCACTACTGCCGAAGTTTTTTTTTCAATTCGCTTCCTTATCAATTGTTTTTCGCAATTTGTACCTACAAAGTGCACCAAAAGCTGACAATACCTGCACATTACATGTCTCCCAGTTGCCGAATTCCTCAGCGAGCGTCCGGCGCACCTGTCAAGCGTTTGACTCCGAGCTGATCGGGACTCAATGAGCGCATCTTCTCAGGGCCATCCGACCCGCCCCCGGACCTCAGGACGCATATTTGGGCAACAGATCCACATAAAAACGCCCATTACGGCCACAAAAACCCACCTGGCTCCGTTACGCCCCCTTTTGTGCGCCGCCCTCAGTGGGCAGGGCGCCCCGAAGGTCGGCCCGTACCGTCACTTGAGCAGACAACGTGATGGAGATCGCAAAAAGGCCAGACGCTAAATCAGCTAAAAGATTCAAAGTGCCCTAAAGCATCAGAGAATACAGGCTGTCATATAAGGCGGTGTATTGTTCTTGCCCATTTACTTAGAGGCTCGCGGTTTTTCTGCCACGCCGGCGCAACCCAAGCAGGTATAACTGGACAGCAAAGCTTGTTTGGGATAAAGGCGACGCTCCCTTTCAGGTTCAATCGTGGTATAATGGCTTCTCACGGGTGGTCGGTCTCTTCAGACGCTAGTGATTGAAGGTAAGTTGACGTATAGTATGTACTATGTTGCTATGTTGTGCTCAGGCAAAACTACAATACACGCGAAACTCCCACCGACAGTGAGGTGAGGAAAGTCAGGAGATTCGAGACTTATCGAGCGAAATTACCGCCTTTGTCGAAAGTATGTCTCATATAAGAGTTTACAAAACGTAACGATTCTCATTTTTGGAATATGTATAAATGTTATAACCTTGAGGTCGAAGAAAGTCCCATGAAATACTATTCAGTATGCTTTATTTTATTTCACTTTGAGTTACTTAGATACGTCAATGACCGTCTCCCTCTCTCTCTCTCTCTCTCTCTCTCTCTCTCTCTCTCTCTCTCTCTCTCTCTCTCTCTCTCTCTCTCTCTTTCTCTCTCTCTCTCTCTCTCTCTCTCTCTCTCTCTCTCTCTCTCTCTCTCTCTCTCTCTCTCTCTCTCTCTCTCTCTCTCTCTCTCTCTCTCTCTCTCTCTCTCCCGACCCAGGACCACACATGCTACCCCCCCCCACTCCAGCCGCACGTTGCCGGTGGTCGGCGGGTGCAGAGGAGTGTCGTGACCGGTCGCCGGACGATATGCGCCGCTCGTGACCGGCCTCCCCCGAGCACCGACCGTCTAAGCAGCCGCCGCTGGCGCCCGCTCGGCTCGGCGGCTGAGGTAGCCGTGACGCGGCGTGACGGGGCGGGCGTGACGCGACAGGAGCATCACCGCCGGCGCCTGAGAGAGGACGCCGACACCACGTGACACCGGGTGACACGGGTGACACCGCTGCCGTGACCCGGCGCCGTTTCACGAGATGTAACGATGGAAAGTCGGCCCGTCGCGTAATTGGGGGTCATAACCCAGAGAAACAGCAAATGTAAGTGGGTACTTTCTAATTTGTCATTGCACCATCAGACATGCCAGCCGTTTTACAGAGATGCTTTTATATAAAAACACAAACTTATATGCGCTCACTGAACTCACTAAACGTTACTTCATGCTCCGGTTAAGCTAAATTTAATTGACGTCCTCGGTCCGGTCTGCACGGTAATCACGTTCACATAGTTGGTTGATGTAAGGTCGATCCCCCGCTGACGAGTTCTCTCGAGAGAACCACACCGCCTGCGGGTTCACAACGGCCCCTCCCCTTTAACGAGAAAAACGAAATAGCGTTCTAGGAATTCCATGGAAGAAGGTAAAAAAAAAATCACTGCTGCACGTGTTGCCGCGCTCGCTGCCCTCTGTCGACTGGCGCCTGGCATGTCCCTCTCCGCTTCCCTCTCGCCCCTGCCTCCCCGCGGCCATGCGCCGTCCTCCCGCCGTCCCTCCCCCTCCCGTTGTTCCCCCTCTCTCCCCTCACTTCGCCGTGCGTCCCTACCCGATCCGTCAACATACCTTACCGTCTCCGCCGTTAAGGTGGCTAATGTCTCCTTCGGAGGCGCTCCGTCGCGGGCCCGCGCGTGACGCGTCTGTCCGCCGAAAGTGACCCGTCTATGCGCTCTGTTGTGACACGCCGCGTGTGAGGGAGCGGCGGCGAACAGAGGCGGGTCGCGCCGTCTCCCGCCCCGGCCATTGTCTCTGTCTCACGCTCGTCACGTTATGCCATTGTCGCCCGTCTTACAAAACTCGCGGCAAATGTCACCATGACGCCTCGCTTATGCAGAGCACGCACATTGTTGACACAGGTGTTTTAGCGGCGGTACTGTGAGGCCACTCCGTTTACGTAACCACTGGCGACGCATTTGGAAACATCTTTCCAGAAGGTAAGGACAGAAGGGCACAGAAGGGTCCATGTTAAAATGCATCTTTTTTTGCAAAGCTCAGGTCACAGTTACAGGCAAGGCCATAAACATATAGGGTTACAGGTCCTGTTGCAAATGACACTAATCCCGCTCAATTTTCACGCGACGCGACGTCCTACCCTGAGGGTATCTAACCGCCCAAAGGCTGGGTCACGAGTGTGATGTTTTCATAGGTGTACCCTAAATGTTTTTGTAATCACCCATGTTTGCTGTTAATGTAAATGCCTCCATCAGTCATCACTAAAATAAACACCTTTTTCATTGACCAGCAGGGCGGGCCCAGTATCATGCGGCCGCACGTTCACTTTACGCACCGAACGCAAGGTTTCCTGGCTGCGAGCCTGTATACATTTGAAGCTAGTACAAATATCAGCCGGTTTCTCCCTGAGGGGGACAATGCCCGGCACTTTGCCTCCCATCTGACAAGGGACGCGAAAGGACGGTCGGCATCTCCCGAGATCACTGAACACACGGAAAGAGCTCGCGGGCGACGGGAAAACGGCGCTCAAACACGGCTCCGGGCTGGCGTGTTGACCGGCCGCAAGGTCGGTGCGGGACCCGGAGAGCGTGGACGTGACGCCGCATCGCGCCGCGCGCACCTGTTTGCTTTCGTTTAGCCAAGAAAAACACACGCGGCTGAGCACCGCGGCGGCCGCTGCCGGAACGCCACTGTCATGTTAATGGCGGCTCATGAGGAGAATTCGATCAGCCCGGCCGAGGGCCGCGGGAGCGGATAATGTAAATGTTAGTGCAGGCCGGGCGCTTCTCGTGGTCGCCGCCGTGCTGGCCTCTTTCATCAGGGTTCGGTATCAGTAATTGGAGCTGGCGCGTTACAAATTAAGAGCACGCCATAAGACGCCATGCATCGTATGCAAATGACAGGTGGCGTCACGGAAGAGTGAATTACAGTGTGCAGCCACGCCCGTTCTTATTATTGCTGCGCTGAAGGAAGTGGTTTCCGCTTGTGAAAAGTGCCATACATTAGCCGGTAAAGTAAGTTGCCATACGTTAGCAGGTAAAATAAGTTGCAGACCACTTTCCGATCGGCCGGAGCTGATCGGTAACGTGTCCGTGTAAATTACAGCGCTCGGCAATGTCCGGTATCAGGTGGGCGGGCTGGGACCGCCGCCGTCTGCTCTGGCTGCAGTGCCCTCGATCAAAGCGGTCGGCCGGGCGGCGCCCATCCCCCGGCCTGCCGGCGCTGACACCTCCGCGAGCCCCGCCCGCCCGACCGCCTGATCATCGCCGTGCAACGGAGCACGCGCACCAGCCGGCCCCGTCACAACTGTCTCGTGTGGCCGGTGTAGGTGAGACCGGCCGCTAACGACTGCGGCGGGGTCCGGGCTCGGTGTCGGGGCATTAATTGCCGGGTTCGGACGGGGACAAATGGAGTGTCGCCGCCCGTGCGACCGGTGACACGTGTAACTGACCGAGACCGGCGCACGATCTGGTCAGATCTGATCGCGACGCGGCGAGATGAGATCACGCTGCCAGTGACAGAGGTCGCGGGCGTGGCAGACTATTGATGCGTCTGATAGGAATCAGACATTGAAGGAATGATTTGGTGCGCGCTAAGATGCCTAGGATTACCTAGGACTACCTAGGATTTGAATACCTTTGTAGTTTGTTTTATTTATTACTTTTCCCTAGGCAAGCTGCTTATGATTCTGCAGCACACGAGGCACATTAGTGGAATGCGCTTGATTGGTTTTCTCAATTTAATGGCAATACAACAATTATTAAATTGTAATCACCGGTAATAACAACATAGCCGCATAAACCGTGGACAAAACTGGCAACCTGTAACAAGTGCTCTCTGCCCAGTGGACACTGGACATCACAATGGCCCACAAATAAGCATTTCTCAACATGATACCCTCTGATACTAATCGTTCGCTCTCAGTAATAACAGCACTATAAATAAATCACTGCGGCCGATCGCGCCCGCCGCTCCCGTAAAGGTGATATCTTCACCGTCGTTCCCCTGGGCCCGGTTTATGGGTGACAATTTCAATAAGGTGTCGCTTTTTGCTCGTATTTCTGGCGACCCCGCTCGGGTGCCATTGTGTTTTTACGCGCGGCGGCGTGACAGCTTCACAGGGCGGTGGGTTGACGGATTCGGCAGCTCTTTACGAGCCCGCCTGACCCGCTGGGCAGGTGGGTATAAATTCCGCCGCTCTGCCGTGTTCGGCACCTGAATAGGCCGGCCGGCGCACTAAGGCCCCAATACAGTAGGCGGAACTATGGTCATGAGTACCCAAATATAGGAACGTTCCCATTTTTGGGTACGGAGTTCCCAAATATGGGAACGGGCGTTCCCATTTATGAGAACGCAAGGTAATTTTTCGGCCGTTCGTCCACGAAAACTCAAAAGTGCACCACGTCTCAAAAAAGTGCACGCTAATTTAAGTATCTACTAAGTCTCTATAAAATTATCTTTAATCTGACCGTTGAACAAGGAAATTGACCGTGGAATGATATTTTTAACGATTTTTTGAAATGACGGAATGGTGAAAACATGGGTTATACTACATTTAACATGCAATGTTAAGGAAAATGAAGCGTTTTTTACATATTGAGGTCAAGTATAATAATTTTCGCCTGGTTACGAAGTTTCATACTAGCGACACCCGATGCTGACATATGCAAGCGAACACGCGGACAGTCCCGAGGTAATATTGTTGACTTTTGGTGTCGGGGCGCACGACCGCGTGGAACGTCAGTGATTTTACCGAACTACTGTTGTAAACTCAGTTTCAGTGGTTGAAAATTATTCAGCTGTATTTCATCAGCCCGGAAAACATATTTTATTTGGATGCTAGCTGTTTAGCGTTGTTTTATAAGGAGCGTCATGAGCGTGGTTTTTGTCTTCCGTGTTTCTAAGCATGATCGTTTGGGGGAAGTTCTCTTATATAGGTCGCTCTGTGTGACTTATTTATAATTTTTATGCTGATTTCGATCATTCCTCGTGCCCATCCTACCAGGCTTTTTGCCGCTTACACTCATTAAGAAAGGAAAAAACTAGATTTTCATTGGGACTATGTGCTTTGAGGGTGTAACATATTCAGCGTTCCCATTTTTGGATACTTCCTTGTGCTTGTCAACTATCGGTGATAAACAGACAGGTGCTTGACATGTCTCCACCCTCGGCGCGGACGGTGGATATAGGTATGGAAGACCTTGTTGAACATCGCTGAGCGTTGTGAATTACGTATAATCCTGCAGAGGGGGCGTGCCCGCTGCGAGATCGACGGGAATAAAAGCGCAGAAGACCGGGCGAAACATGCGACGGTCTTGCCGGAAAGGTCATCTGATGATTGTTGCGTTAACAATAATTTGCGGCGTTGGACGTGATGCTTGTTACTGAAAAGAGCCCCTGAAAGGCGTCGGTGAAATCGTTCCCAATTTTGGGTACGCCGTTCCCATAATAAGGAACGCTTGCAGCGCCAGTGTACGAGAGCGTTCCCAAATTTGGGCTCGCGGCCCGGATGATGGATTGCTTTAGAAATAGGGGAGCGATTAGAAACTACGATGGGCCTTACAATATCAAACTCTTTCCCAACAATATTGAGACAAATATCAGGCGGTTCACGATCGTTTTATATTTTTTGGACGTCATTTAACGGTTCTTTTTCTTGTTTTAAATAATGCCTACATGGCGTTCCCATATTTGGGTTTATCGTTCCCAAACATGGGAACGAAAATGCGTTCCCGAAAATGGGTACGCTTGACCATAGTTCCGCCTACTGAATAAGATCTTCTGATTACCGGCGCCGGGACGCTTCTAGAGCAGCGCGTGCACGCTGCTCTCCGATGGGCGTAACGCGGTCCGAGTCAACAGGGCTGGCCCCGGAGATGGAGAGAGTCACGCCGGGCGAGTGAGATCCTCCCCAACGATGCCTGGGGAAACGTTCGTCTCCTGGTCGTCCGCTCCTGCTTCGAGGGCTTTCTGTCCCAACAGGAAATGCCGGGAAGGATGAAGACACTGTTGACTCGAAAAGATGACACTCCTGTCCGGACGGAACGTGACGTTCTGTCCGGACAGGACACAGTATCCTACCTGGACAGGACAGCGCGGTCATGAATAGGAGACGGCTCTCCTGGCGGGCAAAGATCCGGCAATGCTGTCCAACCGGTAACGCTGCGCCGCCATCGCGGCCCGAGAGTTCTATATAGCTGTTGATCAATGTTGGGACCGGTGCTCACCAGCATTTGCATGACACAGGCGCCGGGGTATGAATCAGCGACGCCTTTCAGGCGGCAGAGGGGCGCGGATGACAAATGTGAGGGTCCACGCGCGGGACATCTTCATAGCGCTCATCACGGCGCTGCCGCCCGGCCGAGCACCGAGAACAAACTCAATGGGGAAAATGATTTGGCATTATGTTCGGCCTGTGCGAATTTCGCGCTGCATCACGACCGGTCTCGGAGGTTGGGCTGTGGGGAGCCGGGGAGTGGCACGCCCCTTTGACACTGTGATGTATGTTCCTGCGGTGGACGAGGGCAACTGAGAGTGAGTGGTAGGGTGATAAATTAGCTTTGTCATGTACTTTTGCACAGAACACCCATTTCACGCTGCAGATGGCTATCTACAGTATCTCAGTACAGAGTGTCAATGCTGCAATGAAACTCCGCTTTAAAGATCTGCAAACCAATTAAAAAGTAGGTAGCGTTTTTATGTATTGTATGTAACAGTACATACAATACATCACAATGGCAAGAATTGTGTGCACATAAGTGACGAGTCTGCTGTTTATTTTTATGTAGCCAATAATCATGTATACCAAGAACAGTAGCAGAACGCATACAACCGTCAGATAAAACGTGTACTTCCTACATTAGTGTTTATTTTGTATCAATCGTCGCGACAGCCGAACTGCAATGTCACGAGCACCGTGCGGTTTATATCATCTTTGGCTTCACCGAGCGGCTTTATGACCACCCTCGACAAGATAGAAACAGGCCAGCGTGTCCGGCTGACGGAGACCGTATACCACACCACACAGCCAGCACATACGCTCCGCGCTGCCAGCTCCGGTCACTATCTATCCATTCCGCGCTGCTCCGTAATGTCGTCATTTATATTCCGGCCCACTAATCGACGCTCTGCTCCCGTACAATGAACGCTGAGCTTGTGAATTAATTTACTAAAAACCCAGTAGGTAGCGGTGACTATGAATACGGGGCGGCCGCCGGCTGCGTCCCGCGTCGACACGAGATCAGATCACGACGGGAGAGCGCTCCGCCCCGCTCGGCGAGCGTCGGTCCGCCCCGGCGTCGGTCACCGCCCCGCCCCGGAGTGCCCGCTGACCGGTCTGTGTCTCTCCGGGGCACTCCAGGGCACTCGGCACTCGGCGGAGTAGAGAGGTCTGCCACTCGGAGTCGGCTCGCCAGGAGACCGCTCCTGATAACGGCCGGGCCAGTTATGGGAGTACCTATCGCAAAGGTCCTCTACCAGTGTAGTCAGCGGCGTGCCGACGCCGACCGCTGACACGTGCCGCGGACAAAAAAACAGACCGCAAAACGATGGACCGAGCTGGGAACGTGTCCACAACAGCCACCGGTCGGCCGCACAGTGGCGCTTTTTCATCCGGTCACCACAGCTGCGCCGGAGAGCACCGCGAAAATGTCGTAACCACAGTCAGCCTTGAGTAACAGCCCGCAACTGCTCCAATCTCACCAGCGAGAGCAGATGATGTAAAAACGGCAGGATAACTAGATTTTCAAAGAAAAGGACTCATGAAATCTTCCCTACCCCAATTGCTCCTCACTGAACTCAAAACAGCATGTTTTGTTGTTAAGTTTTCAAGTGATCCTTTAGCAATTGCGCCAAACATGGCTCATTGGAAGGACCTTCTACCGAAACAAACTTGTTGGCTATCTTCACTTCTTTCACTGTTTTCCATTATTTAATTTCATTTAAGAGGCATACCTTCCAATGTTCTTCTAAGCCATCCTTTCAGGGCGTATAGCACGGATCCGGAAATGTGTTAGCGCCGTGAAATCGTGAGGCGATCATTGGCTCACTGCGGCAGACGGCGGCGCAGCCGTGCCACCTCCCTCATCACCGTGCCTGCGTATCCATTGCATCCCGCCGATCGAGTTCAATGATCCGGGCACAGTGGACGGGTGGGCGGTGGACGGCGGGCGGATGGAGGGCGGCGGCGGGCGGCCTGGAAGGGGTCGGTGATGGGAGGAAGGCAGTCGAGCATTACCAGCTGCCCGCGTGTGCGGACTCCCTCCCCCTGAGAACCCCAGCGGTGCGGTGCCGCCTCTCATTTGGCGTGCGGCGTTTTTGCGGCGGCGCTGAGATTTTTCGGCGGCGCTAATGTATTCAACAATGATATCGGCGGCATCGGGCGGCGGCGGCGATTTTCGGCGGCGATAGCGGCGCGCGGCGGCGAGGGCGGCGGCCGGTCTGAAGTGGAGGAACACTCCCTCCGCGCCGGCCGGCCGTCGACGCCGGCAGGTCACCACCGCCGCAGATCGGCCCAATCGCGCCATCAGCATTAGCTAATTAGACCCTTCATTGGCGCTGAGTTAAGTGCCCCGGCTACCGGCGGCTTTTTGATGACGTTTTGTGCGATTTGGTGAGGTGCATGAGGTATCATTTGTACCTAAAGTGAAATGTTAACATCACTTGAGCCAACACGTGTGCACTGTTCACTGTTCTCTATGTCACCTTGTGAAATGTATACCTGAGAAGTGTCCACTTTTCAAGACTATGCTCCGCTAGGAACCATCGCAGGACTAAGTTTCGGTGCAAAAGTTTCATAATATGAGGGCTTGTGCTCAGGGACCGCAGGCCGCAGCTGTATATTGGTGTGCAAGTACTTACCTAATAATATTTGTAGAAGGGCTGTGTTAATCCCCATCCTCAAAGACGCTTTGAGAGTGTCCTGGAGAGCCAGTCGTCTCGGCTGCTCCCAGCCGGTTGTGCCCATCTCCCCACCAGTGATCTCCATTTCGCCGCTGGTATTCGTCCCTCGGCCACCCCTCCGCCAGGCCGGCCATTTAAACGGGAGCCGAGTTTGTATAATGGAGCGGGCCGCAGCGCAGAGCGGCCGCCGCCCACCGGGACGAGATGGTGAGACCGATAGGCGCGCCGCGGCTAAAAGCCTGTTGTGGTCGGGCGCCACCGCCGGCCGTGCGGCCGAGATCTGCGGCCGGTCGATCTGTCTGTGACCCGCGGCGGTCAGTCTGTGACCCGCGGCGCCGCCCCAGGGCAGGCCGACGGTCAGCAGGGATCGTCAGGTACTGAAATGTCTTCAAGAAGCCACCAGGTAACCATTCGCAAGGGTGTTCCACCGGGTTTATGGGCGTTGGGTCTCGGAATATGGCGTGAACGGGCGCTATTCGTTTAGAGGTTCAGGTGAACAGTGATCTCCCATCGTTCTGGCGCCTGAGGTGGTTTTAGTAAATAGCGTTGCTACTGTAAGAAAACAGTCCGTCCGGGCAATGGTCCCAGTGTCCTCGCGGACCAGGTGGTCCCATGTGGTCTCGGACCGATGCCCTGCTGCCCCGGGGCACCCGATGACACCGCGGTGAGCGGAGCGGCATCACGTCCCGTCCCCGCTGACCGTCACTGCCGGGCGGGCCCGTCACGTTACACACAGCCGCATTTGTTTGGTCCGAGCCGTCCGGGATTTGTGGTGACTGAGACGAGCATCAGATAGCCAGCTCTGTCAAATGGTCCGGAGAGAGACGATGGTCCGCCCGCAGCTCCCGGCGGGCTCAGCGCGCAGTTTGGGTGCTGCTCACGGCGCGACAATGGCCCCACATTGGCCGGGGAGCCTGATGGAGTGGATGACGGGACGTCACAGTGGGGGCTATGAATCGCGCACGATACACGATACGGAGCGTATGGGCCGCTGTACATATAGTCTGTATAATGTACATACGATATGGAAATGTTGCACTGAATACTGCAGCAGACAGTGCTGCGTTGGTGTGGACTGGCTTAGCTCGGCAGGCTGATAATTATATATTGGAGTGACAGTGATTATTTAACTAGAGTGACAGCGAGTTTTCTTATGGGCGTCTTGCCGGTTATAAAAGCCGCGGGTAATGTCAGCTCGACCTAGAGGCATTACAAAACCGGGCATGTCTGCGATTGAACGCTATAGCAAGAACTGCGGTTCCCGGAACGATGTGGCTGTAATGCACAATAACATTAGCCAGACGTCAACTGACAGTGGTAGGTAACTCATCGTTCACAAATTGATGCGCTTTTGATAGACTTAAGCCAACGCAAGCTGTAAAAAGAATTCACATTTGTTTCGAACATGTCGTTTCCAGTTTGCACTGAGGTGGACCACATTGCAACAAAAAGAATCCCTACCTAAAATACCCTAAACAAGACCAAAATATGATCAAACATAGGTATCATCAAACGGGCATTGTGCAGCCCTTATAGGGACTGCCCGGTCCTTTTTGGCGGCCGTATTCCTTCCATGAACCTCAGACCCGAATCCAGACCATACCGAACCCTCTGCTGTCCAAACCGGCACCGAGCCCTGTCGTTCAATAGAAACCATCCTCTCATGGCTGTAAAAAAATCGCGCCGCGAGTGTCGATCGCGGCCGGCCGGCGGCAACCACAGACCGGGGTTTGAGCGGCGCCGCTGTCGGACCAAAGGGGCCAATTGGCCGCCGACAGGCCGGTTATTACCGTCACGGCAGCAGTGACCTGATAAACGACGGCCCGCCCTCGGCCGAGCCGAGACACCCAGCGAACAGTTCGGTAAGTGACGTCGAGAAAGGCAGCCCGGCTCCAGGAACGGCCGGCCGACCGGTGGAGACGGCTACTCGACAGGTGCTGCCACCTGTCGCCTGAACGCTGAACTGTCAGCGCAGCGCTCCGCCGCCGGCTGACGTATGATAAGGGCGCTGCTGCGGGAGAGCGACATGCCACTCCTCTCGACGGTCATCATATATGTATGATGTACCTGTTAGCCGTTAGGTAGGTATTTAGAAATAGCCAAACTATATCTTAATTTTCTCCTGTATACCTATCTCCTTAGGTACATGTATGTTGTTATTCAGTTGTGCAACTTTAGCCCGACTAAACACCTAAATAATTTATGTTAGTTTGGCTTCGCGGGAAGAGTGTCAGGCCTACAGCTTTAGAGATACAGAAAAATGTTTCGACATAAAAGGTGTGGAATTAAGAGGGATATAAAACTGTCATTTCGGTTTTTCGAATTTTTCGGATTTTGATCCCCAAAAATAAAAAAAATATATTTTTTGAATATAATAGCCGAAAACTCCAAAAAGTATTTGAATTTCGAAAAAACGAAATATATGTGATAGTCCCTACCGCCTTCTATCTACATACCAAATTTGAGATCGATACCTCTTTTTTTGGCCAAGTTATAGCGAAAAAAAAACTTCAAAATTGATAACGTCAAATTTTCAAAGTCAACTTTTAGCAATTCTAGACCTCGTAGCGCAAAACAAAGACCACCATTAGACTCCCCGTGACGAGCTGCATCGAATAAATGCCCATTTAATGCAAAAATATCAACTTTGAAATTTGACCTTTTTTGACCTGACCTTGACCTGACCTCCACCAGAAAGTGACCTAAACCGTACCTGATGGTCTTATAACCAACACCATTGAGTTGGAAATGAAAAACTGGCCATAAAACATGCATCGCATAACCTTAGTAAAGTTGGGCTCATGTTGTGACCCTTGGTGACCTTTGGTGACCTGACCTGTGACCTGACCTGGTATGACCAGTGACCTCTAATAGCAACATATGTACTAGACAACTGACGCCCTATCGCTGATTTTCGACAAAATGCGTTTTACTCGGTGTTACATTACAGCTCTTTCCCTAGAAGCCCCGTGAACGGTGAAACATTTTATCTTTGACCTGACCTGTGACGTCATCGGTGACCCCGAGGTCAATGAAATTTGGTTTTCTCTCGACAAATTTGACAGGTCTATCGAACGCCGTTTGAATTTTCCGGATCCGTCCAGTAGTTTCGGAGATACGAGGGGGGGGGCAAAAAATGCCCCCCCCCCCCACCGCGCGGAAGGTGGCCGGGAGGCCCACCGCCTGCTGGGTTAAGCAATGAGAAAAGTAAATGCACATTAATAACACGTTTTAAACTATCAAAGGAAGTGGTGGGAAAGTTCCTTTAACTTCGAAGAGCCTTATGCATAAATATATGCGTCACACTGCATTACGAAAGATATGTAGGAACAAAACAAAGTGCCTAAGATTCTGCGATCATTTACCTTGTTTTGCTCTCTTCAATGAGCCAATTGGAATGTCAAAACCACACCCGCCATCACGCCACACCAAGGCTCCCGCTGCGACGCGTGAACGTAATATAAAGGCGAGCTTTCGGCCGGCGCCGCGCGGCCGCACGCGGCACGCTCATTGGTCGAGACGTGCGCTAACTGGCGGGTTCACTCGGATCAGAACAGTCGCGTGCCAGAGACCGACTATTAGCGCGGCACGTGCGTGACAGCCGAACCGAGCCGCCGCCACACCGAGAATAAAAACTTCAGGCTGGCGTAAAAAGGCTAGTGGTGACGCCTAAAGCCACAATGAGTGCCGCTACCTTTGACGGCCGTTATATCCCAGAGGTCGATTCAGATTCAGATTCAGATATATCGATTAGGCTTCGATTAGGGTGGATTGCTCTGAAACTGTTCCTCGCCGTGCTACCTCTAATCTCAGACACGATTTACCATGAGGATCGGCTGTAGACGAACAATTTATCCAATGACCAATGTCCATTGTCCACACCACTCTGTAAGCTGGCACTCGGACAATAGTGACAGCCTGTTACGGAACCATCGTAAGAGTATTGGCATCTGTAGCTGCTTCCATGAAATTAGGAGCCCATATCTAGTCAGCCTAAGCGCGCGCAGCATGGCAAGCCAAATTCTTGTTAGGTCTTCATGCAGCCTGCGTTCACTCTCACATCGTAACTTGGAGCACCAACGACCAACGAAAGCACGAGCCGCAGTACCTCCGTGTCAAACGGCTGCATGCAGTCGTGATTCAACGAGCTGACACTGCAAACATCCTCAGACATATTGTGTCACCGCCGTTCGATAGTCTCCCCCCCCCCCCCCCCAGCCGCAGCTCAGTGCCCCGCTCTCCAGCCTTCCCAGAAACGTCTGTCGTTCGGAGGTCCGCTCGCCGTTCCTCAGCTGCGCGCGATGCATGTAAAGAACACCCTGCGCGCACCCGCTGATGGCTTTACTGGCCACGGTGACAGGTGGGTGTGCTTTGCGGTAGCGCGCGAGGCAGCCGTGAGTTGCAGCCGGTGGCAGCGGTGGCCGGCAGTGTTCCTGTGCACCCTCTCAGCATGCCCACCACTCCCTCTCCTCCCTGCCGCGACCCGACGGTAAAGGACCGTATTTACCGGCT
Source organism: Amphibalanus amphitrite (assembly GCF_019059575.1). Classification (NCBI taxonomy): domain Eukaryota; kingdom Metazoa; phylum Arthropoda; class Thecostraca; order Balanomorpha; family Balanidae; genus Amphibalanus; species Amphibalanus amphitrite. The sequence continues at coordinate 379,834 of NW_024881749.1, forward strand.
CTAATGGGACCATAAAACCACCCGCCGTGCCGAGGGGATAACAGCGCGTCACTCCCGTCCGATATGGCGCCTTATTCCAGACGCTGGGTATCAGCCTGTGTAGCGAGCAGGTGCCAACTCTGCGCACCGGAACGGCCAAGAAGACTTCCAGTACTTACAGAGCCCATGAGTAGCCTTATGAGTTGTGAATAATGTGATAAACATCAAGTCTAAGACATATCATGACAACGCAATGTCATGAACAGCCTCCAGTCATTTGTATAGAAGCAGTCTACATAGCTGACGCTGAGGAAGTGGCTGATACAGACAGGGTTGTATACGACTCAGTCAATAGCAATCAATTCAATCACGACAAATTTGGGAAACCAATCAAATCAATCAAGTCAGAGCAGTTTTCGGGAATTGATTCAATCGACTCAAACGCGACAATGAAAGGAATCAATCAACTCAATCAAACGACTCAAACCAAGACATACATTAGGTTTTTTGCCCCACCAACTTGGAAAAGTGTCCATGGCAGTCTGGTGTACCTACCTACCTGCCTACCTACAGAAGAAACATAAAAATTTTGTCATTTAAAATTATAAATTGCAATGCCATTCAAAGTTTCTATGTAATAAGGAAGGATACCTAGTGATGGACAAGTGGATCATGATATTGAGGTTCAATGGGTAGAATTGGAGCAGAAGTTTCATTTAGTGGGTGCAAAATAACCCAGTAGTTGACTCGCCCCTTAACCCAAATCACCACCTTTCACCTAAAAGTTGTCAATTTAATTTTGGCCATATTCCAACTCCATTTACACTAAATATCAGATATTGCAGTTGAAAGTTGGCTGCTCGGATTTTGGCAGTGTTCGTGCTTTGGCCATTTACCCTACACCATGTCTATTTCAATGGATTATATGCATCAATAACATATTAACCATAGGGAAATAGAAATAAATATCTTACCTGTATGTGACGGTTTTGGTTAGACAGAGACTGACGGGCAGCCTGAAAAATCTTTCCACACAATGTGCATTTGAGACGTGGGATGTTGTCAGATTGGGAAGGAAGAGATTTGAAGTATTTAGCGGTCCACGACTCTGGACGTGGCATGTCAATGTTAGGTACCTATGTGAAGAATTCAAAACATTTTATTGCAATACAATTTGAAACTGTTAGGACTGGGGGATAGGGATGAGGATTAAAAATATATTTAAAAGGAATGGAGAGGACAGGAACTCTGGAACCACAGTATAAGTTAAGGACAAAGGAAGTGGGAACGAGGAAAATTAAAACGCGAAAACGGCACGGTGCGACTGCATGGGCTTTGGTAACAACTGGATTGCGTCAGCTGGCTGGCCAGCTGGCGACGCACGAAAGGTATTTAATTTTAGATATAAGCGCGGTAGTAGGATGGACATAAATATTTCAAATGGCTTTAAATGAAAAATTGATTGGTAAATATTTATTCTTTTATATCTAGCATTGATATGTAAGAAGCTCTGCTAGCGCCACCATACGGCGCCAGCTGGCAAAAAATCCAGTTAATACCAGAGCCCGACTGCATGAAAACGTTTTGCCAATAAGTATGCTAAGCTTTTATAAATCCTTATTCTACGTCTTTTGATTTTTTGGTAAGATGACGTCATTGATTATCATGTAGTATGGTAGATCATCATAAAATAAATCGGTTGTACAACAACAATTTCGTTTTAGTTATTATTTTATTTGAAATAAAACCACTTAATAATATTCGGTAAAATACTTCAAGGAAAATGAAATATATTAAATATGTTATGCTTAGGCTCTCAGGAGAAAAGGATCAACAAACGTTCTGCTGCAAATTAAACAATGCAGCAAATTAGCTATTAAAGGGACCCTCCCACCTTCAAAAAAGTTTATGAATTGGCATGAAAGTGATGTCGCTCGGTTCAGAAAGAGCGAAAACGATTATCTACCAAATTTCACTGAAAAATATTCACCGGTTTTCAAGATATTAGACTTTTACTTTTGTTTACTTTTTTGGGATCTCCGCTGTCTCTAGCGACTTTATTTTAGAAGTGCGGCGTTTGCGGCAGTTGTTGCGCGCAAATAGCATATACCACCGCGTGCTTCAAAACGTTTTAGTCAAACATTTAAAAATCGTTAGATATTTGCGCTGACGTCACACATTCAGAGGGGTATTCCTAAGCATTAGCCCCTCTGAATCAAAATGCTGCAATTTTGAAATTCAATATTTCCGATTTAAGGCATTTCTCGATGTTGTGAGTGCCGAAACCGGTAATTGTGAGCCAGGGACCCCATTTTGGCTATCTCAACTCAAATCTAATGTTAAGGTGGGAGGGTCCCTTTAATTAGGCACGTAAACGTAAATAGCGAGACGAAAACGGCGCTTTTGTTTCAGTTATTTTTGTAGGGGTTTCAGATATTTATAGAGTTCAGTGGGTTGTTTCTGAGGAGATGTGGAGATGTGAATTATTAATTAATCACACTTTATTAGTATATAGGGCCTTGTACTTTATCATCTGGATTAAAAAATCTTTTCCTGCTGAGTGCAAAAAGGTAGGTAGGTGCATCGCCAGGTTCTATCACCAGGATTGGTGCAGTTATTGCAGTTGAAAGTCAAAGTTGGCTGTTCATGTTTAGGCCCTGTTCTTTATTTGGCCATCTACCCCATACTGCAGTTGTGATGACAAGCAGTTTTCAGTGTAGTTTTGTGATCTTTGATGTCATCAATTGGTGTCATTATTTTTCGTCAACTAAAAGTTATTTGAACTTTCCTTTCAATCGACTCAATCATACGAGTCACTCTAATTTTCAGGAATCAAATCAGTCAACCAGTCGCTAAAGTCAAACGAGTCAGTCAACCAGTCATCTCGAAAAGTCAATCGACTCAATCCAATCAACTCAAAATACGCGTTGAAACAAATCAATCAATTCAATCGACTTGATTGGTATACAACCCTGGATACAGATGAGTGACTGACAGCAGATGCTCTCAGACGAGGCTGCGTCCTGGGAGGCCGCGACCTTGCAGAACCAGTGACGGCCCCGATGCTTCCGTCGCTGTATCCCCTCTTCACTTGACACGCGCATTCCGCGGGCCGCATCTTCCGCCACCGCCGACCGCCAGCGGTCATTACACTGAATGGCGTCCTGTCCGAGCCACATAAAGATGTATAATTAGCATAAACGGTGGCCGACTATGTGCGGTATGTGCCGTACCGCCTGCCGCCAGCCAGATGTCGGTCCAGGTGCCGCGGCACAGCACAGCTTCCTGGGCCGGTGGGGGAAGCTGAGTCGGTGTATATGAGACGAACGAAACGGGCTGGGTCATCGGCGTCTCATCTGGCGTAAAAGCAGGCTAAGTCACAGGGTTATCATCCCGGCTGAGCGTCCGGTCAACCCCTCGCGAGCACCCGGCTCGACTTAGAGCGGGCGAGGCTGATGAATGGCTGAAGTCTGCGCCCAGAACAGCCATCTCCGGTGGTCAGAGGGAGGTGGGAGAGATAGCCTCGGGGAAGACGTAAAGGATGATCCTCGGTCACAGACGGCAGGGACCCGGGGTGCAGCTCCGGGCAGTGCTGCCAGATGGGGAAGGCTGTAATCCTCCAGATCAGTTACAAAAATCCTCCAGATTCCTCCAAATCCTATTGGTAGATATAGAAAGGCGGTCTTGGACGCTGCGGAGGGCTATTATACCCCCAAAAAAGTTTCACCAAATTCTAAAAACTCATCGGATTTCGAATCCTTTCGCACTGCTGTGCAGTTTAAAAGATACCTTTTCTTATAAAAGCTGTTTAGTTTTCGTTTTATCCTTTAAAAAAACGAAAATTTTCGTCGATTTCGGGCGCTGCAGGGGGGCCGGGGGCATTTGCCCCAAATGTCCCCCTTAGATCCGCCAGTAGTTTGGTACCCTCGACCCTCGTAGATATAGCTACAGACTGAGACATTCTGCAGTCTCACGGTGATAAAGGACGTGATATATCCTAACGGGTAGGGTGACGCTGGGCAGGAAAATGCCTTTTTATTATTGAAAGTGTTATATTTTTCCATGAAATTGAATATAATAATCGGGCGACAATTCCTCCAGATTTTCCTCCAGAATCAAAAATCCTCCAAAAGCGAAATTTGTCCGCAAATAGAGTTCAAAATCCTCCAGATTTGCGGAAATCCTCCAAATCTGGCAGCACTGGCTCCGGGGGCAGACGAGAGGGAAGTTCTCAGTTCCCAGTCATTACACGTCAGTATTACATTCCAGTAGCGGTCGCCATGCCGCTGGCGTCGTATAAGAGACGCAGCCCTCCCCTCTCGGAGGAGCGGCAGACGCCTCCGGCTATAGCAGCGCTGCGACTGGGTCCCTGTACTGCCGGCACTAGTTCGGAGTACGACCGGTGCCGTTTGAGACCATATAGAACTAGAACCATATTCCGAGACAGGCAGACTCCGGCTCTGAGCGATATACTGAGGCGGTTATATACATAGGCTCCGCCGCCTGGGAGCGGTACCGGCAGCGGTTCCGGCCCCGGCGGCCGCCAGCCAAGCGGCTCCAGTTGCACGCCCAGCCGACAGCCGAGCGGGAAATAATTTAATTTCGGTTGCAGACGGTGCAGTGTTCCACCCCAAGTGGCCACTCGGCCGGAGGAGCTGGAGGCCGCCAGGGCACGCCGGTGGCGGCGGGAGGCCATTGGAGCGCGGGTGCCGCCCACTGCAGCAGCCCGCGGCCTCTGCTCTGCAGAACACAAAACAGGACGGCCGCAGCCGGACATATTATCCCGGCGGGATATTAATCTGGCGACGGGCCGGGATTGAATTAGGAGCGCCGGCGGCTGCCGTTTCCAGGACCGCCCGGTCAGAAGCCGGCGGGAGTCAGCAGTCGTTTGTGAATGTGGCGCCGTGGGCCAAGGAAACAGCAGAACAGTGATAGACGACGCTTCAGTGATAGGCGGTGATTCAGTGATCCACGACATTACAGCGATGGTGCAAGGGGAGTTCAAGATAGTGAGGCAGGACAGCCGAGAGAGCTGCGCGGTCGTCAGATGCATTCGCGGTGCTGCATAATCACACTGAGTCAATGACGCGCCACGCCACTTACTCGTACGAGTACATGCTGTCTCGGTCATTCTGGACTATGCTGGCTTGGATCAAATCTGGTACTTTCACTGCGGCTGATTGGGATCGAAGCACATGGCAATAAAACAAAACTGTTTGAATATCAAAATTTTACTCGCTTACATATTGAGCAGTGACTGTGGTTCTAAATCGTTTTCTTTTTCGCGATCCTATGCGTAATTAGACATGAATGCCCACGACTTGAGCATGCATCCATCTTCCCAAATTAGTTCAATTTATGCGTCACAATAACTTTTCCCGTATGACTTCATTTGCTTGTTACCCTGATGGGTTTCAGACGCGTCAAACAACTCACACTAACACGACAGTTTTATTGTCAGACCTGGAGTGCGGCGTGGTTCAGGGAACTCGGAGCAGAGAGCATTTCGAATTCCTCCCAGCAATCTTCCCAACACATGGCGGGCAATGCGTGACATGGGGTCATTAGTGACTCAGTCAGAAGCCCCCATTGCTGCCAGTCGGGGGCAATCTACGTGCGACTCGGCGCGAAGGTGAGCTGCCGGCATGCGAGCGGCACTCACTGGTACCGCGACCGTACCCGTGCATTGTGCACTGGGCACTGTGCAGCACCCGCTGGGTGCGCTGAAGAGCAGGCCGAGGAGATGATAAGAGCACATCTTGGCTGAAGGCGAGGATGAAGGTCGAGGGACTTCCAGTCAGCACAAAGACGATGAAATAGACGGTAATGATGTCAAGAAATCGAAATTGGGAGCGTCGCCTTATCTGGAACGAGGCAAATGTTATAAGACAATTAAAAAATGAGTTAAATATTTTTCATCTGCAATCCACATCTAAATATATTCGTCACACTCCATGCAAGTGGGCCAGTATCATCTCAGAGATTACTCTGCAATAAAATCAAAACTGTTGCTAATGATACGTTGAACTTCATTTTTCTGGCATTTTTTAAAGTGGCAACCATCGAAAGTTCACGTTAACTGCGATAGATTGGACAGCCTGCCAGTAACGCGACCTGCACCTGCCTTACCAGATCGCCACCGAGGCATTCTGGGAACCATCAGCACGTCGTTGCAGCTAATAGAGCGACGATACCTGCCATAAATCCAGTCGCTATTTCCTGCCATTGTTACGAGTGCTGCTCTGATTTTACGCTCGATGTCGCAGAGTCGCTAACACATGTGCAGTTTCCCGCGGAAATGTTTCGCGAGAAGCGCTTCTGCTGGCTCTTTGACTGTCAGTAGAGTCTGAGGAGCTTAGTGGATGACACATCGGAAAAAAATCCGGCACCTCGTCATCGACACTGATTCCAACAAAGAGGATCGCTGGATCTACCTGAGCGTAGGGAAATATAGAAGCTACCGTCACAAATGATTGATGCGAGTCAAGGGCGATACCATCAACAAAAAAGGAAAGGGAGCAAATCATAGCGAATCACTCCTTGTTACACGCTCCCATGAAAATAACCTGGAACGTTGCGCTGCCTTGTTACATGATAGCAGGATGTGATAGTGAAAATCAATTGTTTCGTCGGAATGTTTCGTCTTTCTCCTCCTGTCAGTCCGTCCTGACGCGGCGCGGAACGCATCTCTCATGGGTCATAATTACGTTAAGCCTAATGATGCATAATTACGCTCATTTACCAACAGGCTGCGGGGCACTTTTGTCCGTGCTGTAATGGGCCAAGAGGTGCGTTTTTGCGCGTGCCGCCGCTCACGGTCGCTCTCCTGGCTGGCCGGCGGCGGCCGGGCGGGCTGGTCGGAGCGGCGCCGGCGCACACTGGTCGGAAACGCCCTCACGAGAGGCCACGGGCGATTCCGGAGTTTCGGATTATTTTTTATATAGATAGATTTGAAATTGATCAAATTATTATAATTAGGCAAAAAAAACTAATCCGGGTGACCAAAAATAACTGTAATCAGCCCCCGAAGATGGGGTATCCCAGAACTCGGAAACTGACGCGGAGCAAGAGGTTTCTTGAGCCGGATATTCAGAGTCTTATTGCTGATTGACACCAAATTGAAATCCCACATATTATGCATCAAAATGTTCGTTATGAAGTTGCCGACTGGTCAGTGCAAAATTTTTGGTATACTTTTTCCCTACCTAAGATTTACTGAAGCTTTTTTATGAAGGCTCTCCTACAGTGATTCTGGAATATAACTGCAAAGTTTAGGTAAGGAAACAACAGGTAGTCCCATCTAGTTCCACTCTGATTTTTTGTGAGATGAAGCAGGATTTAAATTTACACCAGGGCAACATAAAAGCTAACTGCGCATATTTGCGCAAAATTTGCAGGAGCCGCTCTTCCTACCCAACTACCGCCCGCCCCGCCCCAGTTTCGGCTCGGCCGCCGCGCCCGGCTTACGCTGACCTATGTGGGCCTGCACGCATCCATGCGTAGTTGACTGGTCATTAAAAACAGATGCGCTTGAGTTTATGAATTTGGTGAAAAGCGTGTTTTATATATGCATTTATGTATGTATTGACATCAAAAGCCTTCCACATATTGCGTGACGATTACGGCTTGCATTTAGAGAGCCTTGCTATTGACAACCATCACTCGGCTGAAGAAAGTGGAAATTGAAACCTTCGTGAATATAAGACGCTGCAAATATAGGACACCTGTCACTGACGTCGGGTTACCTTGGGCCGTCTTTTTACATTAGATCACAATTCCGGTATTTAACCCTGGCCGGACCGATTGGTTTTCTATATTGACCGGGGAGGGTTGACTTGGTACAACTCCCTCGCCGTTTCGCCTCTAATTGAGCTAGAGCCTCGCGGAAAAAACAAGCTCGTGTGCCGTTATAAGACGCAACAATTAGGTACTACCCGATTTTAAGGTCTTAGGTCAGCCAGTGACCTCTTAGGTCAGGTAAGTGCCACAAGGCACGGGCTCGGTTTTAGGTTAACCCGCGCCCGGCTGGGGGTCCTGGATTTCCACGCCCTGCTGGGGGGGGGGGGGTGTTTGAACACCCCCCTTCTAACTCGGCTCCTGGGCCACGTAGCGATACGCGGAAGGCGGCGTTCGAAAGAGCGTCAAAAATAATGAGGAAATCACTTCGGTCAATTTTTTGGTCAGGTCAAAGGTCAGGTCACCAGAGGTCATTGAAGGCAAATTTTCGCCGATTTCCAGGTCGAATGTCGAAAATTTCCAAGAAGCCAACGCATAACTCGGGAACCAATAGAGCTACAGCGCCGCGGAAAAGCGCATTCGATAGCCCTATTAACGCCCTTTCTGAGTAATTCTCTCAGATTTGACCTAACGTCAACGGTTTTGCCTGCAGGGGGCAAAAACTGCAAAAATAGCCGATTTTTTCGGAAACAGTTTTTCTGCAATAACTTTTGACCCAAGCATTGTACGAGCTTACTTTTACCCACATCGTGTTCCTCTCGTCAAGACGCATCGAACGAACTATAATTTGACCTTGAAAGGTCAACTTGAAAATTTGACCTCAGGTCAAGGTCATGACCTGACCGGAAAGGGTCATGTTGCATATCAGTCGATCCGTATCGTCGAGCTGAACACATCTAAGGCGTTTTCATCGCTCTAGCATGCCTCTATCAAAAGTTATTTGCGAAAAACTGTTAGATACCATTCGTGACCTAAGATGACCTCAGGGCATAAACAGGGGTCACAGACACCATTTTCATGTTCAGTGTGTCTAAACCACTTGTTATTCAGTGTTTGGGAGTGTTTATAATGTCTTTCGTCCAAAACAGGCGCATTTCAATTTTCTCCCATTGACTTATAATGGTGAGGTCGCAAAATTGACCTGACCTTAGGTCATCGATATCAAAATTCTGAGATACACATTTTGTACATGCTAATGCTCTTAGCAATCGCTGAAAGTTTCAAAGCGATCGGTCACTCGGTGTAGCTATGACAGACATTGAAACTTTTTATTAGGTGAGGTCACTTCGAGTGACCTGGTGACCTGACCTTGAATGACCTTGGTCTGAAATTTTCACAACATGTGTAGAATTGATGTATGATAAAGTGTACCAAAAACGGCGGCGCGGAGCGCCGCCGTTTTTGAGATATTCGCGAAAAACCACAGGGGGGGGGGGTGTTCAAACACCCCCCCCCCAGCAGGGCGCGGGTTAATTACTTTGCCAAAAATGGTCGCACTGCCGCGATTTTGACATCATCGTATTTGTCTAGCTCAGGCGCGTTGAATGCTATACTTGGTGTTCGGGTGAAGTCAACTTAAGGTGTTAACCTCGGGTCAAGGTCAGGTCGGAGCCCCTCAGGTCACGAAAATGGTTGAAGGAGGTCATATCGCATATCATTCGATTCGGCAGGTCTTCCTGAGTCTAATGGTGGCTTTCCCGACTCTCTAGCTCCATCTGATCAGGAGTTATTGACGAAAAACTTATATGGCCTTAGTGACGTCATAAATGACGTCACGCAAAGTCAACAATGCTAAAGTGAAGCACTGGACCTTGCAAGGAGTGCATGAAACCATTCCCGGTGCCCGAATAGCAGCTCCCAATTTCCCTTGTTGACTTAAAGTGGTGCTAGATCCTGTATTATACTCAATTATGACGTCATAACTTAACAGATTCACGTCATATATTTAGTGCTTGACATCCAAATGATAGCTTACATATGACAGAGAAGGTATGCAAAGTTTTATGAAGTTTGCTTCACTAGTTGTGGAATAACAAGCAAAAAACTTTTGCGGAAAGGCCGCTGGCCTCTCGCTGGAGCGTTTCCGACCAGTGTGCGGCGGGTCAGGCTCGGCACGGGCCGCGGCAGGTCAGTTCACCGGTCCGGTCCGGCACAGAGTCCAGCGGCGGCCGGCGCGCGCAAAAACACCGACAAATAGCCGACTTCTCGCGCCGAATCGCCAGCTCGCTCTGTAATTTGGACCTGCCCAAACACTCCTGCATATGGATGAAGTGTATAAATGATAGCTGAACAAAAAACAGGCAGTAATTAGGAGCGGAGCGGGCGGCTAAGTGTAGCGCCGGCGGCTTCCTGTGCCGCCCAGGCGCGTCAATGCCGCCCTAAGTGGTCAGTCGAGACTGCGACTCCTTCACCGCTCACACCACGGCGTATCGCTCACCCACTGCCGCCGATGACGCCGGGTCACAGCGGTCGGCCCACGCTAGATGAGACGGGCTCCAGCGCCGCATTCATTCAGGCAGTGATGAATGTAGAGTTTCCGGTATTCCAGTCATTAAATCTCGCTAGCGTGTGGTAAATGACAAACTTGCCAGTCATTAAGAATGAGCTATGCGACAAACACTCAGTTTCCTCGACAATGCAACCATTTCCTGGATGAAAATAATCAAGATGTGCCTTTATTTATATGGTTGTCCACCAGGCAGTCTTCCCGCAGCTTCAGCAACCATGAGCACGGAAGGTGTCTTGCACAATCAGCCAGCCGCAAACGCCTGGGCTCATCCCATGGTCCTGATTCCGTCACCGTTTCGCTGGTGCCAAGAACAACACAGCACAGCTCATCGACAGGTGCTACGAACATTGAACAACATGACAGCCCCATCTGAGGGAACTACGAACAACACGCGGCGGAGCGGTCTCGGCGGATGTTTGCCGGCCGTGCCCCCGCTCTCCACCCCTGTCATATGCCGTCCCGCCGCGCCAGACAGTGGTGGTACAGTCTCCCGTTCAGCTCGTCCCGGGCCCCCGGTCTGTGTGCTCACAGTGGCGGAGCGGTGTTTGCCGCGGCCCTGTTTGCTCCCTAGACCCGGTGGCATCACGTTCCGCCGTGCCGGCGAGTTTGCGTTCGGGGCGGGCCATGGTAGTGGCCGGTATGCTGACCACGCCGCCCGCGACTCGCCGTAAGTCCCCTCTGTGATGCGGCGGCACGTGCGGGCCCGGCTCCGGTGGCCGGCAGCCCGGCCGGGGGGGGGGGGGGGGGGTGCAGCTGGCCAGACCGCGGTACCAGCGACACTGGCTGGACGGGGACTTGTCGGGCAGTTCAAGTTAGGCGTGGGAGGGGAATCACATGCCCTGCGAGTAGCGATGAAATGTTACTTGAAATGTTAACTTGAAATGTTACATATACTTCGATGAAATGTTGCAGAGTCTTAGTGTTGTCCCATTCACTAGTGATTAACAAAAAAGGGAATTAAAGAAAATATTCAATTTCAAAGACACTGCAAGGAATTTCAATTAACGAGTGTGCCAGCACCAAATGATGCGCCCAATTAGCTCATTTCTCACGGCTCAATGCTCGCTTGCCACTGCAGTCAATGCTCGCTCACTCACAAGCGACTTTCCCTGCGCGACTGCAACGGATCACAAGAAGCTAGCACCGGATGCATTGGTGAATGCAGCGCAACACAAGAAAACAACTCACTCTCCGAGCGCGCTCCCATGTAGGCAGTGACGAACAGAGGAGAATATTGTTTTACTTTTCAAGGTCTATGGGACATAATAATATTGCTAGTTTGAAATTGTATAAGATATACTGGTTCCGTAATACCAGTCAATAAGAGCATCGGCAACTCCCAAATTTGTTGTTAAAAGTTGTCCTGTTGTATACCTAAATGAAGGACATGACAAAATAATTCCGTTGAGTTAGGCGAAATAGCATATGAAAGTACAAATAAGTTATAAAGTCATATTGTACGATTGGAACAATGCTAAGCTATTTTTTTTTTTTTTGAGACGCTCAATGTTATTCGAAATAACAGCAGTCTCACTTTCCAATACACGATTTCGACCAGGACAATTTGTCAATATTTTTGTGAACACCAGCTTTCTCGTCCAAAAAGCCATGCGCGTGAAGATCCTCCAGCAGGCTAAAGAGCTAGCGACTACCCGTAGAGCTTTGCTTCGAGCCACTACGCTCCAGCGGCGGCGGCCCACAAAGGTGCGCCACAACTGCCGCTCAGGCGCTGTAAGTGCAGTGTGCGCCGACACCGGGCCTGTCACAGCCGTCACGCCGTCACGGCTCCGATAGAGACCCCGGTGCGCCGCCCCGAACCGCTCCCGTCACAGGTAATGACGGGTCAGGGCGGCGGCGGCGGCCGGCCAGCCCGACACGGGCCAATCTTCCCGTCCAGCGGTGACCGGCGGCCCCCGAGAGTGACCGGTGACCGGACATAGCCGCGGAGCCGCGGCCGCCGACCCGCGTCCTCCCCACGGCGACTGGGAAGGAAATGGACAGTGTATCTAGCGATGTAGACTGGGTGGAAGGAATGTGCCACATTGCTCGGCAAAAGAACAGCATGCGAATGGAAATGCTGGGGAGAATAACAGGAAATGAGCAGGGAAAACTTCACGTGCAGCTTCCTGTCTGCGTCGAATTGTTTCGCCGGCAGCTGACTTGTGGGACAGCGAATGAGCAGCGCGCGTTCTTGCTGAGGGAAAAAGGAAATGCAAATGTACAGCGCATATATGCATATGTTTACCAATAGGAAAACGAGAGTGAGCTGAGACAAATGGTTCGAAGATGTTGGAAAATACTGAGGTAAACAAATGCATAGCATTCGATACCAAACGCCCGCGACATCACTTGCTCTCACGCCTTACCGTCCAAGATGGATGGTTGTATCAGCTTAGGTGCCCATGTTGATGCATGGTAGAACCGGTTAAGGTGCACAGGAAAAAAATACAAGCACAACGTTAGGTGGCAAGCAGTGTCTACTCGTAAATACCTCAACTCCGAGGTAAGTACCTATTAGACAAGTCCAGTGACTACTGCAATACCAACATCTTCCATGATGCCACTGGTTAGCTATTAAATCGAAAAGTATCAGGCCGATGGTGCTGAGCACAACGTGACATTTTCCACTGAAAGCAATAACAAAGGCTGGGCCACTAACCTTTTTCAAACATTCTACTCGGTTGTCTAAGCGTGTAAATCGCACAACAACGTGATAAAGGTACGGCTAAATGACCTTTTAGCTGCGTCGCCATAACTCAAACGCGACGCCGCAAATCATTTCGAAACGGCGGGGCCATAAATTTCACTGCTAACCGGGGGACTGGAGACTCCGTAGACCAGCAGCAGTCGGCCGAGAAAGAGGAGCGAGGGGAGCAGCCAGAATTGACGCCTAGCCTCCAGGGACATCACTCTATCCCGTAGATCATTTCTAAAGTCGTTAACTACCAGCCAGGATCAAACTTCACCTTCTCCCTTACATTAGTACTCGCTGACGCTACGACTTTTAATTAATCCAAGCGCTCAAAACAAATCGTAAACAGCCATTCCATCAGGGCCACCGGGCGCGCCGCTCGCTCCGTTCGACGAGTTGTCTATGTAAACACCACTTCACAGCTGGAATTGCTAACAAGACAGCGGCGGCGACGTACGAGCGCCCCGACCTCGCCGCACCCGCGCCGCTTATTGCCCACTAACTCGCCTGTAAACAGGAGTCAGACACACTGCCCGAGAGGGGTGGGGGGCTGCGGGACGAGCTGAGGGCTGTGTGGCGGGCTGGGGCTGCGGGCTGCTCGGGCCGCGGGACCAGGGCGAGGCGTGACGGACCGCCTCTACGGCCGACATCGATCACGGCCTCCCGCTAATCGGCCGTGACTTGTGACCGGGGGCCGCCGCCACGGGACCACCCCTAATGAATGCACACTATCGGTACCCCGCTGGTCACCGAATCAACAGCGCAGGAATACGCCCGGCAGCCGCGGCCCTCAGCAGCGTGCGGGGCTAGGGTAAGTGGCTCCTATCACGCACACCTAGTAGGAAAACTGCTCTTGAGACTTACTGAAACCTGTTTTGCTGATAAAATGGTCACAAGCAGTTTTCATAAGCATTTGCTTTCTTGATTTGACTTTTACATTCCAGCGTTCCTTCATCATTTATGACATATAAGGCAAAACATCCACCAACGTCCGACGTGCGCTAATAGAGCACCGGTGCTCTTATGACGCACATTCAGCTGCCTCAAATGCGCACAAGAACAATTCCAACAGGTTTAATAAACATGTCGAGGTATTGATCAAATCACTTTATTTTAGCCTTCGCCCCAGTGGGGGGGGGGGCATATGTTACCACCCTGTCGCGTTTTTTGCGTGTAAATAAAAAACCGCGGCGCGTAGCGCCGCGCCGCTTGGGGTAGCTTTTGGTACATTAATTTTGGACAATGTGTGAAATTTTTGACCCCAGGTCATGTCAGGTCAGGTCACCAGGTCAAGTTAACTGACCAAGCCTAAAAAAGTTTGCAATCATGTCCAGCCAGCAGTGTTTGTCGGAAAGGTTTTAAACTTGGTGGAATGGATGATGTTATGGGCGCCTACAATTTGTATATCTCGGATTTGTTATATCCGTGACCTAAGGTCAGGTCAGTGGCGTGACCTTTCCATTACAAGTCAATGGAGAAAAATGAAAATGCCTCTAGATCCGTTTGTACGCATAGGAACAGTCCAAATATTTCAGAATCACAATGATTTGGACCACCCGTGATGACAAAGGTGTCATTTTTGCTGATAGCCTCTAGAAAGGTCATCCGAGGTCATTTGAGGCTACAAACAGTTTTTTGCCAATAACTCAAGATTGGAAAGAGATAGAACGCTGGGGATGGTCTCATTGTGTTTGTCTTGCCGAGACGCATCTACTGATATGCAACATGATCTTTTCCGGTCAGGTCATGACCTTGACCTGAGGTCAAATTTTCAAGTTGACCTTTCAAGGTCAAATTATAGTTCATTCGACGCGTCTCGGCGAGAGGAACACGATTCTGGCAATAGAAATGTCGTGGCTTTTTGTAGTCGAAAGTTATTGTCGAAAAACACTTTTCGTAAAAACAGCTATTTTTTGGAGTTTTTGCCCTCTGGAGGCTAAACCGTTGACCTGAGGTCAATTTTGATAATGACCTTATCAAAAGAAGAGTTTAAAATCTATCGATTGCTGTTCCATGCGTTTTTCTAGCTACCATAGTTCCTGAGGTAACCGCATGTTTTCTGAAAAATATAATGACCATTGGCAAATTTTGACCTTTGATGACCTCTGGTGACCCCAATATTGCTCTAAGATGAAAAATGGCCGAAATACTTTCAAACGTACGCATTGAGAGCTATCGGCTGCTTTTTACCGCGTCTTTCTATCCCTCTTAGTTTTTGAGTTAGAGGTGGGTGGTAACATATGCCCCCCCTCACTAGGGCGAAGTTGGCTGAGACCGCCACTGGGGCGCGGGTTAAAGTTGAACACCATGAGCACATCATGAACTTTGAACTCGACACATCATGAAACACACCATGAACATGAACGCATCATGAACACATCATGAACTCGAAACCTTTTCACTGACTCAGTATCTACTGTCGGCAGAGGTCAAAAATGAAACTTGTCTGTTTTGTTTCAGCGTCAGTGCATGGCACGCATGCCCGGCCAGTGCACACTTGACATTGTATCCACTCTTCACACGATCGTGAGAACTTCATGCAGCAGTATATGCATGTCGTCTCACTTCCTGATGACTGGTCTTCATTGGGCTTTACCTGTTTTATTTTCACGTGTCCATGTTTGGCTGTTTTCTTTGTTTTTTCCTTGTTACCGTCGGACTCAAACAATGCCCTCTTTACCAGCACAGCATCTCTATTAACTGTCCTTCGCTTACCTTTCCTCTGCACGCGAGGGGTTGGCATCACGTCATGCAGACTTCTATCTAGTTCTTCGTCGTCCCGCATGGATACGGAGTCAGCACGAGATGTTCCATCGGCCGAGCTCCCGGGCCCGGCGTCACCAGCCGAGCGCCCGGGCCTGGCGTCACTTGCCGAGCGCCCGGGCCCGGCGTCACCAGCCGAGTGCCCGGGTCCGGCGTCACCAGCCGAGCTCCCGGGCCCGGCGTCACCAGTCGAGCGCCCGGGCCCGGCGTCACCTGCCGAGCTCCCGGGCCCGGCGTCACCTGCCGAGCTCCCGGGCCCGGCGTCACCAGCCGAGCGCCCGGGTCCGGCGTCACCAGCCGAGTGCCCGGGTCCGGCGTCACCAGCCGAGCTCCCGTGCCCGGCGTCACCAGTCGAGCGCCCGGGCCCGGCTTCACATGCCGAGCGCCCGGGCCCGGCGTCACCTGCCGAGCTCCCGGGACCGGCGTCACCTGCCGAGCTCCCGGGCCCGGCGTCACCAGCCGAGCGCCCGGGTCCGGCGTCACCAGCCGAGCGCCCGGGCCCGGCATCACCTGCCGAGCTCCCGGGCCCGGCGTCACCAGTCGAGCGCCCGGGCCCGGCTTCACATGCCGAGCGCCCGGGCCCGGCGTCACCTGCCGAGCTCCCGGGCCCGGCGTCACCAGCCGAGCGCCCGGGCCCGGCGTCACCTGCCGAGCTCCCGGGCCCGGCGTCACCAGCCGAGCGCCCGGGTCCGGCGTCATCAGCCGAGCGCCCGGGCCCGGCGTCCAGCTCCACTGCCGTTTTGCCAGCTCCACCGCCGGGAGTGGAGCTCAATGCCGCATTCTACACTGTGCCAATGCCTAACATGTCAATTCATCGTGATATAAGCTGTTCCTTGTAAGAAAGAAGGCTAGATAATCATCAGATGTACTGTGCGCATTTGCAGCACTGAAAGTGTGCGTCATTGCAGAACCAGTTGCCCTAAACACGCACACCTGACATTCAGCCCCCTCCCGTCAGCACTGACGCATTCTGGGTAAAGCATGCATGCCTAAACTGAGTCCCGTTTTATTGCCACCCGGTCAGTGCCCATCGATCTTTCCGGCCTATTCAGGTTTACGCGAGAAGTGCATGCGTCTTAAAACATGCATTATTGCTTCAGGCACTTTTTTGCTGAAGAAACATTGCACCTCAATCACAATATCCGCCATAACTACTCACCTTTTGAGCCGACAACACCCCACCGCCGTCCACACGCAGCACAAATGTCGCTGGAAGTGATTGACAGCTGATTTTTTCGTTCCTGGCTTCTGCTGAAGGAACTACATTAAAAAAGTTCTTGGTGTGCGCTTTTAGGAAGTGTGCGTCATAGGAGCCACTTACCCTATACCGGGACATATGGTCCGAGCGCATACAGCTCCTTCGTGCCAGATCGGAATCTTGCACGTCACTGCCACGTGATGTCAGCGTTTGTCAGTGCTTGGGGTCTCCGAGGGGTTTATCACTAATGGGGGATAGGTAATGTGTTCCATACGTCAGGCACTGGCACGGTTTGGCGTTCGCTAACAATCTCACTACCTATCCTAATCCACCCGACACGGGTCACGGATTAGTTTGTTTTCTGCTGATTTGGTACTTCAGGCTGCCTATCATAGCGTATAGATGTATAATCAAGCCGCATCTCTCATTCGTTTCATCTCACCACCCCATGTCTCTTTGCACATCCCACGATGTTGAAAGCGTTACTCCCGGGTGGGCGGCGGCTCGGCGGTCACTGTGGTCTGACAGGTGGCGCCATCTCTCCGCTGCTGTCACAACCTCTCCGCAGCGCCAGCGACGGTGCTCGCTTCGCTCAGTGTCGCGGCCGGCGCCAGGCCCATACCAAGTCCATACCGTACGAGCGGCTGTGAGTTGCCACACCTCTCCTCCAGTAGCGGCGGAACACCTTCAATTAAGAGGGGGGGGGGAGCACTGATGACTTTTGGTCCCATTCTTTCCATGCAACGCCGATTGGGCTAATGCTAAAATGGTAAAATCAAAGAGGGGGGGGGGGGGCACGGTGCCCCCGTGCCCCCCCCCCCGTTCCGCCGCCTATGCTCTCCTCACCGTCGGTGAGCTGGCAAGTGGTATGCACATGCATTCAGTGTCGACAGCTGATAAGTGAATGGGTCACTGTGCACTGTGCAGTGTGCACTGAGCATCGCGAGGTGTCCGTGGGCACTGGGCGGTGGGCATGTGCCACCATGCACAGTGCTGGGAGGGTGAACCGAATTTGAATTTTAAGGAACTGAATGCTGTATCTAACTTCACCATAACCGAGTTTGAATGTGCGTAAGCCGTGCCTTACTTCATAGTGCATTAACCCTGTGGCAGGCCCCTGGCTACCCCTTAGTGGCAGGGGGCTGTTTACGACCCCCCCCCCCCTGATATCTCGAGATCTAACGGGCCGATTTTCAAAACTCAAACGGCATTCGATTTCGCTCAACGTGATCTACATTTCTAAAAAATAAAAATTAAAAAATGTCAATAGGGGGGGGGGGGTAGAGGGGGGTAAAAACGGGCAAATTGCAGATCCATTTTAGACTGTTTATCACGGCCAGGTTTCTGAACCAATCTTAACGCAACTTTTGCCGATCGATAGAGAATGAACCAGGAATTCACATGGATCCTAAAAATATGCATTTTCAAAAATAATAGGCGGATACAGATCATTGAGATTGGGGATACACAAAAAGTATAGTAAATAAGGTTTTTGTTAGTACTGTTTCTAAAAAGGGTGGCAATGGTCTTGTTATGTTACAATTTTCTTATCAGAGAACGACTACAATTGTATTGGTCATGCATAGGCGGTGTCAGGGCACCTATGTTGGGAGGTGAAACATAACCTCCCCTTTTTGGACGCCTGGATCCGCCTATTATAGCAAAAACGTGTCAAAAGAGGATGCACAATAACTTTGTATATGTTATCACATGATACTTTTCATTCACTGTTCTAAAACTGGTGCATGCAGTTATAATACATCAGCATCGTGATCTTCGCCCAAATGACTCGCTTCACGAATAGGACCCCCCAATTCCCAGTGCTCTGGAGCCGCCCCTAGTAAAGTTATGAACTTGAAATTTTCAGGGAATGTACCCAATTTACTATTTAGTTTTAGGAATAATCAGAAAATTTCAGCATCGTAGCTTCAGCGGTTTCGGAGATATTCCCGAAAAACCTGAGGGGTGGATGAAAACACCCCCCCCCCCCTGCCACTTATAGGGTTAAGAATACTCATCGGAGATCCAATAGGTACTTAAGTCATTGGCATCACGTCGCGATAATCTGTGATCATCTGGAAGATTTTAAAGAATGATGAAATGTCATCCAGATGCCGCATTGATGTTACACTTCAAAAGAATGCATTGCTCAGTTTTACACTGCGCACCACCCGCCGTTCTGCGTCCACGATCCCACGGGACAGTGACGGCGCCGACCGACCCCCGCCAGGTCAGGTCACGGCCCCTGGTGGGTGGCGCCACCATCCCCAGCGAGATGACCCCTCGGCTGCCACAGCAGCGGTCTCTAATGATGCAGCTGATTAGACAAACACCTACCGCAGACACTGCCGGCCGCGCCATCGATACCACCTCGTAGCGCTCATTACTACCGGCCGTAATCATCCCGGCATTTACCCGCATCTCGGCCGAGTCTGCGACAGAGTTCCCACGGCAGGTGGAGGGCGGCGGCAGTCCCGGCGCGGCGCGTGACAAATTCGGCGCATTGATAACGGGACGGGGTGTTTACTGCGGGAGCAGATCAAAGGCGGACCTCAGGAGGTCACTTCAGCCGCCTTCTGATCAGTAAACATGCACTCAAGTCTCCACCAAGGTCGGGCTTAATAAGTTCCGGAAATTGGTGTCGAATAAACGTATCCAGTTTTTGAGAAGCTCAGATCGAAAAGACGGTATACAATATCTGAATATCAGAGAGATAAAAATACTTTATGACTTGAATCCACGCTCCTCCCTTTGCGGTCCCTCCCCTGCAGCCCACTGTTCCCTCCGGCCCTCAGTTCGCCCCGCATGGCATCTTCCGCTGCCCCCGGCCGGTCCTCAGCTGCAGCGGTGCTCCTCCGTGTGATGACGGTGTTTTGGGCCGGCGTCTCCGCAGGCTAGAGCCGCTAGCAGCTGGTGCTTGCCGAAACTATATCCCTCGCATGTGTGCGGCGTTTGCCAGCTTCTAATGTGTGTGTGTGTGGGGGGGGGGTCGGTTGGACCCCCTCCCCTTGCCGTTTGGCCCCTGATCGAGCTAGAGCTTCGCGAAAAAAAAAACGAGCGTGTTGCCCGTGACGAGAGGAAGCCGATGATACCCAATTTTAAGGTCCTAGGTCATTGGTTGACCTTCCAGGTCAGGTCAATGACCCAAAGTCGGAAAAATCGGGACCTGTTAGAAAGTCGTAAAGTGTGGCTGCTAAGGGGTTTTTCGGGGTGCTGATCACGAATATCGTGTTAGTTTTGATCACAGATGATGTCTTTAAGCATTTAGACCGGGTCGGGTCAGGTCCGGTCAGGTCAACCAGTAGGCGTCGTGACGGGTATTCGTAGTACGTGTCAACCACCTCTGACAGCTTCGTAACATGCTACGAAGTCACCAAAACTACTCCGTAAATGTTCAAATGGTTGCTAAATTCGAATTCAGCTCCAAAAACTAGACTAGAAACATGTAAAACTCGAAAAAGTGACCCGAGGTCACCCGAGGTCACCAAAGGTCAATGACCTGACCTGACCTTCAGGTGACCTTGACACCCACCCTAATGTATGCGAGCAACATCAAATCACATGTTTAAACGTTTGAAACCACGAAAAGCTTGCATACGCGCGGCTAATGCGAGCCGACATACGCGAAATCGCGATTCCGGCCAAACATGGTCTCGGAAAAGAGGTCACAGGTCAAAGGTCATTTGGGTCAGGGTCATTACATTTTCAGGGTAGGTGTAAAATTGATCAATGCGAGGGTACTGAAAGTTTCGTCGCGATCGGCCGCTTTTTACGCGAGGTATTCGCGATAAACTATGGGGGGTCCATCCGACCCCCCCCCCCTACACATGTGAGGGATATGCCACAGCACAGTCAGTTAAGAGACAGATCGGACCATATCCAGGAGGAAGACAGATATACGCCTTATGATACTAGATGTCGCGTTGAAGCTCAACGAATGCGTAGTTATAACTCCCATAAGGCAAATGGTGAGTGACGATTGACTTACGGTAAAACATTTTTATGCTTTCCACAAACACCACCCATTATTAGTTCATGCTTAGGAGACAGGGTGACCAATCATTCTCGCAGTAACATAGTGAGACAAATATTGGCGTAGGAACAGGGGTGCGGGGGGCATGGCCCCCACTTTTCTGCCATTTTTTTAAGTAAAATCTTTATTTTTGATTTATTGATAAAAGTAAGAGCTGGAAATGGTTCAGCAAGGGGAGATGAGCACAAAACTGCAAAGAATTTCTTTATAGGGGTATTGGGGCTCCCACAAAGTGACATTGAAGCTTCGCTGCCCCCTCCCCCCCCCCCCCCCCCCCACACACACTTTCCGTGACGTTCTTACGTCCATGGATACAAATTAACTTCTGAGCGCGACGCTCAGGCGATCCTGCCGCTTCCCTCTGTGCAGCTTTGTCACCACTCCAGTGATTTATGAGTGGTTTTCACCGGCAGGTATACCTCAGCCAGTCCATCACACGTTATCATTCTCCTCCACATTCACGTGTGAAACATGTGCGTATTTATCCATAGGCCGTAGCGCAGATCCTGTATCACCTGATCATGAGCTGCATCACCCTGCAGGAGCCTCTAGTTTACGAAGTGCGTGATGGAAGAGATGGAGACAATTAATGGCTGAATTCGAAGAGCCTTGTCCTCAACTCCTAATTCAAATTTCGAACAGAGCGGAAGCACTTTAGACCGCAATGCTATAGAGAGTAAGTACCTATCTAGTGAGCTTGTTGTTTGCTTATAAAACCGCTGGGGCTTGCAACCACCCGTAAAAAAATTGTGCACAGACCCGATCGCATTTCACACCGGGTTATTGGAGAGCAGCCTGCAGAGTCTTTACAGAATACACACCGGCGCGGTGACCAGCGAAACCTGGACGTCTCTAGCATCAGTTTATATCATCGTAAGGCGTGATTTCTTATATGTAGATTGTAGATGATGTATAAACTATCAAATAAGACACCCTCGGCCGATGCAGGGTCTAGTACCTCTATTGGCTTCTCCGGCCGGCTCAATCCGTTTACAATACGCAATAGCGCGGGCGGCGCACACGATTTGTGGAGGCCCCAGTTCGATCTGATCAGAATCGTTACCCTCAATGGCACTTGGTCTATATGACATACGGTTTATTGGCTTGCGGCGCACATCAGTTGATACGCTGTAAATGGTTCTCCGGCGCCTCCATGCCGATTGATGGAGGGGAGCACGATAAAGAACGTGGGAGGTGAAGTGAACACACATACGAGTGTTCACTGTAGATACGAGTGCACACATACACGAACCTATGTAGCAAGCGCTGGATTGAATTTGGTCGCAGATGATGTCTAAAAGTGTTGTTCTATCTACATGTAGGAATTTCTCAGTTCTCCAAACCGGAAACAAGGTAATATAAATAAAACATTAAAATCTTGAAATGTTCCTTCTATTTGAATGGGCGCATTTTCCTTGTCGAACTTACTTAGCTGAGACACAAAGTCAGTGACACTAAGACACATGTTAGTCGCTTTGCTTATTATCACGGTGGGGAACTCAGTCGGCTCACCATGTGGGCACTGGACAGACGCATCGCACCACGATTATCTGAACATAAACTCCCAGCACTATCTCTGGCAGCGCGACCTTTCAGTCGGCTCTCTGCTGTTTACACAGCTGAACTGACCAGTGTCACCGATCACCGGCACTCAACTCATAGCGGCGACGCGGCTATGGAAGGTTAGGACCCTGCCAGGGCGCCACCGAACGTGACCGTGGCTAATCGCCCCATCGACAGACGCAGGGCAGCCCTCGGAGGGGTGTCTGGGAGGGCGCGGGCCGCGGGACCGCCGGGCCGTCGACTGGAGTGGCACGAACGGCAGTCGTCGACGGCGACGGGCGGCGAAAGGGTCGTAGAGTGAGCGAGAAGTTTCCCACCCACCCTCACCAATTAAAAGATGCGATCTTAAAATAAGTGGAACCTTACATATCCTCAATCCAGACTACATCCCGTCGTTATCACTCCGGCGGTATCGTTTTGTAGGGGCTATCCTACCCTATAAACGAGCCGACGCGAGTGGTTCCGGCCGCTGACAGCCAACTGGGGAGAATGACCGGTGAGATGGCGCGGGCATCGGGGTCCTAACAGGCGGAATGAGCATAAACACCGCCGGCCGGGTCAATGCTACGACTCTTCAGCGAGGTCAGCGTCTCAGAAACATCCAGTTGCCGGTTATAAACATGGCGATACCCAGCACTGGATACAGGACTCCACACTGTCAATCAGCGGCGGATCCAGGGCTGTAACCAGAGGCGTATTGAAGAGGGCACTGGGTCATGCCTCCCCCCCCCCCCCTGGGCGCCATGGGCGTTAGGCACCCTTTGCTATTGGAGGGCAAACACAGCATTCGTAGCGCTCTAATGGTTTAGAGATAGTAACCGACCATCGTTATGTAAAGGTTACATACCCCACGGGCCACGGCTCTCTAATGGGCACAGCAATTTGAGGCCCACTTAGATAGAGTTAGAGCGCTAGAATTTAAAAACGATACGAAATGATTCTATATGACCTAAAACTATTCCCATCTACAGCAAATTTGCCTATTGAAGCAACGCGATGACCTTCGGTCATTTCAGTTCAGGTCGAAAAAGCAATTGCACAGCAGTTTAAACATAGCATATTGCGATTCAAAGCACAATATTCAATAGCCTTGAGACCTTTTTTCATCCCCCCCCCCTATTTGGGTCGATACATACTATTGTGTGCCCTCAATATTGGCAATGAGCCTCCGACCTTTCAAAGTGTCCTTTGATTTTGGTGAAGATGAAAGTCAAATAAGAACACGACACCCAGTGCCCTCCCCCCCTTCCCCACCTCCACTGACTCAAGAGTCTCACTCGGTTAGATTATGGTTGGTTGGTTGGATCATGGCTGGATCATATGGTTAGATTTCTGCACTCATGCCCCCAGAATGCTCCAGCCGTTCCTACGCCCATGCGTGCGACGGCGCCCATCAATCTCCGACGGCGCTGTCAAAATAAGCACTCTCAGGTCAGCTTACCAGACTCAGGAAATGGGGCGCTGGGCACTGAACGCTGTCCAGTGCGGCTGTGACCGCAGAGTGGAGCACAGCGCGACACATCTAAGCGGTGCCGGTGTGGATTTCCGTATAGTGAGTCCAGTGTGACACAACGACAGGAACCCACCGAGGGACACAGCGAGCAGCAGTGCAGCCCTCGACAGACACCACTGAATTTGGATTAGTTATCTGAGCGAAGCGAAGGCATCTTCACCGCACACAAATAGTGCTGCGTTGAGAAAGAAAGCGAAAAAACGGCGACACTATGTCCAAGGAGATGACAGCAGATGAAGAGGTCGTCATTCCAGAAGGATGGGAACCACTGCCACGTGATCCCAATTACACAAGTCCCGGGTACTGCATGTTCAAGTACCGTGGATGGACATGCGATGCCTGGAGCATCAAATGGGGAGTCACACAGCAATTGGCACAGTTTCAAGGGAGGCCTTCTGATATCATCGTGGCCAGCTTTCCGAAGTCCGGCACCACTTGGCTGCAAGAGATCGTGTGGCGTGTCACTCACCGCCATGCAAGTGGTGCTGTGAAAGAGCCGGGTGTCTGTTTGGAGTATCGGTTTCCCCTGTTAGAAATACCGTCACAGGAAAAACTCATGGAGATGACTTCACTGCACGATATGTCGGAACAGCGCTTCATCAAGACGCACTTTCACTACCATCTCCTTCCAGACAGCGTGAAGACCAGCCGTGCCAAAGTGCTTTATGTGTACCGCGATGCCCGAGATGTTTGCGTTTCTTTCTACAAATTCGCGAGGCTGCTTAATCTTTTCCAGTACCGCGGAACATTCGCAGACTTCCGCGACAACTTCATGCGCGGCGAAATAGTGTGCGGTCCTTACCGAGAGCACGTGCAGGGCTACCTGGAACACTCGGACACTGTGCTCTGTCTGTCGTACGAGCAGATGCACCAGGATCGCGGCTCGGTCGTCCGCAAGGTGGCCGGCTTCCTGGGAGTGTCCCTGAGCGACGCCGACGTCGACGACATCGTGAAGAACACCAGCTTCGAAGTGATGAAGGCGAACCCGGACACCAACTTCCGTCATTGGGAGAACAGCGGCATGGTGTCTGGCACCGAGGAAGGCACCTTCATGAGGAAGGGGGTGGTGGGTGACTGGAAAAACTACTTCACCGAGGAGGAGAGTAAAGCCTTCCTGAAGTGGCGGAATGAGAAGGTCGCCTCTTTGGAGTGAAATTGTAAGGGAAAGTAGTTACTCCATTTAATGAAAATGCAGTGTGTACTGTGCATGGTGTATTGGGCTTTATACATATAATATATAATGCGTATTGTGTACATATATAGAAGGGTAAATTCCATTATAATTCTCATGTTATCTATCAATAACCCCTGCCAGCACAAAGTATGCCGATGGCAGCCCAGCTGCATCAGTATCCCATCAGACATGCCGTTTTTCTATCCCGAAGCCCACGTGCTCCCCGGAAATCTGGGGTGATTCTGTGCGGAGCGGCGCGGAGGAGCAGTCCCAGTGAGGAGAGGTCCCAGCGGAGGAGCAGTCCCAGTCATCTCCCAGTGAGGAGCGGTTCTGCAGTGGCGTCAGCGGCTCCCGGCGGATCTGTGGAAGCCGCCGCAAGTCACCGGACCAGGCACTGGGTCTGTGCGGAGCCGCCGACCAGGCGCCGGGTCTGTGCAGAGCCGCCGCCGGTCACTGGAGCAGGCGCCGATGACAAATCAGCCCTTCCAGAGGCGCCTTTCACCCGGCGCTAATGGATTCACATGCTAATGCGTGTGTCATTACGGTAAATGAACTTTTCGCCGCATGGCCTCAGCCGGGAGTGTGGTGAATTAGCAATGGCCACTGGCGGCAGAGAAACTCGTGCTGTGAATGGTCAGCACAGGGTGGTAGCGGGCCCTCAACAAGACCAAACACCGCTCCCGGGGGTCGTCTATGAATGCTGAGAGCCGGCCAGTCAGCCGCGCGTCACTGGAGACGAGAGTGAGGAGCTCACCGTGTACCCGGACAGAGATCGAAAGGACAACGTGCTGAAGAGGTGCGGGGTTCTTGGCTCTCTGACCGCAAATACCGCAAATGCGGTATGGCTGGCGGCGACGTGCCCAGGGGGCCCCCTTGGGCAAAAATAAAAAAATGGAAAGTGCCCTCGCGGGCCGAAGGCCCGCTAGGGAATCTTTGCTCGCTATCGCTACGCATGGAAATGATATATGTATATGGTTGCCGAAAAATTGAATTCGCGTGGTGTTTTGCCTGAGCCGATTGGACGTCTAGAAGTTGAGATATACGCAAAAAATCTGTTCCAACCTACAAAAGTTCTTGGTTAAAAAAGTTACCGTGTCATATACGTTGGTCGTGCACACTACAGGGCGCCGCAAGGCCGCGAACGGAAAGAGTAACTCCTCACCCGGTTATAAATATAGTCTGAGGTTCTCGTTCCGAAAGACACCTTTCCGTGCTTCTATCCTCAGGATACTGAAATCCTTCTCCTCCACGCCGCAACCCCCTCCTGGCTGGACAGGCAACTTTATCTCATGCGGGCTGCTCCCTTGGAGCGGCACCGCTGCTCCCGAGGGAGCGCACCCCGTAGCCGGGTGCATGGTGAGTGCCTTGGGGCTGGGTGGCCTGTCCTATGGACGGGCTTAGCCCCGGCGACTCACTAGGGTGCCTGCCCAGACCAATGTCTCCCCCTAATTCCTATCATCCTTCCGGCTCTGCAATGGTCTTGTCAGACCGAAAGAGCCTAACCCAACAAAACAAAACAAAAAAAGTTCCGAAAGACATTTACTCCTCGCCGGGAGTTTTTCGGAAGTATAGGGGAGTAGAGCTGCTCTGAGCGACTCCCTGCTGAAGGCCCGCGGTTCCCCGCGTGGGGGTCAGGAACAATGTGGGGAGTTATATCAGAAGAACAGGGGAGTCGAGCTGCTGTATTTTACACCCTAATTTGGGAGTTTGACACCCTGTCGGGTGCTTAGGGACCAAAAAGGGGTGCTCGGCTGATATTTGAGGGGTGTCACCTGCAGTCTAACGGAACCCCATGCATGGGCCGGCGCTGACCCCCCTTTAGCGGTTGCGACTCCCCACTATGCGTCGAAACCCTCCTGGGGTGTACGCCAAACACCCCATTTATAATAGCTCAGCGACTCCCCTCAAAACACCCCACTCGGGTGTTATTTTTGACATGACCGTCAATACCCCGTACAGGGTGTCATTTTTTCTTTCAGTGAGGATACCCATTATTCATACAATACTACGCTAAAATGATGCAATGTAACGTTTAGACTATGCTAAGTACGGCGTTCGATACCGGTTCGTGATCATCATTCGACAGATCTGAGCGTAAAAAACGACGGCCCAATATCATGGAACGTCTCTAACGTTAGAATTGAATAACGGTAGACTACCAGTCAGGAATGTGAAGTTGCACGGTATGTGATCATAATTAAAAACTGATAACTGAGATACGCCTCAGGAAACTTGAACCCAAAGCGGTCGGGTCGGACAATGCCGCGAAGGAGAGGAAGGAGATCTTCCCCGATGAGGGCGGCTCTCGACCACGGTCGGCCCAAGGGGCGCGGGAACTAACTTCCAAGTTAACCCTATTCCTGGCGGGGGGGGGGGCCTCAGGAGCCCCCCCTGAGGTTTTTTGGTTATATCTCCCAAACGCGTTGAGCTAGGAAGCTCAAATTTTCTGACTTTTCCTAAAAGGCTTTTACGCAACATGTCTGAAAATTTTGAGTTGATCTGACCTCAGGTCAGGTCACCAGAGGCGGTTTGGTGACGCTACCTCAGAAAAGTTTGCAATCACGCCAGAGCTAGAGTTTTTGACCGATCAATTTCTTCTCTTCAGGGTTTAGTTAGGGTACCAGTATGTGCAATTTGTATATCTCGGAATTTTGATATCGGTGACCTAAGGTCAGGTCAATTTCGCGACCTCCCCATTATAAGTCAATGGGGGAAAAATCAACTCCCTGTTTTTACCACTAAAACGGGTCGGAATGGCCCCATATACCATACATGACTTCATATACGATCAACCTTCACTACCTTGAGGTCTGTTTTGCTGTTGGGCAGCTGTGAGGTCATGTGACGTCATCAAAGGTCACCAAAGGTTTTTGGCCAATAACTCCGTACAGGAACAAGATACAGACGCGTGGATGGTCTCATTGTGTTCAGCTCGTCAAGACGCATCGAATGATATACATGATGACCTCGAGGTCACGTGACCTGAGGTCAACCTTTGACCTTGACCTTTCGAGGTCAACATATATATCATTCGATGCGGATTGACGAGAGGATCACGATGATGCCCTTAGTTTGTTCCTATCTTGACTAATTCGAAAGTTATTCGAGAAAAACTCTCTCCATATCTAGTGCCGCCATTTTGACTTTTTCGACCCCTGTGACGTCATCTTTGACCTGACCTGAAAATGACCTTAGTAAAAATTGTAGATCTTGGCCGTGCGTATCCGATGCCGTTTACCGCTTGTCGCTATCTTGCTTCGTTCTCGAGATCTCAGGGGGGGGGGCCGAATCGCCCCCCCCCCCCCCCGCCAGTTTCTTGTCCCGGCGGAGCCCGCCAGGAATAGGGTTAAGCAATACGGGAAAACGTTTAGAAATTACGATTAAATGCGTAATTAAATGTCCGAAATATTTAACAGCTTACCGGAGGAGCATTTATAAAGCCCTCGGAGGGAGTATTCAAAGTTAAATAAGCACCCGCATCCTGATCGGGTCGGTCAGGGAATGCCTGGCCCGCTGCCGACCACAGCGCCGTGCAATCCGAAGCGGGGGCCCATCCCGTGGTAGATGCCATGAGGCGACAACGTGCAGCGGAGGTATGTAGCAGGGGGTCTATTTTTTTCTGACAAATCATACTGTACTATTCAAAGGACGTCATGTGCTCATCAGAGGTTTGATGGGAAAGTTTATACAGCCTTCGTTCTCTCCAGTGATGCATGCTTTTCATTGCAATCGTCTCAACGCCTTTAGTCAAAATATATTGTGCATATGTTTATGGACCTTTTGTCATCGCTGAACTTTAAAAAAAATAATAAATCATTGGGAAAGAACATCTGGCAAAATGAGTCGTTTGATGCCGTTTTAGCGTTTTATAAGTCAACAAAGGCGTTTTCAGCGGTCTATCTTCGCTGTATGGGCCAAAGTCTGCTGTGAATGACTAAGGCTTTGGGACCCTTGTTGACCTCTCTAGGTCAACAAAGTTATCAGCCAGCCGTCAACACAGTTCATTTTTTTCGTTTAAAAACGATTCTTCGTAAAAAATGTTCACTCTAGGCACCTCCTGCATTCCTGGAGAGTACCAGCTTGGAAGCTGTTCAGGCAGCGCCCCTTACGACCCCAAAGTTGCGGGGACACGCTGCCCCACAGCCATCGCGGCTCCCGCGCCTATGGCCGGCCCTCCCACCGGTCACGCCGGGTGGCCCGTTTATCACGGCTGCATCGGCTAGTCGGCTGGTCATTCCCGGTCCGCCGGCGGGCCGAGGCCCGTTTTTGTCCGTGATAAGGTAATGGTAGAGTCCGATATGGGCAGCGGATCCACCGAACGCTCCACCGGCCGTCGGATTATGTCAGAGTTGGAAGATGATCGTCTGGAAAAATGAACGGGCCACACGCCGACATATACGTGACTAGGAATAACGTAGACGAAAATTTACTTTATGCTAGCCAGAACGGTTGAATAAAAAATGCCAGTAACTAGTTGCGAGCGCGAGTGCCAGACTAAGCAGATCTCGTCGCCGCGATGACTCCACAGTCCACATGGGCCCACCAACCTCACACTTTGCCCATTCACGGTTGAACGGTAAAGGTACCTATTTATGCATTTAGACCGATATAGGCCAAGGTCTGTGAGTCACTGATACGTGATCCTGAACTATTTAAAATTTGTGTTTTTTACTCAAATAATTTTCTGTAGATATCTAATTACGCAATCAATTTTAAGAATCTATGTTAACCCGCGCGGGGCTTGGGTCTCCAGCCGAAAGCGCGAGGCTGGGGGGGGTGTAAATTTTACCCACCTGTTATCTCCCGAACTAATGGTCCGATTTGGATTTGGTCAGGTCAAGGGTACAAATTGCAAGTTTCTACAGTATCGGCTTTGCACCGTAGTTGCCGAAGAATGGAGTCATGGACTGAGACTGATTGCCCAAAACTTGTTCTTAGGCTACCAAGACAATATTCGTTGCATACAATATCATTAAGAGGTCAAGGTCAAGGTCAGGTCAGGTCAGGTCAGGTCACCAAAAACAAAATATAGAAAAGGGCATGTGCGACACATGTTTTATGGGTCATTTCATTTTACTCATAGAATTCAATAGGCACACTCAATAAGTGATATGGACCACCTCTGGATGAATTTCAGGTCGAGGTCAGGTCAAGGTCAGGTCAAGTGAGGTCAAATTTTGAAGTTGGTTCTTAAGGCCTAAAAAGGTGCCTATCTGATGCAGTTTTTCACGGCGAATCGAAGGATGCTATTTTTGTTTCCGTACGAGGTCTAGAACTTCCAAAAAAATATTTTTTTCAAAATTTTAGTGTGTCGTGACTTCATATTTTTTTTTTAATCACTCCCACATTTTTGAACCGATTCCTCTAAAAATTGGTATGTAGGTGCACATAGACCACTTCTCTGACATGTATTTCGGTTTTTATACACTCAAAATTTTGGATTTTATAATTATTCTCCCAAAAAAAGTCAGTTTTTGGAAAAAAAAATGGGCCAAAATCCAAAATTTTCAAAACACCGAGATAGCCATTTGATAGACAAAGTAGAATTACGTGTAAGCTTTTTGTTACGTCTTGATTCCTTTAAAAAATGAAGATGTTAGCGGCGTTTGAAATTTTGCCGTTTTTGAGGCGAAAATGGCGAACATGACGTCACTAAAACGTCAATTTTTCAAAAAAATTCCGACGGATTTCGCTCAAATTCTCAGGGAACGTGTCAAATTGATGTAAGAAAAGGTACTAAAAGTTTGGCGGCGCTGCGCGCCGCCGTTTTTGAGATGTTGCAAAAATTCGTGAGGGGGTAAAATTTACCCCCCCCCCCAGCCCCGCGCGGGTTAAATCGTGTAAGTATTGGTCGATGCTTTTAGTTTTTTTTTTATCCGAGACAAAAGTCTGACGGGCCAAAAGTTCCTTATCACCTCAGATGGCAGATTAGCTCCATGGCACACATCACAAAAATGACAATATTTGAAAAGTTGACAACATTTGACCCCTTTGTACCCCTGGTCACATCGGACACATTATAGCACGAGCGCTTTTGGTTCAATGATTTATCGGACTGCAGCATGAAATACGCGACCGTTCGGTGCTGTCTCTGGCGTCTGCCGGCCATATCTGGGGTATGATTTAGTCGGGTCGCGCCGCCGTCTCTGACCGGTCTCTGCTCTCGCGGCCAGAGGCCAGACTGTAACACGTCCGTCCGAGCGGCCGCATACATCATCTCAGACAGGAGCGGGCCGGCCGCGGGCCGGGCACGGCTCCAGTGGTCATTACGCGGGTCATTACAGGCTGCATACTGCTGGACGGCGGCGCCGACTGCCCGGGGCTAAGCCGCGCCCCGGCTGAACAAGACGGGGTAGTCCAGCCGTCGTGAGTGATGGGGTGCGGCGACTAGAGTACTCGCTCAGCAAGGCCACGGCCGGACGTCCACGGCACCTGTTCGACGCTGGTCGTCACGGATTCGTGGGATAAATCGCACTCACAGCGGCACCGACCCCGCACTGCACGGGCGCGGGGCCACCCTCCCCGCCACCCCCTCCCGCTCGGCCACCGCCGCCAAGATGTGACCCCATGTTGTGACGGGTCCGGGCCGACCAGCCTCCTGTCTGAATAGCCGTAACCAACGGGGCAGCGACCACCCAGCGGTGCCCACCGACCGGCCACACAGCCACAAAGACCCCGGCACCGTGCGACTTATTGATGTCGCAGGAGCCGACCTCGCCGGGGCATTCAGCCTCCTCCGCCACCCCGCCGCCGTCCCTGGAGACCATCTCCAAACAGGCGGGACCAATGGATGTCGGACTACAGTGGCCGGCGCCATTGAACCGGGAGCTTTTTATTTTCCGCTTCCGCGGGGACGGCAGCGGCGGAGTTTGACGCAGGTCGGGGGAGGGGAGGGAAGGGGTGAGTGACGCACGACCCGGGGGAGGGCTCGGTCAGGGTCGGAAAGGGGAGGGTCGGGGGCGGAGAAATGTCACCGAATGACAAATCAGCTGTCACAGGTGGTCTGAGGAAGATCGAAGAGTGTCAGCGGCGAGCGATCAAACGCCTATTGCCGTAGGAACAGGGCGGTTATCTTCCCATGAACATAGAACAGCGCGTTGCAGTGCTTCCTTTGCGCGTGTGCATGCCACTCTCCCAAATAACCAGCAATCGCTCCGGCTGAGTGGCGTCTTGTGGCCGCTATCACACATCCATAGCTGTCCGTTTACCGGCGCACCTATCGTCATCCATCATTGGCAATCAGCCGCCGCGGCTGCACAGCCCGCACCGGACCGTGACCCATCCGGTGTAACTGCACCACTACCGACCCGTGTTCCCAGCGGGTCACTGCAGCCCCGGCTGTAAGTGGCCGAGTCACTCGAGAAACAGCTCAATTAGCCAGTGTCCGGTGGCGCGACATGGCCCGGACCGGACCGGCCATAAAATGACCGGTAGCAGGGGCGAGGGAGGAGGGTCACTTCATGCCGCGCAGATTCTGATGGACTGCGGTGGCGGGTCTGTTTTCGAATGACATGGGGACTGTAACGACCAGAGATGAGGAAGATAGGAAGAGAGAGAGAGAGAGAGAGAGAGAGAGAGAGAGAGAGAGAGAGAGAGAGAGAGAGAGAGAGAGAGAGAGAGAGAGAGAGAGAGAGAGAGAGAGACAGAGAGAGAGAGACAGAGACAGAGACAGAGACAGAGACAGAGACAGAGACAGAGACAGAGACAGAGACAGAGACAGAGAGAGAGAGAGAGAGAGAGACAGAGAGAGAGAGAGAGAGAGAGAGAGAGAGAGAGAGAGAGAGAGAGAGAGAGAGAGAGAGAGAGAGAGAGAGAGAGAGAGAGAGAGAGAGAGAGAGAGAGAGAGAGAGAGAGCAGAGCAGAGCAGAGCAGAGCAGAGCAGCGCAGAGTGAGCGCCTCAGAAGGGGCGCTGAGGGTGCGATTTGTATGGGGAGCACGCAGGGTGCCGGGTCGCTGAGCGCCGGACGGTGATAAGAATGGGTCGGCTCGATGGGGCGCGGCCGCCCGTCCATCCGTTCACGACTCGACGGACGATCTGACGCTGATGAGGGGCGATCCGCAGACGGGAAAGGAGAGGCCCGCCGAATACGGACCGCGGTTCAGATACAGAGAACACGAGAGGACCAACAACTTGACACTGGCAGAGCGACGTAGAACGTGAGGTCAGATGCCTGTCGCGTGAACGGTCCCATGAGGAAGCCGGCCGCTGTTCGAGCTTCAAACAAGTCCGTATGGCTTTAGAACACTAATAATCTAAGGTTGTTTTCGGAAATGTCATTTATGACTATGCCGGTAAAGTAACGGCTCTTCCTGCCGAATAATTTATCAACAATAAACACTCCACCCCGTTTCGGATCCCGCGGGTTATTTCCCAGTTCCGTATCGGTTCAGCCCACGCCGCACGCGGTCCTCCCTGGCTCCCGGTGACGCGTGCCGCTCCCAGTGCTCCGGCGCTCAGTCGACCTCTCTGGTGACGTGGCGGCGGGCGGATCGGACGGATCATCCCCGGCTCCGGGCTCCGGTATTGTGACACGGAGACGCCGGGACGGAGACGGCCGCCGGGAGACGGAGGAGACCGCAGCTGGCCGGTCTGTGGCCGGGATTAGGGCGGCTCGGGTCACACAGCGACCGCAGGACGCGTGCTGTCCTCACCCCCGGTGGTCCGCACAACGGTTAGCGTCCTTTGTGGCACGAGACAGAATTGGCGACTGCTTCGAATTCAAATACAGTTTGCGACGGTTGGTGAATTCCACACAACCCTTCCAGTAGCCTTGTGTTGTGGAAAAGCTGAAGATAATTGTGTAAATTAAAAATGTTCCGTTCAAATTCTTTTCCTGTCCGCCGCAGACCATCTCTTTCTTCATTCGTTATATCATAAATCAAACGTCAAGCTGCCTTTCTTCGGGACGATGGCGAAAAATCGTCAAAACAAAGTGATTCGGTCGCCATGGAATTGAACTCCTCCCGTGGCTCTGTGCCTCGCGGCGGGGGTCGCCACTTCTGCCCTGCCGCAGCTGACGCCCCGGGGAAGGAGGAACCTCATGGAACCCTCCCCAGCGGGAGGGAAGGAGGGAGGCCCTGGAGCCGGCCCGCAGAGCCGGATGGACGCTCCATCAGACCACTGGAGGCTAATGGAAGGGACATTAGGTTTTCAAGAGACTTTGGTCATGGTCTGAGGCACCTGATGTGGCCAAAAATTATAAAGAATAAAACATAACTGATAAAATAGATATCAATCTATTTTAGCATTCTGGCAAAAAGCCTCGAGGAAAAATTTGGAGGCGACGAATTCAGGACATACTGAAATGGAAGAATGTGGCACGAACGAGAAATTATGTTGCGATATGGCATATAGGTTCACCGTACCGTTCAACCTCAAGACGTGCAGCAAAACATGCCTACAAACAGGAAGAGCAATGACCTATAGTTACTAACAATGAGACATCGTGTGCCCTGCAGTGCGGTCGGACCGGCAGACCGACCCGTGTGTCACTAATTCACGCACCAATTACCTACACCTGGGGATTTGTTCGGCCCTCACCACACCGCAGGCATGGATGAAGTATTCCCTAATCCATGCCGCAGGCATGCCGGAAGCCTGTCCCTTACAATTGGCAGAATCGAGCTCATGTGGTGACTGGAGTGGACAGGGGAGCCGGATGTGTTCAGTAATCGCGGCTACACTGGTCTACATATCATGATATCGGTTCAAAATGTGAAACATCAGTGTGTTTCTCATAAACGGAAACACAGATAGGTACCATTCTGATCAACTGCCTGTGCTTGTGAGGCTCCTGTGGTTATGAGATTATTCCGCTCGTAGTTTGATCTAATGGCACCCGACGGTTGTGCCGTAACCGATAAAAGGATCGACGGATGCACGCAATGTCTGTCAGTTCCCCTTCATCAAGCAGTTCGGCGACTGAGCTGACATAAATGAGAGATAATCTTCATTTTCTCAATAGATGGTAGCCAGCAGGACACCGACTGCTCTCCCAGAAGAACAACAAAGGATCTGACTTGCACATATCACTTCATATAATTACAGCCATCGCAAAACAAGACATACGACCGCCATTTTTATCGAGGCGAGTTACCGGGACGCCCCATCGCGCTCATCCGGGCAGAGTGGTGCGTTCACACCTCTCTCTCTCTCTCTGCTCTCTGCGCCGCTGCTCTGTCGCCGACGATGGAGCACGCTGTCGCCGCCGCTTTCAAGTCGTTCAGGGGCGTGACAGTGCTGACAGAGCGACTCGACACCTCCCGCCGCGCCGGTGTGAAGGCGCCGGAGCACAAAAACGACCGCCCGAGGTCAGACACATGGCTCGGGCCGGTGGTGGAGGCACGGGACGGAGACGGGTCAGGTATACTCGTACGTCGGAGGAATGGACTGGTCCGGTGCAGTCAAGTCCCATCTGACGACACCCACTGTCCCAGCGGGCGCAGGCTGGGTATCACCAGCGTTACCGCTGCTAGGGAAATTTCCCTTTTCTATGGAAATCAGCGAAGATCTAGGGATATATGGATTTCACACGAAATCTAGGGAAATACCACCAACCCGAAAAATTGTTGTTTTTTCAACAATCGAAATCATTGTTGTCATGAATTATTCTTCCGCATGTCATACCAAATAAATATGAGAACATTTTTCAAAAATTTAGGTTAATAGGACCCTCGTTTTAAAGATATAAAGGGAATTACATACCTACCTATGTATGCATGTTTATTGTATATATATAATTCTTGCTATTATTCCAAAACAAACTGCTTCTGCGTTGTTCCATTTCGGGTGCGGCTAATTTTCACATCAAAGTTTTTATTTTGGCGCAATTTTTACAATGTCTACTTCTAGCGCATATCACTTCCTTACGGTCAAACTGACGGTGCAAAATAATGCATCGACTCGTCTCTTACGCCAGCACTACCGCTACCCATACGATGTTGGTAGTTTCCCGCGTCCAACACACCACAATTTGCGATATACCACGCAATTATATTATACCACATACAGTAATTTGTTATATGCCAGCAATTTCATTAGAATCTCTTACGTTAACGTTACAGAATGTAGTTCATTGCTGTTTTAGGACGCAGCGACTATAACACGAATGGTCAAAATGAGGAAAGTACGTCAAATTCCATGAAAATAACCGCATCTAGGGAAATGATTTTTAAAATAGGGAAATTTTCGTGAGAATCTGGGGAAACCAGCGAGACGCCAGCGGTAACGCTGGGTATCACCCGTCCCGTCATACAGCTCACCCGTTAGCGAGGCTTATACTTCATTTGATAATTCAATAACATGTGTGGTTGGATGTAAACTGCAATTTGCTGACACATCTCGAAATATACGGCCATTCGTGTTTCTTGCCCCCAGAAGATAAATAATGAATAAAATTAAACGAAGCTGGCTATATAGTAAAGGAAGCATTTTTTTTTTTTACAAATAAGTCTTGCATATCGTACTTCATTTCTGTTGTTGTTGTCATTTCAGCATCAGCCAACATCTCCGCATACAGGCATTCATTCAACTCCTGCCTTCCATTGGTATTCGGTCGCTATTGCGGTCGTTCATGAGTCCATTAGCGGTCGTTAGCTGACCGAACTGCCATCAGCCGAGTCCCGGCGCCCCTCTCCCGCCACGAGTGTGACCATAAACAGGTCGGTTCGGGGCGGCGCGGCCGCCGGCTCAGGACGCCTGTGGTCGGTAATTGGTGTCTGGACGCTTATCTGATGCCAGATGATACCCATATTTGTCAGCCCTCCGATAAAAAGATCCAATCGGACGACGGGCTATCGCCCCATTCGTCTCCCGTTTCGTTTCGATAGGATGACCTTTGATTTGGACCAGATCAGTCGGTTCGATGACAGTCCAGTGGGACGTGCCCAGAGCGTCAGCGTTTGAAACAATAATTAGCACGGTATCTGTCAAAAGAGACAGAATTATTACCAAGAAGAATTCGGGACGGACTGGACAGAAGTTATGACAAAATGCGAAGAAACAATAAATTCAAAACAAATGATAATTCACATTGCTAGCCGGTACCTACATTCAGGATACCATGAATTTATGTAAACAAAATGTGCACTAAACAACATCCTATTAGAAGACGACCCGACATCACTGAATCCAGCACAGCCAGCAATTAGCACCCAGCATTTGTCTGTGAATGCCGATCTGATATTCAGTCGGTCGGCACTGACAGATTGCCCATGTGCCATTGACCGGCGGTTTCACGGCTGGCTAACTCGGCACCCACCTCTTATTCTCACTCCCTCCTCTAACCAGGTCTCTCTCTCTCTCTCTCTCTCTCTCTCTCTCTCTCTCTCTCTCTCTCTCTCTCTCTCTCTCTCTCTCTCTCTCTCTCTCTCTCTCTCTCTCTCTCTCTCTCTTTCTCTCTCTCTCTCCCTCCGATGCCCACGCCAGAAGCTGCGATCACCACTGCACTGCATTCCGAACCCAGCGTGAGTCGCTCTGTCGGTCTAATGACAAACCTTTGTATGCAATGGTCGATATTCATCACGCCGCTTACACTTTACACCATCTATTCCGCGACGGTTCGCTTGCAGCCATCACTCGAGGGATACGATCCAGGCAACAATTCCACTCGGAAGGATATCAGACGCAGGAATGATAAATCACAAGTGGTATGCACGTCAGACAAGGGAGGAAAATCGCATCGAAATTGGGGAAAATATTTAGCAGCAATGCATTGCAAGCCAAAATCATAACATTTACTAGTGAATCAAACTGATCGAGTACCATTCAGGTATCTGTAGGTAACACCGCTCACACCGGCAAACCAGACTGTATAGGTCTCTACAGGATGCTCACATAAAGCTCCTCTTCGCTGCTACTCCTCCCAGTTAGAGTTCTGCACGGCTGCAATTTTCCACAGCCTAGCCGCCCCGCAGCCGTGGCTTCACAGCCACAGCCGCCCACAGCCGTGGCAAACTGTGGGCAGCCAGCCGTCAGCCGGCCGTGGATACTTTCAATGAAATGCAACCAAATAGTATATAATAAGTTGTTTTTAGTTGAAACATATAGCCAAAAGCACATTGCAATGGGCTATAGATTCTCAAGCTCATGAAGCATCATAGGTTAAGTGGTTGTGTATCTGGCTTTAGGCCGAAGGCCTGAAGCCTGATGCGCAACGCATGCCTACACAAGCCCTTGCAAGGGGTTAAGAAAGATGGGTAGGTAGGTACCTACATCAACAGAAAACATAAACAACAAACCAGAATAGAAGCACTAGCAGTGTAGACACCTAATGTCAAATCCTGAAGCATGGTTGTGGGACATAACAACAGACCCTGATTGTGATGCTTTTCATTATCAATGTTAGGTATGGAAAATGAAACTGAAGCTGATGGACTGTCAAACAGTGATTGTCTAGTCAAAACTCTTGCTTCTTTCTTACCTTGCATATTTTCTGGGGTGTGATATGCCAGGCTTGAAGCAGCCTTCTGAGCAAGTCTCAAACTAATTTGATATGCAAGGCATCAAAACACTAGTGAGCATCCAAGAAAGAAAAACATTCATCTATTTTGATTTTTCCAAATAATGATCTTCGCTCAAATCCCCAAGGACGTGCGAGCCACAATTGCCTCTTTCAATTAAAAATTTTACTTGAGTTTTTAATGACGTCAATAGCAAAGAAGTGGCGATATATTGTTTTGTGTCACTATTAGGAGCCATGAAAACTATAATTAATACATAATAATGCTATACAGTTAAAAAATTGCTCTCAGACAAAGATAAAGTATCAAATTTTTACATTTTTAGAAGAAGACGTCATTTTATTAGTAAAGTCAACAGCTCGCGTAAGAAATATTGTGTTCAGGGTTTTCACCGTCTTGTGAATTACGTGTTCAGGGTTTTCACCATCATGTGAATTAACCGTAAGTAAGGTTCATGCTCACTTATAATCTAATTCCATTGGCTTCGTTGATCAGCATTTTATGTTAGCGGTCACTCGCACACCAGCTAGAACATAAAGCGCCAGTTTTATATTATGTAATTGGACTTGCCGAAAATCCAGAAATACATCTAAGAGTTATTTTAGATGATATTTTATGAAGCCTTTACCTGCCTTTACCTAGGCGTGATTTCCTTTTCTATTACCTGAAAGAATTATTGAACGCTCGTCTTCAATAGCTGTAAGGTGCTCTCCTAATGACCAGGTGAGATTGATTTGAGAGGGATGTGACAATGCAACATGTTGCATTTTCTGAAGCTGTCAAGCTCTTGATGATGAAGGAACAATTGGTACCTAGGTATAATTAGTATTCTGTACCAGAGTGCAAACTCCCCTACAGCAAATGGTAAAACCATTACAGGTTTTCAAAGGCTTCACCACTTTCAATGTTGCTGGGCATCCTTTGCATGATTTTTACAGGCCAGACTGCTTATCAGAATGTAAGATTAAGGATTTAAGATTTTATATTTGAGTACTTAAGATTGAGCTTGAAATCTCACAGCCGTAGCCACAGCCGTAGCCGTGTTCTTGGAGATATTTGCAGCCGCCCCGGCCCACAGCCGTGGGGCTGCAGCCAGCCGCGGCTGCAGCCGGCCGGTGCAGACCTCTACTCCCAGTAATGGGCTCCTCTCCGGGAGCTTCTCTCGGCCGCCGCACCCGCTCCTCTCCGCGAGCTCCCCTCGGCCGTGGGCTCCTCTCGACGGGCAGCCCGCGCGGCCGGAGCGCTGCAGGCAGTATCAGAGCGTCCATCTGAAGCCGGTGATTTGGCACCGGCCGAGGTACTGGGGAGGTCCTGCGGCGCGGCGCGGCGCTGCCCCCCGGCCCGCGCTCTGTCCGACCGTCGCCGGCGGCCGCCGCCCGAGATACGAGCTCGTATTTCGCGCTGCCGACAGGCCCGCGGGCGGCAACTGGAGCAGCTCGCTGCGGCGGCGGCCGGCCGGATGGCGTGCAGGAGGCGCGGGCGGCGGCCGCAGAGACCGCTCGCCGCGGGAGACCGCTCCGTATCGGACCTATCGGCGCCCATCGCGGCACGACCGACCGGTGGACCCGAGCAGGCGCCGAGGAACCGTGTACGACATCGGTCAGAGTGCTGAGGTGGAGGTACCGAACCGGGAGGGGCAGGAGATGGAGCTTGGGGAGTGCCAGATATGGACCTTGGGGAGGGCCAGAGAGGGAGCCCGAGGAAAGCCAGAGAGGGAGCCCGGGAGGGCCACAAAGGGGAGCACGGGCTTGGTCAGAGGGAGGGAGGGGGAATGCCGAAGCCCGGCCTCGGAGATTAGATAGGGATGTCTTCATTTGAACGAAACGTTCCGCTGTTCAACTTGCCCGTTGAAACGCGCGGCACCATGGCACGGAAAGGGCGACCAAATCATGTGTCCCTATTACAACAATTTCCCTTATTGTCTGTTTTTCAAAGGCCGTGTAGGGTGTGTGTGATCAGTCTATGCTGGCTTGACTTTATGTACAGTTGGACCAAATCTTCATCCTGATGAAGCAATCAGAAAATTTGCATGCGGATTCCCCGTACTCTTCGCTGTTGCTATAACCAATTGCAAAGCGTGCAGTGTGGTGTGAACAGCAAAAGTTAGTCCAATCACTCCATCAATTACCTATAACTAGTGTCACCGACGAAATGAACTGCCCTGTTGTTCTTCTCTTTCGTTTTACATTTGACAGCCACGCGTGATCTATCGCAGTACTGGTCATGCCCCGTGAGCCTGGACCAGCTCTTGTGTTAGTTTCTCGTCTCAAGTTCTAATTGCCTACAATTTGTCACTCGCGCTATCGCTTCACACTTGACGGCTGTTCGTGCTCGCCGCCGCCGTATCGTATAACCGAACGTGCCGCGCGAGCCTGCTCTGGCTCTTCTCACAGGTTTCTCGTTTCATATTCTAATTGCTTTTAGATGTACGACTGATTGTTCTTTGTGCCCGCGGCGGCTCCTCGAGTCGCTGCGGGCAGTCTCCACTTGAACGCCACCGGGTACAGTCCTCGGTGGCGGTGCGCGGCTCCGCCGGCGCCCCGATGTGCGCCGGTGTAGTGAACCCGTGACGGAATCGTGCGCGATTCCGACGGCACCCCCAGCGGGTTGCCAACGTGAACAGTGACGGAGTCGTGCCACCGAGCACGATTCCGAGGGCACCCCCGTTCGTGTGCCCAGTGAACGCCACTGAGCCCAGCTCAGTGGCAGTGCGCGAATTCGCCGGCGCCCCGACGAGCGCCGGCGTATTGCAGTGCAGTGAACGGCTCTGACGGCGCCCCGTCCGCGGCGGCGCCGATGTGTCATCTGAACTCTGAACAGTGAACTTCATCGACAGTGCTCACTGTGTTTTTCTCTGGTCCACCTGTCTACTCTGCGCTCCTCATTTCACCCTCGTCTACCGTTCGTCATCATCTATCGTCCGGATTTCTTCAATACATTCTTCAAAATTCATCGAAGTTTTTCCTCCGCTACAATAAATGTCCCGGCCCCCATCAGAGGCACGACAAGGTCGGCGACATTTAATGGTCCTCCGGGCCGGATTCTGGCCAGAAGAAAACAGAAGCGGAGGAAACTTCATCGAAAATGGAAAAACAAGAACAGAAAAAGAAAACGTAGAGTGAAGGCGCTATCGGCGTAGGTCAGAAAATGAAAGAAACAGAAGAAATCATGGAGACTTCGACGCTGCAGCGGCCGCGCCCTGACTCGCGGTGGAGTCACGGCTCAGCCCGCCGCGCGGCGTCTCAGGTGAGCTGCAGTGAGTCTGTCTCCCGCGCCGCTGCTGAAGCTCGCCTCACAGCGCGCAAGAAAGCTCTGTATGTGAAACAGTTGGAGAGACGACTGGAGATGAAGCGCCGACATGATGAGTTGAAGAGGCAGACGCTACAAGGGTTATGGCGTCTGGAGAGGGAGCTGAGAAGACTGGATGATGAAATAAGAATACAGCGCGGACTACAGCAAATCACAGAGGTGAGCTGCAGTTCGTCTGTCTCCCGCGCCGCTGCTGAGGCTCGGCTCACAGCGCATATGAAAGCTATGACTGTGAAGCAGTTGGAGAAACGACTGGAGATAGAGAATCAAGAAGCGGAGTTGAAGCGTCAAGAAGATGAAATGAGAAGACAAATTGAACTACAAATCGCCAAAGACGAAGCGGAACAAGTTGCGCTGGAGGCACAATGGCGACAGCAGATGAATGATCGTCGAAACGCCGGCAGAAGGGACGACTTCATGAAAGCTGAACGGGAGGGACAGCGAACGGTAGTGACGAGACTCCCGCAACCTCTGCTATCACCCCACCGCCCTCTCCAAGCTAGCCCCGTCCCAGCTAGCCCTCAGATAAGCAGACCATCTTGGATCGACGAGTTACCCAAAGATAAGATACCGGCGTCAGAAAGTGTCCAGAAGTTGAAAGTTACGGACAGCCAGAAAGTGACAACCAGATGGATCTCCATCGCTACTGCCCAGGTACTTGGCATCTCATTCGACAACCAGCTACCCGCTGGGCCAGACCTGCTGAACTCGGAAAAAGAACTCGCTAGCAACAAGAACCTGAAAGAGGTGACTCAAGAATCCTGCTCGAAAGAAGGACGCCTCCGAAAACTGAACCCAGGTGAAACAGCTGAGGCAGCAAATTCCCTGCAGCATCCCTCAGCCAGAAAACCGAGTGAAGACCCTGAAATCCAGGTGATCTCCGACGCTGCTGCTCAGGTGCTTGGCACCTCGTGCAACAATCGACCACTCGCTGAGTCAGACATGCGGAAAGGTCAAACTGACGTCCCGCAACGATTCCGTGAAAGGGCTGTGGCCTCCGTAGCGGATATCCAGGAGACGGGTGATCAGAAACAGTTCATCCGACAAGAAAGAACGGCTCAAAACTGCCTCCCGCCGGACCTGAACGCCGGACAAGAATCAGACCAGAACGAGAAGGAAGAAACCGTCTTCAAAACCGAATCGTGGCTGGCGTCCGCTGACCATGTGCCGCAGAAAACAGTCACCGATCATGATGCAGATGCAGAAGTCAAACTGAAGACAGAGACCACGAAAGCGCGACACAGCAGTGTCTGTATGGACGACGTCCATCAACCAGAACGAACCGTGTCAGAGGCCGCCAGAGCAGTAAGAAGAGATTGTCCCGATCTGCTCACAAAGGAAGACTTCCGGCACGAAAACCAGATGAACAACACGAGTGAAGTGCAAAGCAGCACACCATATGTGAGACAAGCACACCCCGATGCGGACTACGATGACACCTATCTCCCTGCCGAAGGAGCTCTGGGTGCTGTCTGGGACGAAGAGCGAGACTCGCCGAGTGCCCAGTTCCGAGACAGTAAGAAGCAGACGACCAGACGAGGAGCGCTCAGGAGAACTGCGGTTATCTTCGACCCCGTGAGGATCGCCGCTCCGTATCGGATCACGGTGCAGATCCTCAAGGAGAAACTCTGGATGCTACGACACATCCGGAGCCGATGGAAGAAAGAAAAAAATCCCAAAACCTGGCACATCGAAAGGACTCTGGTCCCTGGTTCGAGAACAGAGCTCCTGCCAGGACCGGACAGACGAGTGCGCGCTGTACGACTCGTCACTGCGAATGGAGCGACCCACACACGGCCGGTCACGTGGTCGCTGTCCTAGAAGAAGCAGCTCAGCTGTAGTGAACGGGTTTGTCGCCACATCATTCCCACATCCTGACAGCTGTACTTCGACCGTACTCCCACTGACCCACTGAGCCTGGCCTATAGACCATTTCTGAAACTTCATCTCGCCCTCCGTCCCGTGGAGCAGACACCAAACTCGCCGAGATTTATGTCTTTTCCCGTGTCCCCCTCTAGCCCGGCTCGCCACATGGACCGCTTTCCCCTCCCCCGTCCGCGCAGCCGGCCATTAGGCACGAGTGACATCTGGAGGTGGGGGAGCTCAGCTGAGTGGCGCGTGCCGCGCTGCCGGTTGACACTGACCTTGAGTACCGAGGGAAACTGAGGCGACGAAGGACCCTGCTGACCTACTGAGAGCAGCGACCGATCAGCTGACTGCTGGAAGGACAGCACATCAGCTATTCTGGAGAACGACAACCGAAACCGGCAACAGCCGTGTGAACACTCGCGTTGCGTTTCTGGTGTAGCCGAACACTGCGCACCGGAGACTGGCGTCAGAAGTGACAAAGTGACGCGACCAGTGGACTAATGTGCAGATGACCAGGGACGAGGTCTAGCGCAATGAACGATTGTGAAGGTGCCGAAAGTGTTTGCATTCGTTATGATTTAGTACTAAGTGATATAGGTAGTGTACCATAAATCTGTATAGGTGCTTGTGTAGTTTAGGAAGAACTCGCGAGAACCTGCGTAGCGAAGTCGTGAATCTCGTGGATGTACAGAATGTTCCGTCGGTGT
The DNA here is from genome assembly GCF_019059575.1 of Amphibalanus amphitrite. Lineage (NCBI taxonomy): Eukaryota > Metazoa > Arthropoda > Thecostraca > Balanomorpha > Balanidae > Amphibalanus > Amphibalanus amphitrite. The sequence continues at coordinate 424,341 of NW_024881749.1, forward strand.
TCAGTGGTTGTGTGATCTCCCGTCTTAAGTCGATCACAGGGGAGGAGTGTGTCACCGACGAAATGAACTGCCCTGTTGTTCTTCTCTTTCGTTTTACATTTGACAGCCACGCGTGATCTATCGCAGTACTGGTCATGCCCCGTGAGCCTGGACCAGCTCTTGTGTTAGTTTCTCGTCTCAAGTTCTAATTGCCTACAATTTGTCACTCGCGCTATCGCTTCACACTTGACGGCTGTTCGTGCTCGCCGCCGCCGTATCGTATAACCGAACGTGCCGCGCGAGCCTGCTCTGGCTCTTCTCACAGGTTTCTCGTTTCATATTCTAATTGCTTTTAGATGTACGACTGATTGTTCTTTGTGCCCGCGGCGGCTCCTCGAGTCGCTGCGGGCAGTCTCCACTTGAACGCCACCGGGTACAGTCCTCGGTGGCGGTGCGCGGCTCCGCCGGCGCCCCGATGTGCGCCGGTGTAGTGAACCCGTGACGGAATCGTGCGCGATTCCGACGGCACCCCCAGCGGGTTGCCAACGTGAACAGTGACGGAGTCGTGCCACCGAGCACGATTCCGAGGGCACCCCCGTTCGTGTGCCCAGTGAACGCCACTGAGCCCAGCTCAGTGGCAGTGCGCGAATTCGCCGGCGCCCCGACGAGCGCCGGCGTATTGCAGTGCAGTGAACGGCTCTGACGGCGCCCCGTCCGCGGCGGCGCCGATGTGTCATCTGAACTCTGAACAGTGAACTTCATCGACAGTGCTCACTGTGTTTTTCTCTGGTCCACCTGTCTACTCTGCGCTCCTCATTTCACCCTCGTCTACCGTTCGTCATCATCTATCGTCCGGATTTCTTCAATACATTCTTCAAAATTCATCGAAGTTTTTCCTCCGCTACAATAAATGTCCCGGCCCCCATCAGAGGCACGACAAGGTCGGCGACAACTAGCATAACTAAAATTCCACTTACCTATATGTAGGTAATTGAAGCGTCAAAGAAGCCAAAACGCCTCAATTATCAGCCCGGTTATTACACAAATCACGCGGAGCTCATTCTGTGCCCAGCGTCCGGTCGTGCACACTACCATCTCCAGCGGGAAATGGGCTTTCCCAGGGGGTGGCGACCCTGAGAGACCCGGCTGTAAGCCGAGCTGAGGGCGGGACGGCGCGTTATGAATGAATTCATGGTTTCTCACCCGCGCCCAGTCTCTCCCATTTCCTTCATCGCTCTCTGCCAACCCCAGGCCAAAGCGGCCCGGCTCAAATTTCTCCCCACCACTCCCGTAGCTGTCATATGCATGCCAACACCCGCTTACCGGCTATTGAAATTTCATTTCTGGCGCCGACACTTCCATTGGCTGTTGTATGAACCGGGGCGTCTCTGGTGACGCGTTTTTGCCCCCGTTACATCGTGGGTGCCGCGGCCGACATTTCATTAGAACCAGAGCAAAAAAGACGAGAAATTGCGCCGCGGCGCAGGAAGCGTCCCATTACGGTCCAAATTGCGCGGCTACCGTCGGCGCGCGGGCGAGATACGCGCCAGGTGGTCCCGGGATGAGCTGAGAGCGCCACTTGAGACCGTCATCGCGGGCGCTGCTGCTGTCGTCATCTTCTGCTGAGTCTTCATTGCGCCGACAGGTGGCGATTGAAGGGCTGGAGACGGGGATTGGGAAGGAGTGCCGATTTAAACTTGATGAGCTCAATAAGCACAACCGGAATAACTTCGGGGGAGATCCAACTTGATTACATCGTTGACTTCGAGTAGTGGTTGCTGATTACGAGTCATTCACCAAAATCACACAAAGGGCAAGCAGTGAGTCTTTGATGACTCGTCCATGGACGGGTGTAAAAAATGGCAAAAAGCCATCACATTTCTTGAAAAAAAAATACCATTCACTTTCGCGGTTACCAGCCATCACACCCGTCGTCCACACGGCAACTGACCGTACCGCGCCAGCATTTGGCACTGCCTCATGTCGCGGTCGGACGGGTGGACACATGTCTCACGACCGTGGTCAGCCCTCCATCACCGATCATTGCCTGTCCACAGCCTCCGTGCCGTGGCAGCACAATGGTCTGCAGTGGGTGTCGGACCGATGGGCCTCGAACAGACACGGTGACGCGTGTGAGGGGACACCCTGCCTGACTGCACGTCCCCTCCCCCTGTCAGCTCCGCGCCGGTGACCGCTCCTCTGTCACCTTATCGGCAATGCAGGCTGGTGTGGTGAGGAAGGCCTTCGAATAACGACGAGGTGGTCACTGGTAGCTAGCTATCAGTGCGCCGACCGCGCGAAGGTCGAGGAAAACGGACAAAGGCACTGTAGTAGAACAAATTCAAGAAACAAAGAGGCTTGATTGAAGAATCACAAGCAAGCTTTGTTCGAAATATATCGAGTCTCTGTTGGTGAAACGCCACGCTCCACAGTCCACTATAGTAATGTTGCTGACGGTATGCCAGATTTTTTCCAACTTCTACTGAATGCAATATTTGTACTTCGCTTGAATAAGTTCCGACGTTGTTTTTGCTATAACAGTATGGCAGACACTGGAATCCGCAGCATATACCCACCAGCATTTATGTCTTGTGAGCATGTCACGCACCGTGTATACTTTATTTCCTGTGCTTAGGTAAGTTAGAGCTTTCGTAATGCCAAAATATCTAGGAATGCTATCGCCTAAATGCACAATGCACATTCATGTCGACCAGGTGCGAACTCCTGGATACAGGAAAAAAAGGGAGAGAGGCGTGGATGCATCGTAAATACGACACGACATGAACTAGTGATAAATCGTCTGGCCATTTCCGCATACTTGGCATTGTTCTGGCTTCAGCGCAACTGCAAATGCGGATATGCGCACGTGACTATGGTCAAAGTTAACTACGATGCAATAGCCGTTTTCACGACGGCCATTTGGTACACATTTGGTGCACATTTGGTGCAGATTAGGTGCAGATTTGGTCAAATTAGGTTCAGTGTATCTCTTAGAAGCTATCAGCTAGGGCTGCACTAATTGCTTATATGCCTCCTTTGTCATATTATCAGAGAGTATCATCGATTAAAAAATAAATTCATAAAATGAAGATATTTGCTGTAAAAGAGAGTAGGTGCAGATTTGGTCAAATTAAGTGCATTCGCCGGATAGCCCGTCGTAAAAACGGCTAATGTCACGTAAACAGGGGATGAGACAAAAAGCTACGTTTATGGCAAATTTACTGATGTGGACCAGATTAGTTTTCTTTGCATTCTTGATTCTGCATACCTGCAAGATAATTTCGTTAAAATGGTCGACGCAAAGGAAGCGCAAGAACGCGTTTCAGCCACGATTACAAATGTGATTCTGATTTAGGAGGCACTTAGCATACATACATAACTGTTCAGCGCCAGTGCCATTAGCGCACCTCCACTCATCCAATCACACCCGAGATGCTCTGCAGCCGACTTATAGAGCGCCGCCGCCGGCGGTTCTGCCGGCAACCATTCGTCCAGTCATGCCGAACTCGTTACTCTAGCTAACGACGTCACACGCAATCAGCTGATGACACCGCTCGAGCGGCAGCGGTGTGAGTTTAGCGTGAGTTGGGTGTGAGTCGTCTCGGAGAGCTGTCGGCTGCAGTTGCCCCATCCCCCGGCAAACGAATGGCTTCCTCTGCCGCTGCTCCAGAGTCGGCGAGCTCCATTTCTCAATGGAGGATGTTACGACATGTCGCCAAATTAGTCCGTTATGAAACGTGCGATCTTGTTTTAATATTTCGCAGTCTGGTGACGTGATTTATCATCGGAGGGTGGCGCGGTTCAGCTTTCACTGTTTTCGCCAAGACCGGAAAATACGGACATGGAAGTGGCCGCGAGCGTCGCGAACAATGCCGACGACCTTGTGTTAGTGTCATAGGGCGCCATTATTGTCACGAGAGCGCCATTATTGTCGTGGTTTGTCAGCTCTAAACACGGCAATTGAGCCAGAAGAAGCAGAAACGAATTGTTTACGGCTGTTCAGACGATTCGGCGGTGGTCGGGCAGGGCAGTGGGAAGGAGATCTCGACGACGATTTGGGCAATCGTCGTACAGTGTGTGACCTCGGAGACTTGGAGAAATGGAGAGCGGAGAGAAATTGGTCAGGTCACCTCGTGGGAAAACAGCCGCATAAAAACAGAGCTAGGACAATGACTGAGAGGCCGCAGCCGCCGCTGCTCCGGTTGACAGATACACGGCTGAGTGATATTAATAGCCCGGGCATAAGTTACGTGTACAAATTTCATGCTGCGGCATGGCCGAATTAGGCTGGAACATTCGTCATAAAGCACGTCTCCCGACAAAATTTGTGCAGTGAACTAGAGCATAGAGATTTTAATATTTGTTTATTATCGTGAACGGCACACATAGCATGAGAGCTGCAAAATAAGTTATAACACTATGTGATGCATTTGTCAGATTCATTTCATTCAGGTGTTCCAACTTCGTCTGACCTCACGGATCCCTCTGACAGTCTTGATCCCCTAAGATCTGCTAAACGATACGGTCTGTCTTTAATATCTCTCAGCGATGACCGTCCCTTAGTAACTGTCGTCCGCACCCGGTCTCAGTTGTAGTTTGTTGGCGCCCCAGCGCTAGCTCGGCACACGGTCCCAGAGCTGGTTTGGTGCCGGACCATCCATGGTTATACGTTGTCCTCACTCGGGCCTCGGTCACAGAAAATGTGGAACAGGTTCCAATGGGTGATCGGTATCCCGTCTCAGGCTGTTTTCCGACTGCGCCGTTGTTGACCAACCGTGCCCATTCATCCGCCAGGTCACCCGAGACCCGGCTGAGGTGACCGTCTATTTATCACCTGCCACCAAGCCCAGAGTCTGTGTCTAACTGCCTCCCGTCACCAGCGGTCGTTCTCTGTGGGTTCACTTTGTCAGGACCGTCACCAATGCTCCCTGACACCCAAAAACTGTCCGCCGTCTAAACACCATCCCTTCGCCCGAGCGTCGTTTGGACGTTCTCTCCGCGGTCAAAGGACTCGCGGGAGAGATTCCCTTTCGTCCGGCCGCTGTTCCCCGGCCACTATCCTCCGATTACGGCCGCTGTCCGGCGTGCAACAGCGGCTGTGAGAGCCATTGATGTCGCTGTGTCCGGCGGCGGATGCAGCTGCTCTGCATTCCTGGACCACCCGTGACCCGGCGGCGGGCAGGACGGAGCTTTCACATTGGCAGCCGGAGCGGCAAGGAGCGCGCCATGGAGGCGCAGAATGAGCGCGTTTCGATATCTCCGGTGCGCCAACACATGACGACCAGTGTATGCAGTTGTGCTGCTTGTCTATCTGTCTGTCTGTCTGTCTGTCTGTCTGTCTGTCTGTCTGTCTGTCTGCGCCCGTCTGACTGTATTTCTGTTGGGTGTCTGTCTGTCTGTCTGTCTGTCTGTCTGTCTGTCTGTCTGTCTGTCTGTCTGTCTGTCTGATATCGTCTACTTACATACCTGCCTGGTCTACGCATATTGTCAACCACCCCGTCCCCGCTTACGATATTATTAATTGTCCCACCTCCTGCAGTCCCACTCAAACCGCAATCTCTGCGGCGCATTCCACCTGCAGGTTTATTAGTTTCCACATGTTTCGTTACGTGTGTCCGTTCTTTGTATCACTGAGCTGAGCGGAGGGGTGCACTCCGGGCTCCCGCGCCGAGTCCGGGAGGATCGCTAATCCCTCCCTTCCCCACGGAACCAGCGGCGTTATGTCCACCTCACTGCTAATCACAGACAATAGGCCGCTGTTTGTTCCGCCGGTTAATCCGCGGCCCTATCGAGTGTGAGCTGAAAGGCAGGAGGAGAGGGGATGGCTCCATGTGGGTCATCAGACCCGGCCCGGGTCGCATCTGATCACAGGTCAGGTCACCGATTGCGCCGGCTGGATTGCAGAGCTGATGGAAGGTCTTCGAGCTCATATGATTCAGAATTAAGCACAGTAGGTTAAAAGCTACTGGAATGGCTCACTTAAGCCGGGTTACTATTCGGCTGTTACCCGTGATAGTAGCTATACTCTGACTGTGCCACTGATTCAACTCTCACGAAACGTTGGCTCATTAAGGTTATGCCACCGAGCAATGCCAATTGGCCGCATCAAACGCCCGAGAAATTAGAGACATCCTGCAGATAAATGTGACAGCGTTGGTAGGCAAGCTAATAAAGCTGGAATCGAAATAGATAAACAAATAAGCTTTAATTGCACCTCGTGTCGCCATCCTTGTTCTGGTTCCCTCCTTGAAAGCCCATATTTCCGGTAAGCACACGCAGTTTCGCAGAATGACTCCAAAGAAAGTGCTCCAGCTGCACAACATTACTGCAGCTGCATCCTGAGCCGCCTTTCTAATGGCGGGCAGCGGCGGCGACACTGTCCAGGTCACACCGTGACGCCGGCGGGGTCACGGGCCGCGCCCCGTGACGGCAGCAGCGTCACAACGTCACACGGGGGCGCCTGTCGTGACCCACGCGAGCCGGCGGCGGGCGGCGCTAACACCGGGTCGCGGTGACCTTACGACGGACTGGGCGGGCGCACGCAATCTGGGACAAGTGGTCTATTTGCTGCATGCGCCGTCATTTGACATGGCAGGCCAGCCGGTGGTGCAATCTCTCGCATGTTGTCTGCACGGACGGGGTTGTGCTTTCGCGCTCTGAGGCGCCGGGAGCACCGCCAGAGACAAGGTAGGGTCAGCACGAGGCACCCCACGAGGCAGGGTCAGCATGAGAGGGTGAGGTGGGGTCAGGATGGGAGTGGGTGAGCTGGGGTCGGGGTGGGACTGGGTGAGGTGGGGTCAGGATGGGAGTGGGTGAGCTGGGGTCGGGATGGGACTGGTTGAGGTGGGGTCAGGATGGGTCTGGGTGAGGTGGGGTCAGGATGGGTCTGGGTGAGGTGGGGTCAAGATGGGTCTGGGTGAGGTGGGGTCAAGATGGGTCTGGGTGAGGTGGGGTCAAGATGGGTCTGGGTGAGGTGGGGTCAAGATGGGACTGGGTGAGGTGGGGTCAAGATGGGACTGAGTGAGATGGGGTCTAAGTGGGAATTGGTGGGTTGGGGCCGGGATGACTGATCAGGATGGGAGGAAATTATTTATTATTTAATCGCTGAGCGCATAGATCACTATATATCGTGGTGTATGCTAAACGTTATTTGTTATCAACATGATGAAATTTCACTGTCCTCTCGACATCAAATGTTGCTTTGATCGAATGTCGCTGCATTGATCAGCGTCAGCGTGCATTGGTGCACGCATGAAGACATGAAAACATTCAGCCTTTGCAAATCATTTCTACACAGCTATAGAGACGCTGTTCGAAACTAGCAATTATCATCTATGTTATGAGGTGTGATGGAAAGTTATACGTCTCAAGCATGCATGCATACCTTGAATGGCAGAAGCCAGAAGATCTTCAGCCGCTTACGCCGTGACTCATTCATAGCTCCTCGCCTGTGTTCGAATCTGCATCTGATTCTGTATGCCGAACACGAGTCTTGATGAGCCGATCAGTTGCGTCACCGTATGATTACGGAGCGAGCGAAGCGAGCGTAGTCTTTCCTTAGATTAACGGAAATTTCTGAGTATGAGCGGCCGGCCGGCCGGCCTGCCGGCCGTGGTCACGCTTTTGCGAGGCTTATATCTCAGCAACCACTTGACCGATTTACACGCGGTAATTTTTGTAGGGTAGCTTTATTCCTTCTACCAAGTATTGGACTATTCCTGATGCATGTGGGTGACCCCTTATGCACGTGCCACGTGCAAAACGAAGAGATGTCCGTTTTGTAATTGTTGCAATATCTCGGTAACTACTTGGCCGATTGCGCTGAAAGTTGGCATGTAGGTAGGCACCCACTAGGCACTGAATATCCATGTGCCAGAATTGGGGCGCCGCTGCACGTGCGCACGTGCAGGGGTCGTTTCCAGATCTCGAGAACGGCTCGACCGATTGCGCTCAAATTTGGTACACAGTTAGGGACCGGTTAGTAGGGTGCCGCGCACAAGTCAGTTGGGACCCACTCTGCACGTGCGCACGTGCAGGGTGCCGCTTCCAGATCTCGAGAACGGCTGGGCCGATTGTGCCCAAATTTGGCACATCGCTAGAGACCGGTTAGTAGGGTGCCGTGCACAAGTCAGTTGGAGGTAACCCTCGCAATTTCGCACGTGCAAGGCCCACCCTGTCGCTCGCTCCGTTAGTCGCCCCAAAAGGCGTTATACTGGTTTAATACAGACTCGGTTGATTTACTCGTGATCGCTCTCAGAAACGAAATTGTAGCCTTCGCTGGCTGCGGAACACCAATTCATTCCGGCAGGCGATCCAATAGACGGCGCTCTGCCGCACACAATAACCACATACAGAATGTGTCAATTCACTCGTGAAACTGTACATCCAATAAAGTCGCCTGTCACCACTGCTCTGGTCGCCACAGAGCCGGTGTTCAGCGCCGCCCTGGGAGTCTGATCGCCCGACCATCTGGCGCTGCCGGCGCCGATTCGTTCCGCGTCCGTCGAGCGCCGACACGGGCAGCAAAGACAGCGCCGGACGCCGCGGATTCCGCGCATTATGGCGATTTAATTGGCGTGCCGTCCGCCTCTCTCTTAAAGCGGCGATTTATGGCGAGCGGCGGCCGAGATAGAAGCTTCATTAGTCCGCTGATACCATCAATAACATTGGCCTGACAGCCGGCGGGATTCTCTGAGCCGACTGGGATCGGTGGCTGCGGAGCGGAGTTCTCCCTCCGACTGCTGCGTACGAGGACCTCCTCTGACCTGAGAGTCCATAACCGGGAGGGTCCATGGACAGTTCTGTCATGGTGTCCACCGGAGTCATGGAACGGGACATACGCCTCATTGGGCTGCAACAGCTGAGATGACACAAGGAACTGACTTGGCACCATAGGCGGCGGAACGGGGAGGGCACCGGGGCACCGTGCCCCCCTTTGATTTTTGCATTTTAACATTAGCCCTATGGGCGTTGCATGGAAAGAATGGGACCAAAAGTCGGCAGTGCCCCCCCCCCCCTCCCTTAATTGAAGGTGTTCCGCCGCTACTGCTTTGCACAACATTTTGAGTTGAGGACTGTATCGGAGCTCATAATACAGCGTCCAGCGGCCTCCACAATCCAATGTCAAGCTGCCTCATTTCTGGGACTGCGCCTGGGGTTGGGGCTCGAAAATGCGGAGGCTTAGAGGAGATCAGAATCACGTCAGATATCCCCATCTCGAGAGGATGGTGACGAAATCCACTCGATGGTGGTCACCACTCGGCGGCGGTGCTCTGCCAACCGCCCCCGCCCCCGCCCCCGCACAGTGATCGGCGGCGGGCGGCCGGCGGGCGGCGGGGGCGGGCGGCGCACCCCTCCCTCCCTGACAAATGGGCCCAGTCCGCCGGGGGAGGGGCAGGCCGCCGGGGGAGGCAGAAAGGGAGAGCGATCACTACCAAAGTCAGCAGATCGCCACTGCGGGGGCGGAATCGGGGCCGGACGCTATGGAAATGTCAGATTCGCCAACCGATGCCCCGATTCCGGACAAAGCCACTTAGGTCTGCTCTGGCTGATCGGATCAGAGCGAGACGCAAACACCACTGGACTGGGAATTCAGCGAGATGGGGCGAGGCGCTCGGACAATCAATTGCGTTGATACCGCATCTGTGGAAAGGGAGTGTAAGTGGAATGCTAACAGCAGCCGAGTGCAGTTGTTTAGTCTGCCCACTCCGTCCAGTGTCCATATCAGCTCTCTCCGCTTCATCTTTATTCTTCATCGTGTCGCGAGTTTCACCATGATTTTATAGAGATTATTACGGAGCGAGCGAAGCGAGCGTAGTCTTTCCTTAGATTAACGGAAATTTCTGAGTATGAGCGGCCGGCCGGCCGGCCGGCCGGCCGGCCGTGGTCACGCTTCTGCGAGGCTTATATCTCAGCAACCACTTGACCGATTTACATGCGGTAAATTTTGTAGGGTAGCTTCATTCCTTCTACCAAGTATTGGACTATTCCCGATGCATGTGGGTGACCCCTTATGCACGTGCCACGTGCAAAACGAAGAGGTGTCCGTTTTGTAATTGTTGCAATATCTCGGTAACTACTTGGCCGATTGCGCTGAAAGTTGGCATGTAGGTAGGCACCCACTAGGCACTGCATATCCATGTGCCAGAGTTGGGGTGCTGCTGCACGTGCGCACGTGCAGGGGTCGTTTCCAGATCTCGAGAACGGCTCGACCGATTGCGCTCAAATTTGGTACACAGTTAGGGACCAGTTAGTAGGGTGCCGTGCACAAGTCATTTGGGACCCATTTTGCACGTGCGCACGTGCAGGGTGCCGCTTCCAGATCTCGAGAACGGCTGGGCCAATTGTGCCCAAATTTGGCACATCGCTAGAGCGGTTAGTAGGGTGCCGTGCACAAGTCAGTTGGAGGTACGGGACCCGCATTGCTTCTGTACACACTAGTATTTCAGCGTATTCTTTGCCTGTGGCACCGTTGGAGGCGAATTGGGAAATGATTGTATCAGCAGGGCAGGTTAACTGAAACCGAAATCGAAGCACATGGCGCTGTCCCTTCCGTCCCACTAGCACATAGGCGCTCGAGTAAGGAGTCATGACTTTTTTTCCAATGAAGCTCCCACATCACCACGGCAGTCCTGGGTTATATGTAGAAGTATTTCTATTATCGTAGTGGTGCTTTTTTCAAAACCAACTTCTAATTTTTCCCACGAAGCAGAATCGCCCAATCCAGCACAAAATCCCAATGCACTGAATTGATCCATCCCAATCAAATCGGGTCTTATTTCATTCATAATAGGCATCTGCCTCTCCCTCTTGTGACATGATCTCCTTGGCCGTTATCACCCGTGAGTCGTGCATCATCCGAGTTCGGTCCGTATAAATCACGGTACGGCCCACGGGACGTGGTAGCACCGGTTCTGTGCTGGTACGGGGTGTGAGAGAGGGTGAGGGTGTGATGCATCGTCTGGGAATTCATCCCTGTGGGGCTTGGTCCTTAGAAAGAGGTGGGGGAGAGCGAGTGAGAGAGAGGGAGGGAGAGAGAGAGAGAGAGAGAGAGAGGGAGGGAGAGAGAGAGAGAGGAGAGAGAGAGAGAGAGAGAGAGAGAGAGAGAGAGAGAGAGAGAGAGAGAGAGAGAGAGAGAGAGAGAGAGAGAGAGAGAGAGAGAGAGAGAGAGAGAGAGAGATTGGCAGGAGAGGAAGTGGACTGGTACGCAAGTCGGCGCGAGAGGAACTCGCTCAAACAGCAGACTTATGTGACTAAACTCAGGTATTTACACCAGTGGGATCCTGTTTGAAGACACTTTTGTTGTCCCTCGCATCCCATGTAGGTATGGAGTTTCAATGAAAACTTTTTGAACGATCTAAGCCACCGCGTTTGAAAATGACTTGAGAATATAAGGAGACTGTATTGTGTATATTTATATGACTTATAAAAAACGTAGGTACTTCAGATGTCTTTAACCCGCGCCCCGTTGGGCTCTGCCGAGCAACGCGCCCCGTTGGGGGGGGGGGGCATTTTGCCCCCCCCCCCTAAGATCTCAAGAACCACGCAACGTAGCGACAAGCGGCAAACGGTGTTGGATAGCCCTATCAGGGAACTACCTTGTGACCCAATTTTATTGACCTAGGTCAAACCGATGACGTCACAGGTCAGGTCAAAGGTCCAATTTTCACCGTTTACAGGCATTTCAAGAAATGCGTTGTAAAATCGAGTAAAATGCATTTCATTGAAAATCATCGATGGGGAAATGTTCTTCAAACACATATTTTGCTAGTTGAGGTCACTGATACCAGGTCAGGTCACTGAGGTCAGGTCACTGGGGGGTCACAATATGAAAGTGTCGTGTGATACATGTTTTATGGTCCATTTTACATGACAAATGCGATTATGTGGGTCAGGCAGCCTTTGGGGCCAGCTTAGGTCACGTTTTGGTCAAGGTCAGGTCAAGGTCAGGTCAAGGTCAGGTCAAAAAAGGTCAAATTTCAAAGTTGATATTTTTGCATGAAATGGGTATCGAATCGATGCAGCTCGTCACGGGGAGTTCAATGGTGGTCTTTGTTTTGCCGTACGAGGTCTAGAATCGCTAAAAAAATGAGTTCAAAAATTTGACGTCATCATTTTTGAACAGTTTTTTTTCGCTATAACTTGGCCAAAAAACGAGATATCGATCTGAAATTTTGTATGTATATAGAAGAGCGCAGGGGCTATCACATATACTCCGTTTTTTTCGAAATTCGGAAAAAGTTTGGATTTTTTAAGTTTTTCTAAAAAATCAATTTTTTGAAATTTTTTGGGTCAAAAACCCAAAATTTTGAAAATCCGAGATAGCAGTTTTGTAGCGCCGCTTTTTGTCTATTAGACCATATAAAGAACTTTGAAATTGCTTGATAACTGTAGATTTGGTGAGCGTTTCAAGATTGCATGTTTTTTGCTCATTTTTGCTCGAACATGACCTCAGGTTGACCTCAATAACTCCTGACCTAAGCTGACCTAAGACTTGAAATTTGGTGTGAAGGTGTCAAATTGATGCCCGGAAAGGTACTGAAAATTTGGCGGCGCTGCGCGCCGCCGTTTTCTTGCTATTCAGGAAAAACCACAGAGGGGGGGCCAAAATGCCCCCCCCCAACGGGGCGAGGGTTAAACAACGCTTTGTGCACAGTCCAAAGTCGACACGATCGAGCGCCATCGGCCGAGCCATGGCTCGAAGTGGCCGCCGCGCCGTGGAGAGTCGCGCCTTCTCTCCCCGGCCAAAATAAAGGCGAACTAGCCACTGACTAGACACAGTGAAAGCCGCAGACAAATGCGGCCTCCAGCTGACGGAGGCGCCGCGAACGAGCCGTAGCGCTACCGACCGAGTCCGAAATGAGCCGCCTGATGAGGCCTCTCCGGCGCGGTTATAACTCGCCTCATTTGAAACCAGTCTGGTTACCAAACCAGGTCATTGACCAATGACCAATGGCCATTTACAAATGCCACATGCAATAGCCTTTTGTAAAATTAATCGATTGATCAGTGTTGCTTTATTTTGAAACATGGAGGCTCCTGCTGGCTAACAGACTAATAACCACAAATCGACTTATCGAGCGCGACCAACCTAATGCACCACATTTGACCATAGGTCATTAGGTCATTAATTCGGCCAATTTTATGTCGGTTCCCCGAGTCACGTTATCGATCAATAAACCACCGTCTCCGGAGCTCTCCCGTCGTCGTCTCCGGCGGCAGGCAGAGCTCCATTCTGGCACTCATCTAACATGAGTGAGCCGACCTAGCCACTCGGCACTCGGCACCGGCACTCGGCCGCGCTCGGAGTGCTCTAATTACCCTGCCGGAGGCGCCACCTGGCGTCCGGCACCGACTGCTCCGGCGCCGGCGGCGGGCGTTCGAGCGCTGCCCGCTCATCTGCATGCTCCGGCCGCTCGGGCGCACGTGAGACGGGCTGCGTGGCCCGCCGGCGGTCCGTGCATACGCCACCGGGCCGGGCCGCGGCGGTGCAGAGTGGTTCGGCGCGGACAGACACGTGTAGCACCAGTGTCGGCCGGCGGGACGAGCGCCGATGATGCGTCTATCAGAGATTGACACCGCGATTAGAGCTGTGATGTGGCGGGGGACAACGAACGGGGAATGCAAATGCGGCTGAGGAGATGCTGCGCGAAATGGTGCAGAAATGGGAGGTTTGTGTCGAACATCGTGTACAGAAAGCTACATCTGTGTTGTTTTTGGCAGGGTGGCATAGAAGATCCAGGACATTGAATAATGTAGGTGCTTGCAAACACAACACGGTTGATGGCGGAGCCTCCCATAACTCATTTTACTCGTCAAAGAAAAAGTTGTAGGTATATCGATTGCTACTTGGAAATCCCTTCCCGACGTGAGTATAATTTACTGAATAATATTTAGAGCCAGTGAATAGGCATAGGTAAGTTAGTGGTCAGAATGCAGGCCAATGCTTCTCGGCATTAGACATATTCCCGAAAGCTTGATACCGTACGAATACATACATTGCGGCTTGCATTCTAACCACTAATCCGTCTTCACTCTTCGATCTTTTGAAATGGATTACTTTTACTAATAACTGACAACCGTATCCATACCAACGTTCTTTCTTTCGGGATGGCTGTCCAGTTATGGGTCATAAGGTAGCCGGCATCCGACCATGGTAGGGGAAGTTGGGGCAATGCCGGAGTTGGGGCAAAGCCGAAATTCGAGATATTTCGAAAACCGTAAGACATGGATGTCACCTGTCAGTGATGCTCTGAAGCTTAAGTGACTACAATTATCGCATGTTTGTTACGAGTCGTCATCCGGAATACTTCGACTGTGAGGGCGCCAAGAGCGTTTTCAAGGTACGTTTCCCTTGTACTACATGCGCCTTTGAAGCTGCATTTTTTACTCATTATGCTACCGTTTGTCTGGCCAATTCGGTCAAGTAATCTTTAGCATGTCTTTGCATAAGTGTGCTGCCTATTTGAAATTTATACAGCACGTTGAAAAGTTATGGGCCTGCAAATGAAAGTATGGCTGGCTGGGGTAATGCCGAAAACGTGCGATTACGCACGTGTTAAAAGCACGCTACGTGGACTTTACTGCTGTAGAATAGCAACGCGTATTTTTAGTCACACAAATTACACTTTCAACCGACACAACGGCCTGTTACCTATAAGGAATGATTTACCTGGCATTTTCTTATTATATCACACAATTATAACTTCCAGTGTGCACCGCGTCCTCAAGCTCTTGAAACGTGTGTCAGATTTGATGAATTCTGGATAAAGTTTGAGATAAAATGGCAAAACATCAATGTCGGCATTCCCCGTAGATCATTTCTCCCATTTTCGGCTTTCCCCGCAGTCCGGGGCAACGCCGAAAAAGTCACTTCTTTGATATTTTTAGTTTGTGCGCTTAACGGTATGCGAATTCATCAAATGCGCCTGGTATGTTTGAAAGGCAAAAGACTGGCCTCTCGAATGACGCCAACAAGAATAGCGTATGTTGTCTACCTTGCGTGCTACGGGCGTCACAAAAAAAGTCTTCGGCGTTCCCCCAACTTCCCCTATATCCACCGTTCTATGTAATATGTCCGTTATCCTTCAGAAACGGGAGAACGCCACCTAATGCTCTACCACCACCGACTTCCACTGCATCATCCTATTAGTCGCTCCAGTGGGTGTCGCAGCCTTGCCCATATGATGGGCCCCACGTGACCTGGGACAGCTTCCCTAATGCACCAGGTGAATCTCTGGGCCAGTCGATTCCCATTCCCAGGCAACCCCCAATCGGGCCGTCTGGTCTCACGAGACACACGAGCTCGCGGTGGACCGACCAATCACTTCCATGTCTAGCCGACCTCACTGTCCCATTGGGGTCGCCAGCCGACCTCCTTTCCATGACACTCCGACCTCTGCGCCATTGCAATGCAATGCAATCAATGTCCCAATGCATTGGGACGTCAGCTGACTTCACAGTCCCATTGCCAGTTCACCTCCCGTCCCATGGCATCCCGACTTGCCTGTCCCATGCGACCCGACCTGCCCGTCCCATGACCCGTCCCCGCTCAGCGGGACACCAGTCGGCGTCACTGACAGTAATTGAGACGCCGCCTATAGCAGACAGAAGCGCCGCTCTGAGACCCAGCGAGGAATGCGGCTCCCAGCGGCGCGACGCTTCTGTGCGTTTTCAGGAGCCACGTGAAAGAAGACGGAATATTGTGACAGTCACTGTAATTTTTCATCAGGTGGTTGATGCATTTTCCGTGCTCCCGTTAGCTTCACTAAGGGCTAGATTTCACGGGACAATTTCTACCAGTCATTTGGCTACGTAGGTTGTGCCTCAAACTGCGTCGCACTATTTAGATTTACACACATCATAAGCACTTCTGAACGGATGAAAACATGCATGTTGGCCGTTGGGCCATGGCCCAACATGAGACGATTAAACCATTGTCTATCGACCAGGAACTGGTAGTTCGGTGACTCATCCAACCCACTCATCCATTGATTGGCGGCTCAAGGCGGCTTAGCGGCGATAAATCGCCCATCAGCGTCTAGCCACTCTATCCAGCCCGTCAGTGAGCGGCAGCATGCCGCCGGCGCACGGACTGGTCCGCCGGCGCACCAGTGACCGGCGTGGTCACCGGCAGCCGCTCGGAAGCCGCAGTCGGAGCCACCAGCTCCCCATGGGGTCCCCGAGCGCCCGACCGAAACGCACCCCGCCCGGGCGGAGCGCGCACCTGAGCGGCGACGGTGCTGCCGCCTGCCGGGCCGGCGCCACACCAGGTGCGTGCCGCGCAGAGTGCGACCGGTCGTGCCCCCGAGAGGACCTGCTGGCCGGTGCTCCGTACACCTGTGAGTTCGCAGCCCGATAGGACCGTGAATTCGGCTCCAGTGCCATAGACTGAGAGGAGCTCGCAGTTCCCCGGACAGAGGCCCGTGACACACGGACAGTCTCACGGCGACCTGCGACGGACATAGTCGGTCCTGACGATCGCCAGCGTCGCAGTCGACGATCGACTGGGCTGGAAGCGGTTAGCGGGTCGATAGGCCACCTGGCGCACCTGGCGGAGGCGCCCCGTCCCCCTCGTCACGAGCGCCACCCACTCGGCATATCGCCTGACTGCGGTAAACAGCCATCCCGCTCCATCGAGATCGACGCGACCTGACGACCGGCATCGCTGCGTTGTCATGGTTACCGTCTGAGCGGGGACGTCAACAAGCTCTGATCATTAGCTGCATCAACGGTGGTGTGTAGGAGACTCTGAGATGGAGCTGCGACGGATGGCGGCCGCGGTGGCGCTGCTGGGCCTGATCATAGGGACGGCAGGATCGAGGGTCACACTGGTGGACAACGGCTACTCCGGCGTCGTCATCGGCATCGACGAGCGCGTGGACGTGCTGCAGTGCGAGGAGCTGCTGCTGAACCTGCAGGTGAGGCCGGGGAAGATCCAGGGACAGTCCGGGGGACGCAGGAGTTATCGACACCGGTCCGGTTCGGGCCGACCGCGGGATCAGGGACGGCTCGGTTACCGGAGGTCACCGGCGAGGTCACAGCTCAGTTCCTGAGGTCGGCAGTCCGCCCCGAACACCGTGCATGCCTGCGGTCAATAGCGTGTGTCCGTCTGCACCAGTTACCCTCCGCGCTAACCTGACCGCCGTGTCGGTATGCGGCTGACCCTGCCCGCTGACCGGGTCACAGGTCATCCGTCCAAATCGACACCCTCGGTGGCTGCAGCTCCCAGAATTGGCCGCCGCGGTCGGCCGGCCTGCGTGCGGTCACCGGGGCCAGGGCGGCTCACACGCCGCCCGGCGCTGTCGCGGCGGCGCGCGCGGCTATTAGCGTGTTGGACGCGGCGGCCGGGCGCGGGCCGGCACCGCTGGGTCACTGGATAGCCGTGGGCCGCGGCTGCCGGTGGGTGTCTGACCGGCCGCTACCGGCTCATTACAGCCGACCCCTGACCCAGCCGGCCACCGCTGCAGCCCGGCGCGCCGTACTTCCCAGCTGGCAGCCGCAGCGGCCGGCGTAATGTGTGCCCCGCGCTGTTCCCGTCCCGACCCGAGCCAGGTCCGGCACCGTTCCCATCCGGCTACCTTGGCTACACCGTGAGACGACGACCTTACCGACTCAGCGAGTAATCCCTTACATGTTGGCGTTCCCCAATCCAGCGTTTGAAGCAACTACCGTCCAAAGAGCTAGTCAGAATTCCAAATATTATACCGAACGCTGCAGATCCCTCGTTAACACTTTCGATCAATAGAGGAGCGTCACACGCTAATTAAGCACCCCGTAAGCTGGCGATAACGCGCCCACTCCAGCCAGTTGGAAATGCGTGTCGTCAGGTCGCGACACGTGCCGCCCCGGATCAATTGTTCCACCACCGAGGGATCAATATCGCGGCCGTGGCCGGGGGCGGCTCATGGACGACCAGTCGGTGGACGGACACGTGACCCTCGTCATGACTCGGGCGTCCACCGCCATGCCGGTCCGTGAGTCGATACAGGTGACTGAATGTATAGGTATAGAGAGAGACCATCAGTGTTTATTGCTGCCGGTCCGTGCACCGATGCACTGCATGAGAAAAGGCCACACGGGCAGACCGATCCGAAGTCGTTATAATGACTTTTTTTTTTGCCATGATCCGCCGAAAGGGTTGCTTGTATGAAAACTTAATAAAATAATGATGGCAGATCCAGAGGCTTACTTGTTAGTAGCAATTAAAACTGCCCTCTGATTTCCTGGTAGCTGAGTCGCATTTTGCCCCCGTTACATTTAGCCATATTCTCTATCGGCTACGTCTTTGCTGGCTGCTGCCGCGCTCCCGCACGCCAGGCCGGTGCTAATGAGACCTGTGGCGTGTTCTGCGGCGCCGCATTCCGCAGATGAGGTGTCGGCCACGGCGCGCTCGTGACTTGTAGCGCAGCCTCGGCCCGAGATGATTAGCCGGCCGATACATCGACTGATAATCGGCCGATACATCAGCTGATATGATGCCGTGCTGCGCGCGTGCCGCCGATAAATGATGTGCAGATATCGGGAGTCGGAGCGGCGCTGCTCCCAGGCGATAGTACTCGGGCGGGACGGGGAATGCCGCCTGGGGAAGTCGCTGGCCCGCAGAGCCGAGTGGGGGCTGGGAGATGGGGTGTGATGACCGGTCATCTGATGGGTCCTACGGCTGTATGTAAATATCAGCACCGGGCAGAGGCGCTCTTCTGTGACGGCGCTGGATCACTGCACCGAGACGACTCGGCTCGACGCAGGCGGGCACGTGATGGATTTTCCATGTTTTTAATTGTCAGAATATTTGATATGCCTGCATATCGTAGATATTTCTATTAGATCACGCACCAATCTCTAAAAATTGATAACATTGTTTTTCTAAGTCACGATCTATTCGATTTTCGATACATGCGCAGTGCTGAGTGCTAGCGTGGATCATCATACATTATTTTCTATTCCAATTCCTAGAAAGAAGCAGCAAGAAGCAGAACAGCGTGGGGAAGCCACACAACTGATGTTCCTGGCTGCTTCCTTCCACAGGTACAAAGTGTGTCACCGTTAAATGATTCCACCCACACAGAGCTGGAAACCTCTACACCGGATCCATTTGGGATATGTGCGAGCGTCGTCTTCCAGTGCTCGTCCCGCTGTCAGTTTGGGGGCGGCGGCGGCGGCCGACCCGCCGACCTCCCGCCGCCGCAGCCCGAATCCAATTACGGCCCGTCGCGGTCCGGAAGCGGCCGCCGGATTCCGTTTGTGACAGGGGCGCCGCGGTTCCGGTGGCACGGCGCGGCACCTGCCCGACGCTCTCTCTATACAAACAGCCCCGGCGCCGGTCGGCTGGGTGAGGGCCGGCCGACAGCCGAGGGGAACCGGGTCACGGCGCGCCGACCCGGCCCACGCCCACCGCCAAATACGGTGCAGGACAGCGTTCAAACTGCTGCAATCATTTCTCAGCAACCCCCAGTCTAATTCGATCGTCTCACATGCCTATTCCTACGAGCCCCCGGGTCCCTCCGTTCGAGGGACGGCAGAAAAAGTCGTCTGCCGGACGCTGCCCCTGCAGCCCTGTCCGGAAATGAATCAGGGCGCAGCGGGCGCCCGGTGAGCGCCCGCTGCTGCGGTTCAGAGCGGGCGGATGATCGCGATCGCGGCGGGCGGCCCGGCGCAGTCGGCACTCCCACCGCGGGATCTGACCGTCTATCCAGCGGGATCTGACCGCTCCTACAGCGGGATCTGACCGTTTATCCAGCGCAGGATCTGACCGCTCGTCCAGCGGGATCTGACCGACCATCCAGCGGGATCTGACCATTCTGACCTCTATCCGACGGAATCTGACCTTCTATCCAGCGGGATCCTAGCATCCGTCCACTATGATATCCTGACCGTCTGTTCAGGGAGATCTGACACAGGCTACGACCGTCCATCCAATGTGAGAGTTCCACTGTCCTCCGCATAGACCGCAACCCATGACGCCGTTCCGTCGGCCGCTCTTTCGCCTGCCACCTCCCTGACAGCCATCGGCATCAGCGGGTCCGTCACGCGTCACTGTGTTACACGCCTGGTCGGTCAGACGCGCCGGTGGGTGACGGCAGTCCTCCCGGCCGACCCCCGCGGCCCCAGCGGAGCCAGTTACCGCGGTGGGTGACCGCAGCCCGCCCCTCCGACCCCCGCGGCCCCAGTCCGCCCTACCGACCCCCGCGGCCCCAGGGGAGCCAGTTACCGGTGGATGACCGCAGATCGCTCTGCTCAGGGGATCCGGCGGCCAGTTACCGATGCCAGCGGGGGACGGCGTTCCACCCTCCCCGGGCGCACCGGTCAGATGGGAGCCGATACGGCGGCGCGGCGCCGCCCCCAGAGCAGTGGCAGCATTCCTGTGACGTCACAGAGTGACAGCTGAGCACACTCTATCCTCTGACGTCATCAGGGTCGCAGTTGAACGTACTGCGACAGAGCGCGGCGAGATAGGTCCTCCGCGCGCGCCCTAAACAGTGAGTAAACCAGATAAGACGGCTGGCAATCAGCCTGAAGTACCCTCATATGTTGCGGGCTTGTTTTGCAAGCGATGCTCCTCGTCATGCAGTCCAGATGGTGTTGTTTGCCATCTTTTCGAAATGGCATTCAGTGTTGCAGATTTGGGCGCCCAGTGCATTAGTCACAGCACTCTGAGTAGGTAGAGCACTGAGAAATAAGACGCGCACGCGACTAACGCGGGCTACATTTTGCCAGCCATCAGCATAAGTACGAAATTCCCGATCTAAACATCTTCCTAGCAGTCTTTCTGAGCCCCCTGTCCCCTGCTTCCATGTCTGTCCCGATTTCACGGAGCTGCTGTGTCCCATACCGAGCCGGACCGGGGCCGGGGCCGGGTCAGCGTGCCCGCCGGGCCGTGGCGACTTCCGGCGGGCTCGGGCGGGGCCGGGCGGGGCCGGGGGACACGCCCTGTGGCTCGGCCGGCCGGACGTCCGACCTGCACGGCCGGCCGGGCGGCGCGGCGAGGGAGCGGGACTGGGAGCACGGCTCGCTGGCTGTGCACAGAGGGCCTGCGTCTGCCCCGCGTCATCACCGGAACGGAGAGAGGGCAGCATGACAGCGGTGAGCGGAAACCAGCACTGTGAGCGGGTACCAACTCCAAACAGTCCCAGTATCTCCACCGCCAGCAGGGTTTACCGTGGAGCTCCTGGTGGCTAAGCGGTGCGCTCTGAGCCGCCGACCGTCAGATGGCTGCGATGACGGCTGTGCCCGCGGGCGGCCGCGGCTGTCGGCGGGGAGGCTCTCCGCTGTCGTCACTCAGACGGCCCTCCACTCACCGCTGCAGCCTATCTGGGCACGCATCGCACCATTAGGCGGCCAATTAAACTGCGGGCGGCCGGCGCGGCGGCGGCCGTGCACCGCCCGTGGGCCGTGATGCCCGCGCAGTGGCCACTCACGGCCCCGTACCAAGGCCCTGACTGGCCCCCAGTCCGCCCCGGGGCAGCCCTCAGTCTGGCCAGGTGCCGCGCCGGCCCCAGACGGTCGGCACGGAGCAGCACGGACCACGTGGCACGCGCCACGTGCCGCCGGCGTACACACGGACCGGCTGTGGCCCCGTCGCACCTGTGATTACAGAGGGGGACGGCCGGCAGGACGGGCAGACGAGCACTAACTACACACGGCACCGGCTGACGCCGACGCCAGATCAATAGCCAATGCTAGGTATAAGTGGCCTTTAACTGCGCATTTTTTTTCTTCAATTTTAGGGGTTATTGCTGATCAATGTTTGATTGGTGTTTTGGCTTGATAGACGGTATAGATAGGTACGCAGTACAAGATCCCACTGTCTCAGTGGATCGCAACGAAACGACACCGTTTAAAGGTAGTGTGCCACCTTTGAAAGATTTCCCATTTTATTTTTCCTAGGATAAGAAGCTTCTGTTTTTACCTAATATCGCAAAAAAATCAAAAATGGGCCTGGAATAGTGCCTTTTTCGCCTAAAAGTTTTTCGGTTTTTAGATATGTATAACAACTGTAGTGGGCTCACCTGCAAACAGGCGTCGGGCAACAATCGCGAATGCGGCGCACTTGTGACAATAAGCAAAGGTCATTATAGTGTTACGACCATACGACGTACGGGAATGAGTTATCAGCTGTCTAATCGTAGACAACACAATGTCGAGCCTTAAACTGTAAGCCCGTATTGTATTGTTTCTTTTATTTGGCTGTCGAACATTATTTATGGTTTGAAATATGATTTTATGTAAAATAATTGATATGAAAAAGCCGTCTTATAAGTTATGACCCCATCTCACCACACGCAAGTGGCAGAAATGACAATGATCAGCTGACGCATTTTTCTTGGCCGAAGTCAGAGCGCGCGGCCCGACGCACCACGCGTATTTGGAAATTCCGACCTCGACGAGCATCAGAAGCCACCTAACAGGCGTGTTCGAAACCGCAGGAGATGATGATGAACGGGTTTATCGAAACTTGATTGGATGAGCATATCGGTAATAGCGATTTCAGTGTGTGCATTTATTGTTCATAGTGGTGTGAAATGTGGTTGGGGTACGACCGACAACCCGTCGGGGCGAATTTCGCACTGGGGTACGCAAAATTTGAAGAATTTAAGACGTTTCCATGAGTTTTGAAGGTATGGATAAGTTCTAAAAATCCGGTTCTCCTTATCTGGGCCATTAACTCCATACGGTCCAAGAAAGCTGGCACACTACCTTTAAAAGATGGTATATGTAGATAGGCATTACCCGGCATTACCCACTGAAATAATTATTACAAAAAAAATTGTGCTGTGTCTACCATCTGCATTAACGTTTCAGTTAGATACAATGCCCAAATAACGTAAAACTCACGCAATGCAGACCCTGCCGTGACTGAAGGGGCTGTCGTATCGCACTCTATCCGTGACGGCAGACGGGGCTGTCGTATTACCCTTTCCGTGACGGATTGCACGCGGTACGGCGAAGAACCGCAAGCGCCGCGGACGTTACCGCTAAACGGACGGAATCGGCTTCAGGAGAAGTCTGAGCCCGCACTAAGCGCCCCGCAGGTATCATATAAGACAAAGCACACAGCGGTTCATTCTCGGCCCCCGGCTAAGCGGACGGGTGCACGCCACGGCGGCCGGCGCGGCAGAGCGCTCCCCCGGTCACGACAAGAGCCGCTCGCTAAATCCCGCCACAGATCACACTCAAGGCTACCCCGGAACCGCGCGGCGCCGGATCACGACCGGAGCTGTTCTGAGTGCTCCGTACTCTAGTTGAGAGTGGGGCCGACCCCGCCCGAGCCGCCGCGCCGCCGCCGCCGCTGCCCACATCCTGGTTTGGCCGCGAGCGTACTCCGAACCGCTGAGCGCGCGCAAATCGTGCAAACCACGCCGACCTTGCCGCTCTGATACCAATTGCGATCGCATCGTAAATTAGTGTGATGTATTGTGCTCATTACGGCGACTGCCCGCCGCGATTGAGATGCTATCGCGCGGCGCCGGCCCGGTTTTTGCGTCCGTTGCAGCCGGGCGCCATGCGGCGGAGACGCCGGATCGCTGATGAATGGCCAGAGCCGAGAGACGGCCGGGATGGGCCGGGTCGGCGGGGACGGACGCGTGGGCTCGCAGCGGAGTCCAACAGGGGCTCAGTGCGCCTCCTATACGTCCGAGTCCAGTGTCGGGGCCGGGTCGGTAGTCGCAGGACAAAGAGGCTCGTGAGCGCGAGATCCGCTGCTGCAGGTGCGCGAAGCAGGTCGGTCGGAGCTCAGTCATGCAGTGGTCAGGTGCCGTGGTGGGGATGCCGTGACTTTCTTTCATGCATTCGTAATGCCGTCTACCAGTGGCCATCGCGTGTCGCAACTGGAGCATGAGCGTGCTATTTTTGTGGTGCCGTTTTATCTGCTTCGCTGACACTAACCATCAAAACATTCCTAGACAACGTCGCTTAGCTATGAGCGGTGACTCAAGCGGTCGGTCTTATAGGTAGTTGCTCGAGATGGGGGTGTTCAGACTCATTCGCCGGCAGCTTAGTTAACTTCTCTTTGTTGTTGCACCCCAAAGGTCAAACGTCGTCCCGCTCGGTGCCATTACGGACCGTTTTCCCGTGTAAGTGGTCGGCATGGCCGGCTCCTGGGGCGCGGCTGGCGGCGATGTGGGACCATCTCGCCCGAACCCCACCGTCCGCGGGCGCCGCCCGGAGGCGCCGGATGGGCGCCGCGGCAGCCGGGCACCGACAATCACCGTCCCTCCCCGCCGGCGGACCGGGGTGAGCAGCAGCTGCCAGTCAGTAGCCCCGGAGTTTGGACCTGCACACTGCAGCGGGATCCTCCCCCGGCGCTCAGACAGTCCCAGGCTGCCGTGTCCTCCTCCCCACCGCCACAGCGCCGTTCATCATCTGCCGGTCGGCGGGGGCGGCCGACGATTAACTGCCCTCCTCCACTCGCCGTCATTACCAATCCTAGCAACAGCGGTGGCGGCGGCGCAGGCGGGCATGATGAACGCTGACCATTTCAGTCGAGATGTCTGGGTCGGCGACCTGTGAGACACGAATCTCCCATCGGTGCTGCTGCAGTTTGTCTCCGCTCCGTGAACACGCGTTACAGTGATCCGATCACTGACAGCACCCTCCGCCCACAATCGTTATCCTCTCCACACACGCGGGTCCTCGATCACGTGGTCCCTGCCGCTCTCACCGCCGACTCGCGTGTACGCACCCTTTCTCCAATCGCTTTCCCCACCGATTATCCCGTCCATGACTCTCTTCTTCCGGCGGTGCGCAGCCACCGTGCCCTTCCGGGACTACCGGCCCGTGGTCCGTGGTCCGTGGTCCGTGGTCCTTCCCGCGCCGGATGGAGTCCCTAACGCGGCGTCCCGTTCAGTGATTTACCCCTACAGTCAGCCGCGGGCAGCGATGGAGCAAGGGCCGGAATCTACGGAGAGGAAGTGGTTCACGCCCTTCCGGACCGGTTCCGGGGAGGGTCCCGACTCCGGAGTGAAGCGTCCGCTCGTGATGGACACGGTGACCGAGCGCGACACGGTCTGAATCCCGGGCGTGTGTCCGCCGAGCCCCCGACGTGTGTCCGCCGAGCCCTCGGCTTGTGTCTCCCCCGTGTCCGGGCTTTGTCCGCTGAATGTCTGCCGCATGTCCGCTGGATGCCCGATGGAGTGTCCGCTGAATGTCCGCTGGATGTACACTGGATATCCGGCGTGTGTCTACTCTGGCGATGTGGCGATGTTCTGTGCGTCGGACTCTGTGTCCGGTGCACAGACCGCCGCGCCGTCCGCAGTTCGCAAGAAGCCGTGCTCCACAGCTGTCTCCCAATAGGATTCAATGAAAGCCGAGTGGCGTGTGCAGTGTGCACCGAATGCAACAATCAGAGGACAGACCTTGGACAGTCATCTGCGGCGCCAGAGCCGGCCAGCGGACAGCCGCGCCAGTTCTGCGGACAGTCAGCGAGTCACTGAGGTCGCGGACCACACCGCCCCGGCGTGACATGTCATCCCTGAGCAGAGCAGAACCGGGCGGCACCGGGGACCGTCTGTGGGCAGCGGACGGGTGGGAGGGCCGGTCCCCGCTCAGGCCTCCGGCGCACAATCGGCCTCTGATGACCGCTGCCTAATGAGCTCACCGCCCCGGGCATTAGCATCACAATGCGCCGCCCGGCCGCCACCTAAAGACCGGCGCGCTGACTCTCAGACTCCGGCCGGCTGATAAACGAGCGCGCAAGTGGCGCAAAAGCCGGCAGAATGAGAGCGGCTAATAACAGTTCCAGCGCTGACAAATAGGATTTGTCGGGAGACACGGCCGCGCCGAACAATGACCGTATCTATCAGTGTTCCTCGCCTTGGCCCGGCGTCCGTCTCCGTGGGCCCGAGCACCTCCCCCCGGCGCCGCTGCCGCCCGGCTAATGAACGCCCAAATTATGGATTTAATTGCTGCTATTTTAGTGCGCGATGTGTGGAATATGCGTGGCGCCGCTCCCACACTCTGACAGTGCCCTCCCGTGACGGGACATTCCTGGAGGAGAGGAGTTCGTACCGCCGCGGGCAGCGCTGGGCAGCAGGATCCAGAAAACGGAGACCGCGACTGGTGCCACGTGACTCAGCAGAGTGGCACGGCTTCGGTGTGAACAACCACCTGTTCTTAATTCTTATATCCCAGATAGGCGGCCTGCACGGTGCACAATCTATCAGTGGACGTATTTCAGTGCGTTCTAGCCACTCAATGTTTCACAGGTTTGTTCAAGATAAGCACAAAGTGTAGGTCGAGTGCGTGTCTGTTTGAAGTGCATTTGGCGCCCCACATGTGAAGGAGCTGCAATTAGACAGCGTTATAAGTCCTCTGTTACTGGGTGGCTCCATCTCCCAGCACCAGGCACCGCACAGGCCGCCGCGGGGGCCCAACGCCCCCGTGGGTCTGACCGATCGCCAGGCCCCGGGCGCACAGCGGTGGGTGGAAATGGATCTGGCAATCCACACCTCTGCGTAGCCGGGAGACCAAGTCCCTCGGGGCTCGGTATCAAACCTGCAACCTCAGCGCCGTGGCGTGCTAGCGGGAGACATGATAGCACCTTCGCTGTCGGTCCCAGTCGCGCGATAGCACGAGTCGTCAGCTCCACCTAGGCCGACTCACTGGCGGATCCAGGGGGGGGCCACGGGGGCCATGGCCCCCCCCCAAAGGCCTAAAGTGGCCTGTTTGGCCCCCCCCAAAACGTAAGAAAAATTGCTAAGAAAATATACCTTGGTGGAGGTTTTTAGCCACTTGATGAAGTAAAGCTTTCCACAGCAGTATATGGAAGCAATATGGTAGCAGTGAGGGTCAGTCAAAAGTTGCGCGAGTGGAGTCGACCTTCAAAAAAGACTTGTTGGCACGTGTTTAAGGCGTGGTAGCTGGGAGTTGGCGGTGTTTCGCGTGGTGTGGCATCACTGGCGGATCCAGGGGGGGGGGGGGGCACGGGAGCCTGAGGTGCCCCTGACAGACCCGTGGTGCCCTTGGTAGGTCTGTGGTGCCCCTGGACCCTGGCAGGCCTGTGGTGCCTCTGGCGGGCCTAGGGTGCCCCTGCTAGGCTGCTGGTGCCCCTGGGACCTGGCAGGACTGTGGTTCCCCTGACAAGCCTAAAGTGCCCCCAACAGGCCCGTGATGCCCCCGACAGGCCCAAGGTGCCCCTGCGTGATGCCGTGATGCCTGCGAGGCCGGTGGTACCCCTGCGAGGTCGGTGGGGCCCCTGACAGGCCCATGGTGCCCCTGCGAGGCCGGTGGTGCCCCTGCTAGACCGGTGGTGCCCCTGGCAGGCCTGTGGTGCCCCTGCTAGGCCGCTGGTGCCCCTGGGCCCTGACAGGACTGTGGTGCCCCTGACAGGCCCATGGTGCCCCTGCGAGGCCGGCGGCGCCCCTGGCAGGTCTCTGGTGTCCCTGACAGACCTGGAGTGCCCCTGACAAGCCTGTGGGGCCCCTCACAGGCCCGTGGTGCCCTTGTTAGGCCTGTGGTGCCCCTGGCAGGCTGGTGGTGCCCCTGCTAGGCCGGTGGTGCCCCTGACAGGCCTGTGGTGCCCCCGGGCACCAAGGGGGGTCATGACCCATGTGGCCCCCCTTGGATCTGCCACTGGTACATATTATATTGATTTGTAATGGCGTTATGGCTTATGCAATATGCAATTGCAGGCACTTGGTATCCCTCACTTATCCCTCATTGGGGGCTCTGGCGGGCTTCTGAGGGCCCACGTCTATCTCCGGGAGCCCTAGACAGGCTCCTTTGGGTCCTTTCAGTCCACTATAGCATAAGAGGTCTCCATGCGAGTCCTATACATCTGAGGACGTACCCTGACGTCTGAGGTACTCAACTGCAGCTCCAATGGTCTCTTACACTGGCGGATCCAGGGAGGGGGCATTTAGGGCCATGCCCCCTTCCCAGAGGCCTAAAGTGGCCCGTTTGCCCCCTCCCCCAAGCGATAATGAAGCACAGTTCAATCAGTGCCTGGCCCAGGAGCCGAGTTAGACCACCTCCCGTTTTACCACCTCCCGGCCCGCAAAGGGCCCCAAGCACTGACTCGAAGCGGGTTAACTGGTCGACAAAAGCAATGGTAAGTGTTTACAAAGTAATATAAAGGCATGGGTCGGGTGGGCTACCATTTATATATTTTTATTTTTAGTTTAAAAAAAATATTCATAGTGTCAGGGCTGTGACGAAAAATAAGTGGCCTAAATCCGATGAGAAAACAGGATTTGGGGGTACCCTAGGTTTGGCTCCTGCATGAGTTGGCCCCCCCCAAAACGCAAGTCTGGATCCGCCAGTGGGCCGACTCGACTTCTACGGAGCTGATCAGATCCGCCGCCGCGCGCTGACCGATGGCCGGTCGGAGGTCGCCCGGCGGTGGCGGTAGCTTCACAGTCCACCGAGCAGAGGTCAGCTCGCCGTGACCGGCTGTGATGGAGCCTCCGTGTCCGATACGGTAGCGCAGACGGACGAATAACGGAAACAACGGGAAAACGATTTCACGCTCATCACATGAAGCCGGGCGGCGGGCACCTCGAATCGCTGTAACAGGATATAATTAAGGACGTCTGTGCAGGGGCGCGGGAACTACTTTCCGACTGGGGGGGGGGGGTCCACCCCATAATAGAGATTAACCTAGGGTACCCCCAAATCTAGTTTTCTCACCGGTTTTAGGCCACTTATTTTTTACCCCTGGGCTTTTTCAACAAAAAAAGAAAACATTTGCAAAAAAGTGTGGTATTCCGTCTCAAAGCTGTGGGGGCACCGCCCCCACGGCCCCAGAGTTGGGGGGGGGGGAAAGCTGCCCCCACTGCCCCCCTGGCTCCCGCGCCTATGCGTCTGTGATACCTGAGCCTCGTATCACGTCACCTACGCCGAAACGCAAACGGTGATATCGCTCCCGAATCTACTGTGCATCAATTGATCTAATCGGCATTAGAATTGCTTTATCCTTACCATAAGTCATTTAAATTCTGATACGACACTCACAGACTATCTACAACCCTGCACCCCGCACATCACAGCGCAAAGGCGGGACAAGTAGCTGCCGACCGCAACTGCGATAGCCGAAGGCCGCTTCACAACTAACCGACGTAATGCGGCTCGCAGCTGACACTATCGTCCGTATCAACAGCACACACATGCAGCCGTCCCAGTTTAAACGGCCGGCAGTCGCCGCTGACAGGGCAGGCGGTATCGTACCCCACCCACACCTCGTCACCGCCAAGGTCCCAGCCGGACCCCGAGTCAATGGTGGCCGATAGTCGAGGTCACGGTCCGGCCCGGGTGTGCCGCGCCGCGCCGGGCCGCTGCTCCGTATCTGCCTCTGTCGGCCGATAGGGGCTGGGTCGGCCGTCCGTCTGGCCGATAGTTAGCCGGCCCCAATGGCCGCCACTAACAGCCCTGTCGGTCTGCGGCCGCTGTATCTCTCCCGCCTATCTACCCGAGAAGACAGCGCCGCAGACTCGCCCGGGGAGTCGGTGAGCAATGGTCAGCCGCGTGACAGACCAGTCGTTAGTCTTACGGACGGCCTGTCTCAAATAACGCCACAAATATTTGGCACCAGGGCCGGACTGACGGACCGCCGGACTTCACAGACTTCACAGCAGGAACTCATCATGCATCGCCGGTGACCTCCCATCGCTGCATTCGTGCACTCGTTCTAAACGGTCATAAACCGTGAGCAATTTCCCACTGCCGGATTTTCCCAACGGAGGCGTTTAGGAGGGGGAGTAAAGACCGCCCTCCGCGGCGCCCAGAGGAAGGAGGAGGAGCCGGTAACCGCACTGGCCCCTCCCCGGAGGAACCGGTAACCGCCGGCCCCTCCCCGTGTCGGGCGGCAGGGCAGGGTGAATGATGACCCGCCCGATGGCAGGGGGTTCGATTTAGGCCTCCTAACCGTCAGCTGCGGAGGGGGTAGCCCGGCGTCCGGGACTCCAGCTCACATTCCGTGCTCGGCTTATTACTGGTAGCGGCCCGGCCGGCCCGGTACGGCTCTCATCCACATCCGCGCCTTCGTGGCAGATAAGACGGCACTTCGACAGCTAGCACCGCAAAATGTGTAGCTGCTGCGAGCTTCAAATTAGGTCTCTCTGCACACGGAGCAATCGGCCCATGCCGATTCCAGTCCGTTCCAGGTTTGTCCCGGGTCGGTCCCAGGTCGAGCTCAGTCCCGTTTGATCGGTCACGGTCTCCAAGCGGTCCAATCGGTCAGAGTCCGGGTCTCTCGAGCCCGCCTCGTTCAGAGGGCGCTCCCGATTCAGACGGTAACTGTGCCGGGTTCAGACGCGATCGATGCACGCTCACAAAGGTGCCACTCCGTCAAAACCAGAGCGCGCGCACAATGTCTCAATTTAGTGCGCTTGTCTGCGAGTTCGCTGCATTCCTGCGCGACCCAGACTCGGTCGGAGACCCCGGAGTCCGGACTCGAGTCACGAGTGTGACACAGACTCGAGTCGAAACTCCAAAAAACGGTTTCCAAATGTTCCACGACAAAGCACGCGTCGTGTAAGTGCCTACTCTCCCCCAACTAGAGCCTGACAAGTGAAACTTGATAAGTTATTTTCGTCGCTTTTTGTCGCGGTGACAGCGTGCATTTTAGCGGTCGAAGTGGCCGGTTTTTACGCGACCGGTCACGGTGGCGTATGATCACCGACGGCTTGCCACGGCCCAACAACAACAGCCTCGTGTCTTGACAAGGTGCAATTATGTAATTTGTACCCGAGCGATATCGACATGAGCGTCAGACAGCGCGCGCGCGCAGGCTCGCGGCTAGAAAGAGTTTTTGTTTCAGTCTCTGTCTCCCGTCTCCCAGCGCGTCTGTTCTCTGCTTCTTGAGCACCGACAACTGACAAGTCTAACCCCATACCGCAGTCCCCTTTCGACACTTCTCATTGTCCCTTCCGCTGTCCTAGCTATGGTCTCGCCGTGCGATTCTAGGGTCCCCATTGGCCAGACGTCACCTCTGGTCCCTGCTCGGCCGCCGCGGCCGCCACCGCTGTCCGCCCCATTACTATCCGGACCGGCGAGTTCCGACGATATTTTATCTCGGCAATTACCGACAATTACGCGGCGCGGTCGCCGCTCCGTTTCATTAGCGTCGGGAAAAGCTACCCGGCCCGCGTTGGCCGCCGGTGATTCTTCACGCTCGTCGGTGACCCGAGGTCATTGGTGGCCCGACTTTCGCGCCGCGGGCCAGCAGAGGCGCCGAGCGACGGACGGCAGCAGAACTTTCTTCCGCTGTTGTGCTGATGAGACGGGTTGAGACGAGCGGTTGCCGCGGCCGGGGAACGGTTACTGCCGCCGCGCCCGCGGCGAGGAGAGCAGAGGCGGCCGACGTTACAGCGTGACACGACCGTGACACCGGGCGTCACGATCCGCAGCCGCGTCACGTCACGGAGCGGCGGCGTCACGGTGCCGGCGGCGGCCGTGGTGGTAGTAGCGCCGTGAAACGACCCGGGCGAGTCGGCTGTGACAAATGGTCGACCACAAGAGGGGAGCCATTCAGAGCAGTCAATGCGATGACAGAAGTCTGGGAGGTCAGTTGGCATGGACAGGCACACGAAAGGTCATGGTCTTCAGCGCACTGAATAAATTCACTGGACCTGCCGGTTAACCCTCGCACGACCAGGCCATTTCTCATAACACGAACGACCAGGGGGGGGTTGTTACGACCCCCCCCTGGCGTTTCGAAACGGAAGGTCGTAGAGCTTAGCGGAAAAAACCAACGGATTGCTCTCAACGAGATCTCGCGATTGGTGGTATATTTTTTGGTCCTAGGTCAACATTTGACCTACTTTTGACCGGTCAAAGGTCAAATTTTCGGAAAAATAGACTTTTTTCAACTTTCGGCGGCGATTGCGGCAAAACGGTGGGAGATGTCGACTTGAAACCTGCACTATCGTGTTCCTTGATCAATTCTCTATCGTTTGGTATGTATTTCGTTTCCCTAGCTCTAAAAATGGCGCGTTGGGAGCGCCGGAAGTCGGCAAGGTCACAGTCGGCGGCAGAAATTCGAAAAATCAAAATTTAAATTTTTGAAATCTGATTGTATTTTTGGATTTGGGAGGTCCATTTGCTCCCTATAGAAGCTAATATTGCTGCATATTCCCATTGAGGTGACAAGAATTAGCAAAATAGTGGTTCGGGCGCTTTTCAAAAATAGTACCGGACGCTGTTCCTCTTGTGACGTCATAGCTCCGTGACCTGACCTGACCCGGTCAAATTTCTTATACCATATGATAGCCAATACTTGCCCCAACATGCATGGGAAGTTTCATCACGATCCATCAACCGATGTCCGTACCACCGGCAGGAAACCTCGGGCGTTGGCACTCAGTTTGTGAAAATCCGGCCGGAGGCTGTACCTCTTATGACGTCATAACTCCGTGACCTGACATGACCCGATCAATTTTTTTCGGCAAAAGATGCGCAAAGGTTGCCCCAGAGGGTGTTGAAAATTTCAGCCCGCTACGACAAGCCGTTTAGCGTGCACTTCGAAAAAACCTCAGGGGGGGGGGGTTGATACAACCCCCCCCCCCCTCTAGGCGTTCTAGGGTTAAGTTCCAAGATGAACGTCAGTGCTCATAAGTCATATCTCTTCAGGACTCGCTGACTCGTGGGCTCTATTAGCCAGTCCAGTGCCACTCCGCCACCCTGTCGTCAGCAGTGTCCCCCGCGGCCAGCTCCGATAGATCAGCGGCAGCGGCCGGCGCACCCACCGCAGCTGGGACGCCGACTTATGGGCGTTGTCCGGCCCCGCCGTCACTGCATGCTGCAGGATGATGTAACCGGCCGGCGAGCGGAGGTAAATATCGGCCGAACGCACCGCCCGCTGTCACCGGTGCAGGGCCGTCGAGTCGGCCCGGCCGCTCAGTCTGCGGCCGCTCGGCACACACATATAGCCGGCCTTTCGCTGCCGTGTCTCAGCTCAGGACTCTGACCGGTAGAAGGTTCACGGTAGGTGGGTCGGTTAGACCGCCTATGCGCTGAGATCTGCGTGGTCAGGGTGTTTCTGATAAAGTGCCGCAATCCATTGTCAACTGACTGATGACAGCTCACGACGCAATGTCCATTGCTGAGGAAACGCCCCTTTGGAATGCTGCCGCGGTTGTCTCTGTCAAGCTGTGCCTTGGAGGTTCCACCCGCGGTAGAGGCTGCTGGTGACAGCTACGCTGGTCGCTGGTAGCCGTCACCGACTGCTCCTGGGCAAGCTATGTCGGTTCTGGAGGTTTTGGAGAATTGCAGCAAACATTCGTCTAATGCGGTGTCGCTGAAGACCTCTGGAAGTTGGTGTAGGACGCTGTCCGCCACTGGGAGCTGCCGGGGGCCGCAGCTGGTCGGTCCGTCCGGGGCGGCGGACTGACCGATCGCACCCCGCCGGCAGCGTGTGTGCAGCCGCGCACAGCAGTCACCGGGTCCGGGGACAGCCATCAGCAACATGTCGCGCCGCCGCGCCGACGGCCATTGTGCGCCTCGCCGCCCTTTGTCTCCGCCGCGCACCGATCGTCGCCGTCTGTCGACGCCGCCGCCCCCGCGCCGCTCTGAACTCGCCGCGCCGGCCTGGCAGACGGACGGCGCTGTCTGTTCAGCAGCGTGCACCGCTACTGCCGCTGTCCCAGCCACCGGTCCCACTGTCACCGGGACCAGTGTCCGCCACCGTCCGCGGCTGAACGGCGACCGTCTGCCGCGCGGCGCATCTCCCGAGTACCTGTGGACGCGCCCTGACGGCCGCAGCGGAGTCAGTCTGAGTCAGCGCGCCGCCCGGTGACTAAACTCGGGGCTCCGGCTGGATCCGTGTCTCGCCTGCACCTGTGACGCCAGGCGCTGGTTCGGGTTTCTTGACTGGCCCAAATTAGCGGTAATCATATGCCTTGCCACGGTGGGCTCGTCAGGGCCGGCGTATTATGACCGGCGCATTCCGGTGAGGTGAACTGCCGCTACCGAGGATTATCCGGACCCACCCATGTGTTCCAAACGGGATTGGCATCTTCAAAGGACCCGGCCAATGAAAACATCTGGTCTTAGGCGTGTTTACACGGATCAAAATCGGTAATCATATCCCGTGTCCGCCCGGCACCGGCAGAATAACACTGAGCTGCTGAGACTGCCGACCGAGTTCATCGGAGCAGTGCGAGCCCGCTGGCACGTGAAGCATCCCGCCTGCCACGCATACAAATCGATTTGGTTAAATGCCATATGGCACACGCGTCGCCCAGTCGAACCGCGCTCGGGAGCGCCGTCCCTCTCTATAATCTTCGCCATTATGGGGTGCCAATTTTGTACGAAAGGGCTAATTTGTCCGAGCGGCGCGGCGTTTCAGGGTCGGATCACGCCCCAGTTTGGCCGCTGGGACGGCGTAATAGCCCGTGTGCCCGGTAAATAACACCGTTTGACCCCGAACAGCGTCACGCTTCAAACGTTTGGGGAGCGACGCTGTCCGCCCGGAGTCCCGGGCAGTCCGGACCGCCGCGTGGCCGATATCCACAGCGCAGCCCCGACCGCCCCGCCGGCCCCTCCCCACGCCCGGCCGGCGGTTGACAGGCCCCGTTTAGTTGGCCGTTGCATGTTCCCAGGAGAGTAGTTCCATTTAAATTTTAATCACCGACCGACGTGGGCATTACGGGCTCTGTTGGGAGCCCGACAGGTGGCGAGAGGCGACGACAGACGGCCAGAGGCGGCGGCGGGCGCCGAGTCGGCTCCAAATGCCCCAGTGTGTGTGTCTGTGTGGGTGATTTGAGCTGGCGCTGACCTGGCGCCGCCGGCAGCGTCCCGCAAAGCACCGTCCAGGCTCCGCGAACTGCCCTGGCTCCGATGCCGCCCTGTGTGGATTTCCTGCCAGCCTGACTGAGTGGGGCTGTCATGACCGAAGCTCCTCGCTCCCGCGCGGGCCATCGACGAGCGCCGGGGCCGACGGCAGCGATGGTGCAGCGCCCGGCGCCGCATCGACAAAGCGCCGACCGACGGCGGCAATTAGCTGTCACGTGACCGGCAGCTGGCGATACAGAGCCGATCACGTGACTGGACGTGCCAGCCGCCGACAGGCTCCGGGGCACGATAGACTGGTATGGACGGCAGTCATTACTCATATGGGATTGCTATTAATTTGAAAAAGCTGATTGTGTTTGAGTGTTTTAGTGTAAAGTTGACACTAATCATTGAAGTAGCAGAATCAAGACGATATAGACGGAAAAATGTCCGTATGATACCAACTCCTTTTAACCAATGTCTCAGTAGAGCAGCATACCAATAGCTTCACGAATATTTTCTTGAGACGCATTGGCACTGTCCCGTGACCGTGGGCACTGGCGGCACGGACCAATTGGCGGAATTCGAGCTGCGTCTGCTCCTTTTGACATTCCTGGGCGAGATGGCGCGATACAGGCCGAGTATCGATGGTACTGGCCGATGGTCGCGCTTTACCACGGGCCCCCAATCTCCGCCCGACGGCGGCCGTATCGCGTCTAATAACCGCCGCCGCCGCCGACAGCCATTATCGACTGGTTTATGACCCGGGTAGGCCGCGATAGGCCGCGGTTCTGCGGTCGCCGCGCGGTCCCACCAATACGGAGATACTATGGGTGATCCGCCGCCGGGTCCTACCAATACGGAGATACAGGCGTCCAGCCGCGATCCCGTGACTCCGCGTCACCAAACACCGCTCCCGGCCGCCGCAGTGTGACGTCACCAATCACCCTGGTATCGAACCAATCACAGACGACCATCTCGTCAGTACACGAGAACAAATCACATCGAAACCTGACCCCGGCCCGCCGCCGTGCGCTGATGAAGACGTCAGCTTATGTGCGCTCCGGTGATCAGCTGCGCGCGGTGGCTCACGAACACGCCGTCATCACAGGGCGAGGGACCGTGTCGGCGTCGGTCCGACAGGCCGTCCATCGGACTCCCTGAGGTGACTGTCGGCCCGGAGTGACCGGGACAGAGAGGATGTCCTCAGCAGGCAGCCATGGGTCAGAGCTACCGCCGTGACGGGCTGGGAGCGACCGAAACAGAAAGGGTGTCCTCACTCTCAGTTGGCAACTCAGATTTTAGCGGGAATGGTCTACATGTTTTTAAGCGTATTTAACCTCTGTGTGTGTGGCTGCCAACGCTCGAATCTCGCACAATGAGAAGATCCGCGTTGGGTCCAGCTCTGGCAAACGGATGCCTAGTTGACCTCTAAGTCTATCTTCATCTGCTGCCTTCAATCCCTCCACGGCTGAGACGGTCGCGCTGCACCCACAATTGCCGTCCAATTGTGGCTGCTCTCCATCCATTGCACCCTTATTATGTCTCATCGCTGCGCCCTCTGCGGCTCCTTCTGGCGACCTTGGCTGTGCCCTGAGGCGACCGTCCCACCGCACTCTGCTCTCGGCCGCTGACAGCTGTTTGTTTATGAACAGGAATGCGTTGATGCTGCGATTACCGTCTCCTTACGCCACGGCGGAGCGCACCTGAGGACTTACGACAGGTTAAAACGCCCGAGGACAGCGCCGTAAATAAACTGCCGTCGCGCCGCGGTGACTGCTGTGGGCCCGACTGCCGGCGGCGGGCGGCGGCGCCCGGTCGGCCCCCCACCAGAGACGCCCTAAGTATGTGTGTACAGGCCCCGGGGCTGTTTAGTTGCTCGGCGTCTGTCGTAAGTACCGTGCGTACAAACAGGCGGAGAGAAGGGCAGGGCCGGTCCGGCCGGCGCGGTGGTCTGACGGACGGGGCCGGGTCACTGCAGCGAGGTCATCTCCGGCGGCGGAGAGGGCGGCCATCACGAGTGGCCACGCCCCGCAGCCGCTGCAGCGCTGGGGCACGCTGTGAGCGGCGGGGCGGGGCGGGGTGGGGACCGAACCCGCGGCGCCGGGAAGGTCAGACTGGGACAGCTGCGGGGCTCCCCGGCCGCGGTCCATACCAGTGCAGTGCGATACTAGGAGGCCGCCGCAGTCCCGGTGTGGGTGGGCTGCCGTCTCGGCGCTCCCCGCCCCTGCCACTCCGCGGTCACAAAGGCTCCGTGGGCAGCAGACCCAGATGCATATCACTGCACTGTCTGTTTGTTTTCTGACCTGCTCCCCGCTCGCAGAGACCTCTCGCTGAATAGTCCGCATTTCTTTGGCGGTCACGTGGTGGCTAGTAAATGCAAATTCGGCCGGCTCAACGGCGCATGAATCACTGGGATACGGGACGTTTTCAAACTCAGTGCTATGCAATTACTCTGGATATCTTTTTATGGTGATTACTTTATTCTGACCAGCGCTCTATTATGGCGATGTGTGGTCGGCATTGACCTCGGAAACTGTGTCAATTTGCCGCCATGTTTCGCGCAGGACCCTAAATTAGCCGTGCAATGCCCGAAAGGACGGTTTCGACACAACTAACCACCGGCACTACTGTTAGAGTCGACTACCTGTGCAAGAGCCGTGCCGGTCGGACGAGAGAGAGAGAGAGAGAGAGAGAGAGAGAGAGAGAGAGAGAGAGAGAGAGAGAGAGAGAGAGAGAGAGAGAGAGAGAGAGAGAGAGAGAGAGAGACACGCTCCAGAAACAGGTCTGTTTGCGGGCCGGCCTACCCTGGGGCGATTCTGGAGGTCGGCCTCTGCGCCCAGTCCTGCCTCCGGCGGCGCTGCACGCTCTCAACAAACACCAAATCGGCCGCAATTGCCGCCCTGGCCGCCCTAATGATACGGCCCGGCGGCGCTAAGCGCTCCGACAAAAAGCCACCATGCTTGCATCCATTACCATGACGGCGGCATCAGTGTGGCGTGTTTTTACCGTCCGTTTTTCGGGAGCGCTGGGCGTCGGCGCCACCCTTCTGTCCGTCTCTCCCCGAGTCGGTCAGGTCACGGGGCGTCGGAGCGCACACCTCCGGAGTTAAGACTGTATCGGTCAGTTCGCGGTCACATCCCGGCCGCGGTGGCCTCCAGGTGCACCACGTCCACAAAGGCCGAGTATCTCCCGGCCGTCGACTGGTGCAGGGTCTCCCAGCTCCCGCGCCGCTGCGCCGCCATTCGGACCGGTATTGCGGCCAGGTCAGGTCAGCTGGAGAGCAGGGACACGCCCTCGGAGGCTGGGCGGGGCCGCCCTCTCACCCGCCCGCCGGCCGACCCGACACATCTCGCACAAGGACACCGACTTCAGTATGCAAGATGGCCCAGATGCCGGCTCGTGACCTCCGCGCGGCTGTCCCTGCTGCTGCCACAGCCGCCCACGGGTCCATGTGATATCAATCGGTGCTCTCTGGGACAAAACACAGTGATAGTGAGGGGAGCGTAACATGGGGGACGAGCGCTGGCTCACATTTCATGGTGCGCTCACGGTGACGGCACAAACAACGGGCCGCACGATATCAGGGTTGCCGAGATGGGCGCTGTGCCTCCAAACACGGGCTATAACCCCGCCTCTGGCCGCGCGGCCGGTCAGCCGACACACTATCCCGGCCCGGAGAGCCGACCGGCGCGCTCCGGAGCGGCATTAGGAAGTCGTAAAGCGGCCTAATGTCTTCCACCAGAGCCGCGGCGGGGCGCTATCTGGCTCAAGTGGTCGGTTCTGAGCCGACCGAGCACCTGAGATCCCAGAGCACCGCGGTGACGCCACGTCCGGCTCCGACGGTCTCAGAACTGGGCTGGGCCTGAGGCGCCTCAGACGCATACCTCTCAGAGGCCTTCGTGGTTAGAGTGTCCTGAAGTCGATACCCGTAAAGCTCGACTCTATACACGGCCGTATCATGCTCCAAGTAAAATGGAGCACTGAGCCTTTGACTTTCTCGTCCTCCTCGGGCGACAGCCTCCGACGGGTAGCCAGGTCACATCTCAGTGGGCTGCGACCCGCTCCCTGCCCGGCTCATCAGACACATCCCTCCTTACGCGGAGACCAGCGCCGATTTTACACCACTCCACTCCGGCCGCCCCATCGCAACTGACGGATCTAGCACCACCTGAGGTGCCATCGATTCATCCAGATAATCTGATACCATATTGTTAATTCGTATCCCCAAGAAATCGGATTTAGGATTTACAAATCCATCGGCCTATATATCCCGGTGCGGAGCTAAATCGAGGTTCCGGGTCGTTCAGGGGCACACGTCAGCCAATGTGTAGCACGGTACACACGATACGCGAGCTGTTCGTTCGCCGAAAGGCCCGTGTGAGCTGGAGATTACACGGGTAAGTCGGCGACCGGGTCGGGTCGGAGCCCGGGCAAACACCGGCGGGGCCCGGATTTCCTCCGGCAGTGCGTGAGCTGTTCAGGGATACACTGCCAAGGCCGGTTTCCGGTATCGGCCCATTAATGACTGCAATCAACCGCGACGTGACACGAAGGGACCGTGATTCAAACATCGAACATGTGGCGTGATTCGTGAGCGTTTTGCTCACGTCGTAAACACGTACCTTGGAGTTGTCTAGAGCAAGTTTGCACTTTGGTTGGTCTTGGTTTGCTCCAGCTCGGCATCTGTTATTACGTCCCATGGGTCTTCTGTAGAACAAGTGAAATTTATTTGAACCTGTTCAGTGTTCAGCTATGTCTACGAAACAAAAGAAATCCATTTTCCTGGCCTGGTGAACAGTGAAATACGGACATGGCGCCGCCAGCCCCTGAACCCCTCCCGTCACATATTTCAGCTGGCCGGAGTCGGCTGGGGAACAACGTTTGCCCACACTGTCCCGTGTCGCCCGGGTTTCGGTGGCATACCTCCGCGACACGCGGGCGCTCGGACAGCCCGGGTGACCGCTGGAGTGGCCGGCGGTGGGTCCTGTCTCATTAGCCAGCAGCGGGGGCCGCGCCAGGCGACACGGAGTCCTGCCGCGACGGCCGTCCGTCCGACGCGGCCGGCCCGCATCGGACCGCCGCGCGCCGATCCTGTTATGATAGCCGGCCGGTGACGAAAATACGGCCCTCCGCAGCGGCGGGGTGTCGGACGCCGCGGTATCTCGGCCGCACGGTGCGCTGCGATCTGTCCAATCCCTCCGCCCCCGCGCGGTCCACCCCTGCTCCTCGGCGCGGGTCTCGAAGTGGGCCAGGTATGGAGACGGCTGCCGTCTCCGGGTACGGCCGATGGGTGCACACCTGCAGATTAGCAGCGGCAGCGCGAAAACACAGCCGCTGCGACCCAGGACAATAGCAGATTAAATCGCGGCTTCTGTGAGAATTTGCGCAGCTGTCTCGGCTCTATTTCCACCTGGATAATAAGCAAAAAAACAGAAAGCAAAACTGCAGCGTTAACTATTGGTGACCGACTGTGTTGTTTAATGATGCAAGCCTCCACCAAATACCTACTTTTATCACTCATTTTCAGTTAAATTCCTCTCCAAGTTCTTAGTTTCATTCCCTGTCCATTCCATCCCCCCCTTTCTTCCCATTTCCACATTGTCTCTCCCCGTCGCCCTGTCCCATGTCACCCAGTCCGTGTCCCCTGTCCCCCACCGGCGCGGCGGTCCGGTCGCAGCTGGGGTGGCTATTTTTTAGCTGCGCTCGGCGGGGCGCCTTCACGGGAGAATTCTCCACGATCCGGCCCGGACCGGTCACAAAGGTGATGTCCGCTGTGTTGACCCACCCTGTCGGTTGATGGATGGGGCATACGGGCGGCGCTGCGCTGTTGACGCGCTACGCCCCCGCCCCCGCCTCCGTCCGTATGTGGCAGCCTGCCGCCGGTAGATATCTTTGGTCAATATTGGAGGCGGTTTCTCACGGAACACGGAGTTTACACGAGCGATAACGGGTTGACGCACCGATTGTGTGCTTATTTGAACGCGGTGATATTGCTCATGTGTGCCCGTCATCAGTCCGTTTACCAGTTTTTGTCTACCGGGTACATACTACATACGGCAGTGTTGCCTATAGACGGGAAAGAAATGTTTTTCCTCTATATCCGAGAAAGTTTGGTATCAGCGACATTGTGTGCCCTGCAGCCCATGCACAGTTGACGGCCAGCGTCTCACAGCGACCTATATGTATTACACAACTTTTTTTGCGTGCTTTACGCACACATGATGTTAAGAAATACTTTCAAAATGTGGAGGAAAAATTTAATCCAGGTCATGTTTGATTTGAAAGCTAGAGTAAGAATATTTAGAAAACCGACAAGAATAGGAAACAAGGCCTCCGGCGTCTCTGTTCGTAGCGGTGCCATTTTCCTCCCATGTGCCATGTGCGGGACTGGGCCGGGCCGTGTCGATGGCGGCCGAGGGGGCGGGGCCCGCGTCCTGCTCAGTGCGCTGCGCTCTGCACTCTGGGAGCTGACCGGCCAGGTCGCCAGCTGGTGTCACCGGTCAACAATGCAGCCGAGTACACCTGCGCACCGCCGCTGCAATGTTGCACTGCAGCCCGTGCAGTATCGGCCCGCGCAACATCATCCGTACACCCGGCCGCTGAAACGGGACTCGGTCGGGGGGCGGTGCCGGTCCCCAGCGCCAGCCCTTCCGGTCACCGTGTCACAGTGCACGACTTCACGGGAGTAATGTGCTTCAGTGATCGGTACCACACGCGACTGCACCACCCCATCACCCACACGCCACCGCCCGTTACTCGCCAGTGTCCGCTACCGCCCGCCACCGCCCGGCGGTGAACTGACCGGCGTCCCCCCTCCCGTCGTCCGTCCGCCACCGCCCGGCGGTGAACTGACCGGCGTCCCCTCTCCCGTCGTCCGCCCGTCACCGCCCTTTGTTCCCATCCATTGATTGTGTCATGCGTGCATTATTTATGGCTGCCAACGGCCACGCGCTGCTGCTTGTAGTGGCCGTAATTGGGTGGGGCAACAGGGGATCAGGGACGGGGAACGGAGATCTGGGGTAAACCCCATCGGTCCAGCAAATCCCTGCTTTTATCGCTTTGACTTTTGAGCTTTGGTATACACTCAAAAATGGGATTCACTTCACACGGATATTCGCTGTGGGTATTGGATGGGCGCTTGGCATGGGGTCGGACGAATTATATCTTCCTGCACAGTGCGCATTTAGTTTTCCTTCCTGCTAGTCGAAGAACGCCGGGCGGGGCCCCATCGCCACGCACATGTTCGGTTTCCCGAACATCGGGAAAACATTCTTCTTCCATCCGCAGGAGGCATGTTTCAGCAACAGCTTCTCCGAATGACACTCTCATTCTTACCCGGAAAACGCAGGCGACAAACACAGCCGTCCGCTGTTACCCGGCCGCCGCAGCCCACGCCGGTGCAATAGCGCACGGCTCGTGGTCGGCGCCGCCCCCATCCCCCCTCCCCGCTCCCGCGATACACGCAACCCAGCCCGACCCGTGACCCGACAAGGTCACCACTCGCTTGCCGTCGCATGAAAACAGGGTAGTTAGCGCTCGGCCGATGGGGTGCGCACACTCGAACGGATCGGTTGCCGGCGCACGGGACGTTTAATTGCCGGGTTCGGCTCGTTGGCAACCACTTGACGGACGCGAAACGAACGCGGGATGGTGGGGTCAATGGGCGATTTGATCGCAAACAAGGTCAGATTTGCAGGTGTAATCGGTGGGCGAGGGGCGCCGCTGGTACCGAGCCGGACCGATGGCATCGTGAGAAGCGACGGCCGTTTCAAGGCGGATGAAACAAATAACCTGTGAATTTATGGACCGACGATTCCATGTAGACGAATATCTGATTCTTTGATGTGACTGGATCAGAAGATTAATAATCTATGCACGGTCTTGAGTAAACATCTTACGGTAGACATTGTTCGAGAGAAAATTCATTTCCAGGTACACTGCTTTCATTTGTAAGTTTCTTTAATGGTAGCTGTCTTTCAACACCTCAAATAAATAATCCACTTTTCGTTTCAGCAACTGGTTGGG
Source organism: Amphibalanus amphitrite (assembly GCF_019059575.1). Taxonomy (NCBI): domain Eukaryota; kingdom Metazoa; phylum Arthropoda; class Thecostraca; order Balanomorpha; family Balanidae; genus Amphibalanus; species Amphibalanus amphitrite. The sequence continues at coordinate 467,052 of NW_024881749.1, forward strand.
AACGCCTCTTCCTACCTATACACCGCGACCAGTCGGCGGGCCTTCTTCCGCGACGTGACGGTGGTGGTGCCGAGCTCGTGGCCCCGCAGCTGCACGGGCGGCGCCACGCCCGGCCAGGCCACCACCCAGAGCTACCTGACGTCGGACGTGAGGGTCAGCTCTGCCCACCCGGTGTACGGCGCGGCGCCGTGGACGCATCAGGCCGGCCTCTGCGGACAGCCGGCCGCCTTCGTCCAGTTCGCCGCCGACTTCGTCGCCTCTGGCGACACGGAGACTTATGGCGATCAAGGTGAGATGGGCTCCGGCGTGCCGGCCGGCTCGCCCATCTGCAGCCGGTGCGGTATTAGTTATGGGTCCATTCGGTGCTTGGCAGTGGTGATTTCGCTCAGTTTTGAGTGTCCATTCAACCAAGTTTGCTGCCAATTTTGTGCAGTTGATAGGTAAGTGACCTTATAGCGGTGAACGCCGAGGGCCATCTCAGACCAGGTAGCGAGTCAGCAGCTTGTGGAGAACATCAGCCGTCTTCCCCAGCTCTTACCCCGCCCACTGACCGCTAACGGCCGCCCATCTCCGGCAGCGCGCGTGCTGGTGCACGAGTGGGCCAAGTACCGCTGGGGCGTATTCGAGGAGGCCGGCTACGCCGAGGACCCGCTGTATCCGTCCTTCTACCAGCTGTCGGCCGGCCAGTGGGCCCCCACCGGCTGCGCCGACGCGCCCGTCGCCGGCACCGTCGAGCCGTGAGTATACTATGCGGTGTGGAGTGGAGACACCGTATGACCCAGAGTGGACACCGAGGGACTGACGGCCGAGCAGCGTATAGTCTGCCGGGCCCGTCCGGACAGAACCGGCCGGGACGAGCGTATTGAAGAGAGATACGGAACGACCAATATGTGCAATCAGATTCGCTGTCGACACACTTTATAGAGGAATATTGACCAGGAGCACATGGGATCAGGCTATAACGCATTGAACACTAAAAACATTTTTCTCAAACTTCACTTCTGTGATGCACTATTGGTTTCGACTTTCGACTATAATTTTTGCCGCATAAGGTAGTTGAACAACGCCCCTCGTACCATTCGTTCGCGGCTCTAATCGACCTGTTATTTGCGGTCAGGTCAGTCAAGGACAGCTTCAAATTACGGCCAGATCATTTAGCGTGATTGGCATGCAGCCCCACTGTGTGACCCGTACGCCAGCCCACCGGTGTCAGATTGTCAGACCGGGCCTGCACTGGTGTGGAAATATGCCGAACCGCCGCAACCATGGCATGGGCGGATCCAGGCCCAATCTCACCAATGCCGTAAATGGGATTTGGCAGCACTGGCCGGAGTTTACGGCACTGATATCAAAAATATCCTTTTTATTTACATAATATAGGTAATCTCGTCCAATGATTTTGATATCGTGAATGATAATGAATGTTGCCTGAATGAATGAATAGGTAAGTGAATGTGGAATAGTTCTGAATGTTACCAAATGCCGTCAATGCGCATTCACGGCATTTGGTAAGATTGGGCCCAGGAAGGCCGTCTTGCATGCTGCGGGAGTGGTCCTCCTCCCCAAAAAGCTGCAACTTCCAAAAACTCTTCGGATTTCCATTCCTTATCTCATTGCTCTCCAGTTGATCGAAAACAAATCTTCCCATGAAAGTTGTTTAGGTAGTTGTTTTTAAACGGCACATTTCAACAATTTCAGGCGCTGTCGCATCGCCCGTCCTCAGACGCACCGCTGTGCCGATCCTGCAGCTTCTGCAGCCCGCGTGGGTCCCTGTACAGTGTACAGTGTACACCACGCACTGACGTCGTTTGGCAATGGCGTTCTACGGTGGGAGACGCTCCGGCTCATACTGTGCTGCAAGCTGACTGCTGCCGGAGCTGCTCCAGCACTATTCTCTGCCATCGGAGCTGCCCCGCCTCTATGTATATTGTATATGCTCTGCCATCGGAGCTGCCCCGGCTCTAGATGCTGCGCTATCGGAGCTGCCTCGGCTCTATTCTCTTATATGCTTGTCGCGTGCGTCAACGCAGCGCTGACACATTGCCACACATACCGCGGAACCCAGCACAACATGCGCGGAAAATTCAGCATAGCTTCGCTGTTAGCCAAGCCACGGGCGTGTGGCTGTAGCCTCTCACACAGCCATCACTACAATTCGCGCCTTCTATTAAGTACCACATCAGTTATCCAAATATCGCAGTGCCAGACGCCAAACTCTGTCACACTTCCATGTACCTATACCTAAAGGTTATTGTCATAACCGCCAACATCGTCCCGTCGCAGTCATAGCACCACCGGATCATCAGGCCGATGACAACAAAACCACCGCCACCACCACACACCGCCACCACCACTACCACTGCTCCTGCTTCAAACTCCACAACTTCCACACAGTCTCCTGCACAGTCTCTACCATCGCCTACCACTGCTTCCTTCACCTGTCCCATCGGGCGCCACACCGGGCAATCGAACCAGACGAGGGCCTCTGGGCCGGGAGCAGGCGCCTTCCGGTGCCTGAGACAGGTGCTAACGTTCGATCGGTGGAGTCGTAATACACATTCCCTCCACTCTGGTGCCGGATATCTGTACCTATTGTATTCCTTCCAGTGATGGTAGCCCCCAGAGGCCCAAGCGCTGTATCCTTCCGACATCCCAGATTTTTCCATACAAGTTAACCCTATTCCTGGCGGGGGGGGGGCCTCAGGAGCCCCCCTGAGGTTTTTTGGTTATTTCTCCCAAACGCGTTGAGCTAGGAAGCTCAAATTTTCTGACTTTTCCTATAAGGCTTCTACGCAACATGTCTGAAAATTTTGAGTTGATCTGACCTCAGGTCAGGTCACCAGAGGCGGTTTGGTGACCCTACCTCAGAAAAGTTTGCAATCACGCCAGAGCTAGAGTTTTTGACCGATCAATTTCTTCTCTTCAGGCTTTAGTTAGGGTACCAGTATGTGCAATTTGTATGTCTCGGAATTTTGATATCGGTGACCTAAGGTCAGGTCAGTTTCGCGACCTCCCCATTATAAGTCAATGGGGGAAAAATCAACTCCCTGTTTTTACCACTAAAACGGGTCGGAATGGCCCCATATACCATACATGACTTCATATACGATCAACCTTCACTACCTTGAGGTCTGTTTTGCTGTTGGGCAGCTGTGAGGTCATGTGACGTCATCAAAGGTCACCAAAGGTTTTTGGCCAATAACTCCGTACAGGAACAAGATACAGACGCGTGGATGGTCTCATTGTGTTCAGCTCGTCAAGACGCATCGAATGATATACATGATGACCTCGAGGTCACGTGACCTGAGGTCAACCTTTGACCTTGACCTTTCGAGGTCAACATATATATCATTCGATGCGGATTGACGAGAGGATCACGATGATGCCCTTAGTTTGTTCTTATCTTGACTAATTCGAAAGTTATTCGAGAAAAACTCTCTCCATATCTAGCGCCGCCATTTTGACTTTTTCGACCCCTGTGACGTCATCTTTGACCTGACCTGAAAATGACCTTAGTAAAAATTGTAGACCTTTTCCATGCGTATCCGATGCCGTTTACCGCTTGTCGCTATCTTGCTTCGTTCTCGAGATCTCAGGGGGGCCGAATCGGCCCCCCCCCCCCCGCCAGTTTCTTGTCCCGGCGGAGCCCGCCAGGAATAGGGTTAAGGTTTTGATAACGCAGAGCCAGACGAAGCTCGCTTCTACCAAATATGTGGAAGGATCGCAAATGCCTGGGCCAGTCTGCGAAACTGTCTTTGTTCACACTCCACTGTTTCATGCAGCTTGGATGGCGATTGTTCTGTTAATCTTGTTCCGGGCTGCGTACAGCGTAGTGCGTCACATTCCTGAACTAATGTGGTGTTCTTTGTCTCCTGCAGGTCTGGCTGCGAGGAGAGCTCCAACACTTGCACCTTCGTCCCGTTCTTGAACGAGACTAACGACGCCGTCGCCTCGTCCGTCATGTACCTGCAGGCTCTCAGACAGGTGGGTCACGCGGTCGATGTTGAGAGTGTGAGCGCCAAAGCCAGGCAGAGTAGTGGCAACAAGCAATCTCGGACAACTGACATCAATCAAGTTGAGCCATTGGAGTCTTAACCTAGCACTTCATTTTTACGTTTGTTTAGTCCGTTCTCATAGCAAGAACGCCCGAGGAAACTTCATTTGTCAAATTCAGCTTTTATATTTGCAAGTTGTAGCACAAATGCTTACAATATAGTTGCAGTGCCATTAGTTTCAAACATGATCCTAGCGTACCTACCTATGCATCTATGTATAGACACGTTGTCTTTCGTATGCCTTGAAAAACTTCGTCCTTAGTAGGTATTATAGGACAATGCGTACCGTTTGCGCGTCACCAACGACCGAACGTTGCCACTTGCCAATCGTCAGAATGAACTCATTCATCTTAGCTCGAGCCATCTAGGCCAACGCCTTGGTCAAAGGGATAAGTTCTGCTACAGAATCGAGCGGCCTGCCCCAGCAGGTGGCGCCACTGTTGGTCCCAGCCTGCGTAGAGTGTCGTTTCTGCGGTAAAGACCGTTTTCCATCAGCTCAGGCCACCACACCTAAGTCACATTTCCGATTGTTTCCGACAGGTGAAGAACTTCTGTGATGATAGCAACCATGTGAGCTCTGCTCCGACCAAGCACAACCTGCTGTGCGGAGAGAAGTCTGTCTGGGAGGTGATGGAGGCTCACGAGGACTTCCATAACGGCAACAACCCACCGAACGCCAACGCAACGCCACCGGAGGTCAACTTCAGGGTCGTCAAGGCAACCACCGACCGCTTCTTCTTCCTTCTCGAGAGCACAGTAACGATGCGCCAGCAGGAGCGCTGGGACTATGTCAGTAACTCCATCCGCAAGTTCATCAACTGGGACGCCCCGACGGGCATCCAGGTGGGCATCGGCCACTTCGGCTCGGCCTATCGGACTGACCGCAACCTGACCACGGTGCCGGCGTCGCTGATGGGTCGCGGCGAGCTGGCCAACCTGCCGCCGATCGCCGACAATGTCATGGAGAGCGACAAGAGCTGGCGGTTCGCCCTGGACGGCGCGCTGCTGGCGCTGGGGCAGCAGGCTGCCGGCTCCACCATCATCTGGGTGACCGGCAACGGCGCCGGCAGCGAGGTCCAGCCGCAGGAGGACGACATCCAGTACATGATCGGCCGTCTGCAGGACAAAGAGGTCAGTGCCGTACGACGGAGGCGTCGCGCTCAGACTGGTGGACGAGTCCAACGGGAGACCGATAGTCACCACACTTCTCTGAGCCAGTCGCGTGGAGTGCATATCGCGAGCGCTCATTATTGTGTTGTTGGTATTCAATAGCTACGCTAAAGAGACGCGTATTAACTCAACTTATCATTAACTGATATCACTCGCATGTCGCACTAACACAATTGTTCTTCCCTTTTCGCAGGCTCGTCTGGCTGTCGTGTTCTACCCGTTCGTGACGCCGGGCCTAGCACGTGTCGCTATGGCGACCGGCGGTGACGTGATCTCGGTGCCAGACGTAAGTGTGGGCACCCACACGTCCATCAGCGTGTTCCACGCGCTGGCCGACGCCTACGTGTACACCTTGGACAAGTACATCTCCAACAGGCGGCTGGTGCGCGTCCAGGTCGAGGACACCCAGTTCGAGGGGAACGGCGCCACCGCGCGAGGCTCGTTCCTCATCGACAACACGCTCGGCGTCAACACTACCTTTACGGTGCTGTTCGGCTCGCGCTCCGACATCGGCTACGTGCGCCTGCGCGCGCCGGGCGGCACCATGCAGCAGGTGTACACGTACCCGGACAGCACCAACCACCTGATGTACACACCCGTGCAGCCCACGGTGAGTTGAGCCTCTCCCGAGAGGACTATGGGGTCTCTCCGCCGGCTGTCCCCGGCAGGGTGTCGGCCAGCACAGTGCCGTAGTTTTGGCTGATATGCATGCTTTGCCCCGTCAGACCAGTTAAATATTGATTAGCCTGTAAAGTAGTAAAGTGCCGCCCTTGGACTGTGTACAATTCAACTGGGATCAAATTCTGTGCGATCATTCTTGAACGTTGATGTGCTCCTCGAACGCTTCAGCCAGTCTCAAAATCAGATCTTTATCGCCTCAGCTTTCATCACCTGCACATGTGGCACGCTATCTCCCAAGCGTTCCAAGACACGCAGGGGCCCTGGCACGAGTCTGACCCCACCTCTCTTCGCTCGCCACCTGCAGCAAGGCCAGTGGGAGTACGAGGTGGACAACCTGGCGCCATCGTACGGCAGCATCTTCGTGCAGGTGACCTCGTCGCCGTCCTCCTCTGAAGACACGGTGCGCACCGAGGTGTGGACTAGCGCCGACGGCACGGGCACCCTGAACGCCACCGGTGCGCCACTCATCGTCTACGCCTCGGTGAGTGGTCGACACTCCTCATGGGGACTGGTTTCTATGGACCTCCAGTGATGGGAATCAGGTAGCATTTGTTTACTTTCGTAGCAAAGGGCAGAATTTCGAATGTTCTGAAACCCAGCGTTGGTCCTAAAGTATGCGAGGCGATGTCTGTTACATGGATATGTGAAAGACTTGTAGATCAGCAGCTTTAAGGTATTCCACCCATGTCGGATCGTTAGTTTTGCCACGCATTTCTTTGGTAAGGTTCCTTCCCACACATCATGCTATGGAACAATTAAATGATCCAAACCTGTCTATAACATCTTATCACTCGCCGTTCTCTGGAACAAAGCGGCCCTAACTGCTCACATCCAGCCCCGAGATGTTAGCAGATACACCGCTACTCGTTCCTGTCTGGAACTAAGTGATCGTTCTGTACACCCCCAGCCCCGGGTGGGTTCCTCTGCTCACGGTGACCTGTGCTGCTCCCCAGGTGATGCGAGGAAATGCCCCAGTGCTGGACGCTGAGGTGTACGGCGTCATCACCGGCCCGGGCAACGAGACCACGCGCATCCCGCTACTGGACAACGGCCTCGGAGGTACTGAGCGTCAACCACACACATGCGTCCGATATAGGCTAGATGCAGATGAGGCTTCAGAGGAATGACCCTAGCATCAGCTCACCCATCCGTGGTGCATTAATCTGTTGGCGGCATAGTAGCTGATCCCTATATTGACACCAACGACATCTATGTTACGAACTAGCATTGTAACCAATGTGTCTGCACTGTTGCCTTCGTCCACGTACTTGAGCCCCTGACTGAGTGTTTCGTGTTCGGCAGTTCCGGACGTCCTGTACGGCGACGGCATCTACTCGCGCTACTTCACCGAGTTTGGCGCGCTGTCGGACGCCGGTCAGCTCTTCACTGTGCGGGTGGAGGTGGGCGGCGCGCGCGCGCGGGTCGTCACCGGCCGTGCCCTGGTCGCTCCGCGGGCGGTGCCCGTCGACGGCACGGTGCCCTGCTGCGGCTCCACGGTGGGCAACGTCACCACGGTGCCTGTGTTCGACCTGAGTCGGACCGCCTCGGGTGGCGGGGTGCTGGTCACCGGCGCCGCCGACCCGACGGTCGATCTGTACCCGCCCAGCCGGGTCACCGACCTGATGGCCGAGCCGAACGCCGAGGAGCAGACGATCGCCTTCAGCTGGTCGGCGCCCGGCGACGACTTTGGCAAGCCCGATTCAACAGGTATGGGGTAGCTGTCGAGCGTCGCTGCCAAGGCGCAACGGGTTTCGCAGTGGATGATGCAAACGATAATGGAACGCATTGATTGAACTTTTCCGAGTGCATTGTTCGTTACATCTAACAGCGTTAAGACCAAATTTATGAAGGCATCAGAACTGCTGTGTTCACTGCTCATCCCGGCTTTAGGGCGGCAGTACTGATGTTTATTTGGATTTCAGGAGTTCAGTTTTTGTTGAGTTAGGATTCAGCTGTTGAAGTTGGGGTTGATCTGAAGTTGAGGTTGTGTGGTTCAGTCCAGCCATTCCTTTACATTATCACCATTTTAGGCAGCAGTCAACAATATATCCATGATTTTCCTGGTTTGCCATGTTTCATTTGACGACTACAACGTCGCCTTTCTCCCGCTTTCAGTGGCGTTGTACGATGTGCGTTTCTCGGAGAGCCGAAACCAGCTGCGGGACCACTTTTCCGAGTGCCAGGCCGTCTCCGAGTGGAGCCAGCCTGAGCCGACCGGCACGCCCAGCCTCGCCGTCATCGACTTCCACACCGTCGACACCATGTTCTTCTTCGCCATCCGCGGGGTCGACGAGGCCGGAAACGCGGCTGAGCTCTCCAACATAGTGTCTGTGGTGATGCCGCCGCCGCCGCCGACGCCGTCGCCCGTGCCGCCGACCGGGACCTCGGCGCCGCCGCAGCCGACCTCGCCCACCTACGACAACACGCTGCTGCTCATCGTGCTGCTGTGCGCGGCAGGCGTGATGCTGGTGGTCGTGCTGCTGGCTCTCTACTACTTCCTCTGCCACCGGCGCAGGAAGCCCGACCCGGGCACCGGCAGCGTGAGCTCGACGCGACACATCACCACCGTCACCGTGCCGCCTGTGGAGAGCCGCGAGCCCACGCCCGTCAAGATCGCCTACGACATGGATAAGGAGACGGGTGTAAAAATCGTCTCTGATGGCCAGACGCCGAGCATGTGGACCGCCTCGGACATCCTAGACACGGGCCGCGAGCACCGGCGACACAGTCCCGACGACAGCTACGGAAACTACAGCAACGGCCTGACACTGAGCGCCGCGCACCTGCAGAGCGGCGCCGCCGGCCGGGCGCGCTACAACAGCTACCAGACGCCCTACGTCGAGGACATGACCTACGACGGCCGCTCGCTGGTCAGCACCCAGCCGTCCGACTCGTTCCTCTCGCTCGCGTCCGACCCGCGGCAGCGCAACAACAACACGCTCTCGGAGGGCGGCGAGCCGGCCGGCTGGCCCAGCGACAAGGACTCGCTGGTGGCGGCGCAGCGCGGCCGGCCGGGAGGCCGCGCGCCGCCGCCCACCCTGCCCAAGCCGCGCCTCAGCCCGGTGGACGGCGGACCGCCGAGTGTGCGCGGCTCTGTGGCCGGAGACCGGCGGCTGCGCAGCGTGACGCAGGTGTAGCGCCGCGCCGCCGTGGACTCCCAGTGTGACACAGGGAGAGAGGGTGACGGCGCGACCTCAGCGTGCCTCGGACTCCCACTGTGAGACAGGCGCGAGCTAGGCCGTGCCGGACGCTTGTCGCTCACGTTCAACCCAAAGAGGTGGCCGGTGGGCTCACCGCGAGAAGGCCAGGCGCGCCCGGCTGCGCACAGAGGCCACATCTCGGCTGTGAAACGGGCTCTGCGTCCGACCAGCGAGTGTTTGTACCGTGTGGCACCGCCTGGGGAGATGGACGTTTGTATGGTGCGCATCCCTCCGTGAGATTGACCGTTGTACCGTGCGCATCCCCTCGTGGGCTAGATGTTTGTACCGTGCGGCACTGCACCCAACCGGAGGCAGCTGAGCAGCACCTTGACAAAACAGGGCTCGTTTCACCACTATTTTATACCTACATAGCATTAGACGATATCAATGTATGCGTCATCTAGTCACAATGTACTGCCCAATAAATGTTACATGCAAAGTTTTTTTTTTTTTTAAAGAAGAACAGTTTTAAAATTAAATGCATTTCCTTTTTGGCTAGACTGCAGGATGGTAGGTCGGCACTCGACATCCCTGAGCCGAACCCTGCCCCCATCCCCCGGCCCGCGCTGGGAAGGGGAGCAGAATCGGCCACTTCCCGTTTTCTGCCAAGAGCTTCTAAACGTGATTCGCCATGGCGATATGAAACTTCAGCACGTTAGCATACATCAGTTCGACAGGTTCCCGTCCCCCGAAAACATGAATGAAATGCGTCATTTTTTTTAAAAGAAAATGACTATTGAAATAAAGCGTGTATTCAGCATCTGAAAAATTAGGGATAATTATCCGGGATCATAGGCGGCGGAACGGGGAGGGCACCGGGGCACCGTGCCCCCTTTTATTTTGGCATTTTAACATTAGCCCTATGGGCTTTGCATGGAAAGAATGGGACCAAAAGTCGTCAGTGCCCCCCCCCCCCCCCCCCCCTGCCAAAGATATAGCCATTTGAGTGGCTGAAAAAGTAGCGACTGTTCGTATGATGTCACAATATTTTCAGTAGGTATTTGTGCTTGAAATCAGTCAGCAGTAATATTAATCCGCGCCCCGTAGGGCTATCGGCGGACCCTACCACCCGTAGGTCGGGGGGGGGGGGGGGGGGGCAGGCGTTTCGGCCCCCCTAAGATCTCGGAAATTAACCGGCCGATTTTCAAAATTCAAACGGCGTTCGGTAGCCCTACCGGAGAACTACCTAGTGACCAAATTTCATTGACCTAGGTCAAACCGATGACGTCACAGGTCAGGTCAAAGTTCGGATTTTCACCGTTCACAGGCATTACAAGAAATGTGTTGTGAAATCGAGTAAATTGGTAAGTTATTGAAAACCATCGATGGTACATTGTTCGTCAAACACATACTTTGCTATCTGAAGTCACTGATACCAGGTCAGGTCACAGCGAGGTCAGGTCACCGGGGGTCACAATATGAAAATATCATGTGATACATGTTTTATGGTTCATTTTACATGACAAATGCGATTATGTGGGTTAGGCAGCCTTTGGGGCCAGCCTAGGTCATGTTTTGGTGAAGGGCAGGTCAAGGTCAGGTCAAATTTCAAAGTTGATATTTTTGCATAAAATGGGTATCGATTCCATGCAGCTCGTCACGGGGAGTCTAATGGTGGTCTTTGTTTTACTCTACGAGGTCTAGAATTGCCAAAAATTGAGTTTGAATATTTTACGTCATCATTTTTGAACAGTTTTTTCGCTATAACTTGGCCAAAAATCGAGGTATCGATCTGAAATTTGGTATGTAGATAGAAGACGGTAGGGCTAATATGTCCATAAAGTTAGCGTCGTATTCGTATTCGGATTCAAATTCGAGTAATGATTTCGCTCAAAATTGGCATACAGATAGCCCATGGCACGCTGAGTTCGAAAATGGTGACCTTTTTTTCCTAGGTCAAACCGTTTGACCTTGAGAGGTCAAAATACTGCGTACCCTGTAGAATCTTTGTTTATGGTCCGATTTGAAAATTTTGTCCACCAGTGTGTTCGTCTCATCGAGAAACAGTAGCACATTCAAAAAAATCCGAGGTCAAGGTCATAGGTCAAGGTCAAGGTCACTTTAAAAATCGCCGTACCCTATAAAATCTTCATTTTTGGAGCTATCGGAAAATTGCGGCCACCACTGTGTTCGTCTCATCGAGAAGCAGTAGCACATTTAAAAAAATCCGAGGTCAAGGTCATAGGTCAAGGTCAAGGTCACTTTAAACGTTAATTTTAGTCCCCGTACCCTGTAGAATCTTTGTTTATAATCCGATTTGAAAATTTCGGCCACCACTGTGTTCGTCTCATCGAGAAGCAGTAGCACATTCAAAAAAATCCGAGGTCAAGGTCATAGGTCAAGGTCAAGGTCACTTTAAACGTTAATTCTAGTCCCCGTACCCTGTAGAATCTTTTTTTATGGTCCGATCTGAAAATTTCGGCCACCACTGTGTTCGTCTCATCGAGAAGCAGTAGCACATCAAAAAAAATCCGAGGTCAAGGTCATAGGTCAAGGTCAAGGTCACTTTAAACGCTAATTTTAGTCCCCGTACCCTGTAGAATCTTTGTTTATGGTCCGATTTGAAAATTTTGTGCACCACTGTGTTCGTCTCATCAAGAAGCAGAAGCACATTTAAAAAAATCCGAGGTCAAGGTCATAGGTCAAGGTCAAGGTCACTTTAAAAATCGCCGTACCCTATAAAATTTTCATTTTTGGAGGTATCGGAAAATTTCGGCCACCACTGTGTTCGTCTCATCGAGAAGCAGTAGCACATTTGAAAAAATCCGAGGTCAAGGTCATAGGTCAAGGTCAAGGTCACTTTAAACGTTATTTTTAGACCCCGTACCCTGTAGAATCTTTGTTTATAGACCGATTTGAAAAATTCGGCCACCACTGTGTTCGTCTCATCGAGAAGCAGTAGCACATTCAAAAAAATCCGAGGTCAAGGTCATAGGTCAAGGTCAAGGTCACTTTAAACGTTAATTTTAGTCCCCGTACCCTGTAGAATCTTTGTTTATGGTCCGATTTGAAAATTTTGTGCACCACTGTGTTCGTCTCATCAAGAAGCAGTAGCACATTTAAAAAAATCCGAGGTCAAGGTCATAGGTCAAGGTCAAGGTCACTTTAAAAATCGCCGTACCCTATAAAATTTTCATTTTTGGAGGTATCGGAAAATTTCGGCCACCACTGTGTTCGTCTCATCGAGAAGCAGTAGCACATTTGAAAAAAATCCGAGGTCAAGGTCATAGGTCAAGGTCAAGGTCACTTTAAACGCTAATTTTAGTCCCCGTACCCTGTAGAATCTTTGTTTATGGTCCAATTTGAAAATTTCGGCCACCACTGTGTTTGTCTCATCAGGAAGCAGTAGCACATTTGAAAAAATCCGAGGTCAAGGTCATAGGTCAAGGTCAAGGTCACTTTAAACGTTAATTTCAGTCCCCGTACCCTGTAGAATCTTTGTTTATGGTCCGATTTGAAAATTTCGGCCACCACTGTGTTCCTCTCAGCGATAAGCAGTAGCACATTTGAAAAAATCCGAGGTCAAGGTCATAGGTCAAGGTCAAGGTCACTTTAAAGGTTAAAATTTGGATTCAAATTCGAGTAATGATTTCGCTCAAAATTGGCATACAGATAGCCCATGGCACGCTGAGTTCGAAAATGGTGACCTTTTTTCCTAGGTCAAACCGTTTGACCTTGAGAGGTCAAAATACTGCGAACCATGTAGAATCTTTGTTTATGGTCCGATTTGAAAAATTCGACCACCAGTGTGTTCGTCTCATCGAGAAGCAGTAGCAAATAAAAAAAAAAATCCGAGGTCAAGGTCATAGGTCAAGGTCAAGGTCACTTTAAAAATCGCCGTACCCTATAAAATCTTCATTTTTGGAGCTATCGGAAAATTTCGGCCACCACTGTGTTCGTCTCATCGAGAAGCAGTAGCACATTCAAAAACATCCGAAGTCAAGGTCATAGGTCAAGGTCAAGGTCACTTTAAACGTTAATTTTAGTCCCCGTACCCTGTAGAATCTTTGTTTATGGTCCGATTTGAAAATTTCGGCCACCACTGTGTTAGTCACATCGAGAAGCAGTAGCACATTCAAAAAAATCCGAGGTCAAGGTCATAGGTCAAGGTCAAGGTCACTTTAAACGTTAATTTTAGTCCCCGTACCCTGTAGAATCTTTGTTTATGGTCCGATTTGAAAATTTCGGCCACCACTGTGTTCGTCTCATCGAGAAGCAGTAGCACATTCAAAAAAAATCCGAGGTCAAGGTCATAGGTCAAGGTCAAGGTCACTTTAAACGTTAATTTTAGTCCCCGTACCCTGTAGAATCTTTGTTTAAGGTCCGATTTGAACATTTCGGCCACCACTGTGTTCGTCTCATCGAGAAGCAGTAGCACATTCAAAAAAATCCGAGGTCAAGGTCATAGGTCAAGGTGAAGGTCACTTTAAACGTTAATTTTAGTCCCCGTACCCTGTAGAATCTTTGTTTATGGTCCGATTTGAAAATTTCGGCCACCACTGTGTTCGTCTCATCGAGAAGCAGTAGCACATTTAAAAAATCCGAGGTCAAGGTCATAGGTCAAGGTCAAGGTCACTTTAAACGTTACTAAAATTAACGTTTAAAGTGACATTGACCTTGACCTATGACCTTGACCTCAGATTTTTTTAAATGTGTTACTGCTTCTCGATGAGACGAACACAATGGTGGCCGAAATTTTCAAATCGGACCATAAACAAAGATTCTACAGGATACGGGGACTAAAATTAACGTTTAGTGACCTTGACCTTGACCTATGACCTTGACCTCTGATTTTTTTGACTGTGCTACTGCTTCGCGATGAGACGAACACAGTGGTGGCCGAAATTTTCAAATCGGACCATAAACAAAGATTCTACAGGGTACGGGGACTAAAATTAACGTTTAAAGTGACCTTGACCTCAGATTTTTTTCGAATGTGCTACTGCTTCTCGATGAGACAAACACAGTGGTGGCCGAAATTTTCCGATAGCTCCAAAAATGAAGATTTTATAGGGTACGGGGACTAAAATTAACGTTTAAAGTGACCTTGACCTTGACCTATGACCTTGACCTCGGATTTTTTCGATTGTGGTACTGCTTCTCGATGAGACGAACACAGTGGTGGCCGAAATTTTCAAATCGGACCATAAACAAAGATTCTACAGGGTACGGGGACTGAAATTAACGTTTAAAGTGACCTTGACCTTGACCTATGACCTTGACCTCGGATTTTTTTTGAATGTGCTACTGCTTCTCGATGAGACGAACACAGTGGTGGCCGAAATTTTCAAATCGGACCATAAACAAAGATTCTACAGGGTACGGGGACTGAAATTAACGTTTAAAGTGACCTTGACCTTGACCTATGTCCTTGACCTCGGTGTTTTTCAAATGTGCTACTGCGTCTCGATGAGACGAACACAGTGGTTGCCGAAATTTTCAAATCGGACCATAAAAAAAAATTCTGCAGGGTACGGGGACTAAAATTAACGTTTAAAGTGACCTTGACCTTGACCTATGACCTTGACCTCGGATTTTTTTCGAATGTGCTACTGTTTCTCGATGAGACCAACACAGTGGTGGCCGAAATTTTCAAATCGGACCATAAACAAAGATTCTAGAGCGTACGAGGACTAAAATTAACGTTTAAAGTGACCTTGACCTTCACCTATGACATTGACCTCAGATTTTTTTAAATGTGCTACTGCTTCTCGATGAGACGAACACAGTGATGGCCGAAATTTTCAAATCGGACCATAAACAAAGATTCTACAGGGTACGAGGACTAAAATTAACGTTTAAAGTGACCTTGACCTTGACCTATGACCTTGACCTCGGATTTTTTTGAATGTGCTGCTGCTTCTCGATGAGACAAACACAGTGGTGGCCGAAATTTTCCAATAGCTCCAAAAATGAAGATTTTATAGGGTACGGGGACTAAAATTAACGTTTAAAGTGACCTTGACCTTGACCTATGGCCTTGACCTCGAATTTTTTTCGAATGTGCTACTGCTTCTTGATGAGACGAACACAGTGGTGGCCGAAATTTTCAAATCAGACCATAAACAAAGATTCTACAGGGTACGGGGACTAAAATTAACGTGTAAAGTGACCTTGACCTTGACCTATGACCTTGACCTCGGATTTTTTTGAATGTGCTACTGCTTCTCGATGAGACGAACACAGTGGTGGACGAAATTTTCAAATCGGACCATAAACAAAGATTCTACAGGGTACGGGGACTAAAATTAACGTTTAAAGTGACCTTGACCTTGACCTATGTCCTTGACCTCGGATTTTTTTGAATATGCTACTGCTTCTCGATGAGACGAACACAGTGGTGGCCGAAATTGTCAAATCGGACCATAAACAAAGATTCTACAGGGTACGGGGACTAAAATTAACGTTTAAAGTGACCTTGACCTTGACCTATGACCTTGACCTCGGATTTTTTGAATGTGCTACTGCTTCGCGATATGACGAACACAGTGGTGGCCGAAATTTTCAAATCGGACCATAAACAAAGATTCTACAGGGTACGGGGACTAAAATTAACGTTTAAAGTGACCTTGACCTTGACGTATGACCTTGACCTCGGGTTTTTTCAAATGTGCTACTGCTTCTCGATGAGACGAACACAGTGGTGAACGAAATTTTCAAATCGGACCATAAACAAAGATTCTACAGGGTACGGGGACTAAAATTAATGTTGAAAGTGACCTTGACCTCATATTTTTTCAAATGTGCTACTGCTTCTCGATGAGACGAACACAGTGGTGGCCGAAATTTTCCGATAGCTCCAAAAATGAAGATTTTATAGGGTACGGGGCCTAAATTAACGTTTAAAGTGACCTTGACCTTGACCTATGACCTTGACCTCGGATTTTTTCAAATGTGCTACTGCTTCTTGATGAAACGAACACAGTGGTGGCCGAAATTTTCAAATCGGACCATAAACAAAGATTCTACAGGGTACGGGGACTAAAATTAACGTTTTAAGTGACCTTGACCTTGACCTATGACCTTGACCTCGGATTTTTTTAATGTGCTACTGCTTCTCGATTAGACGAACACAGTGGTGGCCGAAATTTTCCGATAGCTCCAAAAATGAAGATTTTATAGGGTACGGCGATTTTTAAAGTGACCTTGACCTTGACCTATGACCTTGACTTCGGATTGTTTCGAATATGCTACTGCTTCTCGATGAGACAAACACACTGGTGGTCGAATTTTTCAAATCGGACCATAAACAAAGATTCTACAGGATACGCAGTATTTTGACCTCTCAAGGTCAAACGGTTTGACCTAGGAAAAAAGGTCACCATTTTCGAACTCAGCGTGCCATGGGCTATCTGTATGCCAATTTTGAGCGAAATCATTACTCGAATTTGAATCCGAATACGAATACGACGCTAACTTTATGGACATTAGGCCTGACAGGTCTTCTCGCGAAGGTATTTTTTCGGTCGAAAATGACAGAACATGACGTCATTCTGACATCATTTGTGGCCAACCTATCATAGCCTCTGGAAAAATTTTAGTCACAATGTGTAAAGTTGATGCCCGGAAGGGTCCTGAAAGTTTAGTGGCGATATCTGCAGCCGTTTAGGAGATATCGACGGAAAAGGACAGGGGGGCCGTTTCGCCCCCCCCCCCCCCTACGGGGCGCGGGTTAATGATGTTTTTTAACCTCTTTCTGACTGAATATGATCCTTTTGTGTTTAAAGTCCCTTTTACTTGATATTTGTTTTTCGTTTTAAACCGGTACAACTTGACCTTTTTTACATTCCTTTGACGTCATAGGTCCAAGAAAAATGGTCAAGGAAGTTTCTGTTGGTGCATATATACCTATGGCATACCTATCTGCAGAAAGACTCGAATATTCACAATTTAACATGCCTTTCCTTACGATTCACATAAGTGACTTCTGATTGGTCGAGGTGTTGCCGGCGGCTCGCTGCGTGTGAGAGAACGTGGACTGTATCTTTAACGTCAGCGAAAGGAGGTACAAAATACCCGACGCCGTGTGTCGTGATCTTAGATATACCCCTTAACGGAAAGAATGTATACAAAATAGGTCTGTATTGTCTTTGACCTCGGGCATTCAAACGTGCGGGCAAGAAACATGCGGGCAAAACGAACGAGCAATATAATAAAATGAACGGTAAAATAACAACAGATGCTTAAAAACCCGGAGCGATATCCCAGGTTTTTAAAGGCAGAGGATAGCAGCCTTCATGGTGCAAAATACCAATTCAGCCGTGACCTATCAGGTGGGTAGCGGTCGGGGATCGGCGGGAGGTGGTGTCCGAGTCAGTACTGAATACTAACTGACGCACCGTCCGGCGGGAGGCTCTGACCTATGTGTTCTATATACTCCGGCTCTGACCTCGGATCGGTCGATCACGTGACAGGTCACTCGTTTGACGTATGCGGGCACCCGCACCGAGCCGGCGGCCGCGCGGAGCGGCCGCGCGAGCCGCGCTCAAAGTACCGGTGCACCCGGCCGCCGCGCCGAGCGAAGCCGCAATCGCCGGACGGAGAGCGTTACATAACCGCAACATTCTCCCCACCCGAAAATCGCAGATTTTCTGCGATTTTCGAACTCCCTAAAAATAACATAAAGGCACTTCGCTCAAAGCGGAACACATTCGAACACACCTCGCGCACCATTGCCCGGTACCAGTCGATCACTCGCGACGTTCACTCGACTGCGCCTGATAAGGTCTCAGAATGACCAAACGAAAGCAGTCGCGCAGCACCAGCACCGGCTGGTGATCGTGTCACCACTCAGCCTCGAACTGCACCGATGGAGGCGTCTAGTAGACGACGGATGGCCGGCGAGCGGTGCAGATGGCGGCCGAACCACTTAGATCGGGCCTCACCATCTCAGCAGCCCGGCACCGGAGCCAGTGAGCGACCTTCTCATGCTCCGACCGGGAAAGGAAATGAGGCACCTCTGTCGACAAAATGTGACGTAATGTGAGCGATAAACCAACGCATAAACTGGTTGCTAAATGGCAATGAAAGGGGACACAGAAACAGTGTACTGGCTCACGGGTGGTTGAAAAACAATCATTAGCGTTAAGGTTGCTAAGTGAGTTCGGGCGGAGCTATACGTTCGGTGTTTTGGCATTGGCTGGCCTCGACCCCTGGCCCCTTCCTGGGCTCTTCTGAAAGACGCCCTAGAAAGAACAGAGGGAGACAAAAAAAAAAATGCTACGCGCACTCCGTCGCTCGGCGTCCTAACGGAAAAGGCCGCTTGGGCAGCGTTGCCTAGAGTCCAAACATAAGTCGTATGTCGGACATACTTACGTGCAGTTGTGGTAGCCGTTGTGGTTCCAGTGCCTACGCCCACGCTGTGAGTTGCTAAAATACATGCATGGTAGAAATCAACGCTGTTACAATATATCACCCACGATCTAAAATCTATTTATCTGCGCCTATCGTGTGTGCGCGACATCTGGTGGCACTATGCGACCTGTAGTTCTCCCCGGCGCACCTAGGTGGCACGGCCTGTTCCGTGTTGAGGCACGACCTGGCGCTGGCGGAGGTGGGAGGTGACTAGGGCGCAACTTCCCGCTAATATAATTTGCACGGTTCCATCGTGAAATGACCATTAGCGTTAAGGTTGCTAAGTGAGTTCGGGCGGAGCTATACGTTCGGTGTTTTGGCATTGGCTGGCCTCGACCCCTGGCCCCTTCCTGGGCTCTTCTGAAAGACGCCAAAGTTGACCCAATAGGCTGGGGCAAGCCAGCGGACGTGTCACTAGTAGCGACGTAATGACATGGTAGGTGACAGTGAGTGGTATGCTGGGGCAGGCCAGCAGACATGTCATTAGTAGCGACGTAATGACATGGTAGGTGACAGTGAGTGGTATGCTGGGGCAGGCCAGCAGTCATGTCATTAGTAGCGACGTAATGACATGGTAGGTGACAGTGAGTTGTAAGCTGGGGCAGGCCAGCGGACAACCGTGACCGTCCTCCGCACCAGGGGGCGGCCGGGTGACTCATCCGGCGTGGCGTCAGCTCAAGGTCGCGACGGGCCCGTGGCCGGCGGTCGGACGGCCGTTGATCCGGGGTGTCGTCTTGCACCGGTCTGCAGCGGGCCGACTGGGTGTCAGGTCACTGCTGGCATGGGGCCACTCTGTGGAAGCACGAAAGCCGGCTGCTATGCTGCATTGATGATCTAGTGGTGACGTAGCATGACAGCCCAGGTAAATAGGCAGGCCAGTCAGGCATGGCCATGGGTGGAGAAAAGGGGGTTTGAGGGTGCACGAGCACCCCCTCATATCGCAAAGCACCCCCACAAGCAATGCAAAACCAACATAGCAGCTCGGTAACCAAAGTATCAAACAGCAAAGCACCCCCTGGGATTTAGGCAAATCTCCACCCCTGGGTATGGCCGGCTTTGTCGGGCATGCCCTCGGGATGGCGTGCCAGTGTGCGGTAAGGGCATTGTTTAGTGCGAACCGATGACACTGGTGCATGTAACCGAGCAAGATTGTGAAGGTGGCGCTGGCATGGCATGACATGCCAGTGGGCAGGGCATAGTTCAGGGCCAAGCTACAAGCTGGTGTATGTGACCGCCCGGAGGGCCAACTGAGTATCTGAGACGGGCGGCCACATTAGTATGGGGCGAATGGTAGTAACAGAACAAAAGTGCCAACTGCCAGTATTCAAGCAACTTGGCAGACTAATTGGCTGACGAAAATTAGACCGCCGGTTAGAGGGGCGCGCCATGATTGCCTCGTGCGAAGGGCCCGCGCGTAACTAACAGGCCGGATAGCTGGTAACTCACCGGTGTTCCTTCTTGGTCGACCCATGGTGGCGGTAGCCGCCGCTAAAGCTATCACTCTACTCTCCGCGGGTTTCAACCGGTAAACAAAAAAAAAAAAAATGCTACGCGCACTCCGTCGCTCGGCGTCCTAACGGAAAAGGCCGCTTGGGCAGCGTTGCCTAGAGTCCAAACATAAGTCGTATGTCGGACATACTTACGTGCAGTTGTGGTAGCCGTTGTGGTTCCAGTGCCTACGCCCACGCTGTGAGTTGCTAAAATACATGCATGGTAGAAATCAACGCTGTTACAATATATCACCCACGATCTAAAATCTATTTATCTGCGCCTATCGTGTGTGCGCGACATCTGGTGGCACTATGCGACCTGTAGTTCTCCCCGGCGCACCTAGGTGGCACGGCCTGTTCCGTGTTGAGGCACGACCTGGCGCTGGCGGAGATGGGAGGTGACTAGGGCGCAACTTCCCGCTAATATAATTTGCACGGTTCCATCGTGAAATGACCATTACTTTATCGTCTCACT
The DNA here is from genome assembly GCF_019059575.1 of Amphibalanus amphitrite. NCBI lineage: Eukaryota > Metazoa > Arthropoda > Thecostraca > Balanomorpha > Balanidae > Amphibalanus > Amphibalanus amphitrite. The sequence goes on from NW_024881749.1 coordinate 487,477, forward strand.
TGGTGATGTGCAAAACAATGTAGGGGAACATCATGGGGTTCAGCATTCGTGGCAGGTGCTATCTGAAGGGCCTGTACAGCAGTAGCAGAATCTCCTTCGTGGGTTCTGCAGACCCTCGAGACTCCACGGCCAGCTTGTCGAGCAGCACGTCACTCTCCTTGGCTGGGATTGAGTTCGTTCCAGAGTCATCGGCGGCGTTGGAGGCTGGGGAGGCTATAGACGGCACTGGCGCTCCGGTGGCCGCACCGCCTCACTGACCGCCATCAGGTTACCGGCAGGCTGCGGCCTGATGACCTCCCCACCATGCAGACGTGATGCCTTGGCCGGTGGCCCGTCGTTTGTGGCTGCTGCTCTGTGGAGAACCTTGCGACGCCGTTTCCACGACCTGGAAGAAGGCTTTTCGGACGGTCGCAGCTCCAGTTTCGGTGGCTGCATCACCGGCTGTGATTGCTGGGCAGGAGCCTCAGCAGGTGGTGGGATCTCGAGTGTGTCGAGATCACACGTCTGTTTCTGTTGGCGATCCTGCTGTGAAGGACGTTGTGGTTCTTCGGCTCGCCCTTGGAACCCGGCACACGCGATTGTGCCGGAGCCGACCACCGAGAGATCCGGTTCCTCGGCCACTGAGTGGCTGGTGTAGGGCGCGTTGGATCCTCCATCCAGCGGCACTCTCAGCGTCCGATCATTCTTTGGACCGTGTTGTTCGACAAGTACTGCCTCCTGTAGATAGCAGGGTTGTCTGGTGCTCTGCAATTGCATGCTGTAGCGATGCTTTGGTTGATGTTGTTGACCGTTCCTGACCTCTGTGTCAGTGAAGCGGTTGCCATCCCCTTGACCTGGATCCTGGCCCAGCTGTCCAGCAAGTGGTGCTGCGACAGGCTGTCCTCCAGTCTGATGATGGGAGGTGCCCGATGTTGGGGTGGGCACTGGAGCCACTGCTGGTGTCTGGTCGCGATGAAGTGATGTGTGATGAGGGCCGTGACACAGTATGCACGTGCCGCTCCTGCAGTCTTGGACGTAATGTCGACCCAGACACTTGAAACATGCTCCTGATTTCTTGACGATCTTCCACCGATCATCGACGGTCATCTTTTGGTATCGCGCACATCTGTCAAGACGATGTTGATACTGCTTGCAGACTGTGCATACCCATGATCTTGACGGTTGCCCCTGCACCCTCTGAGCATGAAGGACACTGGTTGTTGATTTCAGCGCGAGTGGGTCCGTATCCTCACTCGCCTTGGTGCAGGTCAATTGTACTGACTCCTCTAGACATTCCACCTCCGCCTGAAGAAATTGGAGAAATGCGGCGAACTCGCTGCCCTGGTCTCCAGCAAGTTGTTCTCGCCTTTGCCTGGCCCATTGCAGCCTCCAGGGAGCGGGAATCTTTCCCTTCAGCACCGGAAGTAGGACGCTTCCGATGCTCGGCACCCTCATGGTCTCCAATGAGCGAACGCCTGTCGTCACCTCGTCCACCAGGCGCCTCAGAGATTTGAGGTTGTCCGCGCTGGTGACGGCCGGCAGGTTCAGAAGCCTGGTGATGAGGGCGTCCTTGCGGATGTCGTCCCTCCCGAACCGGTCCTTGAGGATCTGTACAGCGACCATGTAGTTGTCGGCTGTCAGCGGTAGTCCCTGGATCGCACGGGCTGCAGGTCCATCGAGATGCTGACGCAGGAAGCAGAGCTTCTGAACAGAGGAGTAACCCCTGTTCCTGTGAACGAATGCCTCGAAGAACTCCCAGAACTCCGGCCAGGCCAGCAAGTCACCTTTAAACCTAGGCACGGTGATGTCCAGCTTGAACATCGTCGGAGGCGCGGATGGTACTGGTGAGGCTTCGGCTTGCTCCGTCTGCGTCAGGAGGCGTTTCCCGAGACCGATGGCCTTGTGGAGGTCTGCGATGTGCGCCGACTCATCTTCAACGCCGAGCGCCTTCAGCTTCGACTCCAGGTTCTCCAGTACCTCCAGGTGACCCTCGCCGATCTCGATGTTGTAGTCGAGCTCGTCCCGCGCGATGCCGTCACTATCACCACGGACTTGTGTGTATAGGGACTTTAACTCGTTTGTTAACTTTGTGGCTTTTGTGCGTTCCCTAGTGCGTTTGAGTTTCAACTGTTCTATCTCCGTTACGTTAGTGCCCGTCTTACTCATTTTGAATGAACTGTGTGGTTCTCGCTATTCAGCACCTGTAAATTCTATCAGTACTGCGAGCACATCCGGCCCGGAGGACCAAATGTTGCCGGCGGCTCGCTGCGTGTGAGAGAACGTGGACTGTATCTTTAACCCGCGCCCTGGTGGGGTCTGTTTATAACGCGACCTGGTGGGGGGGGGGCTATTTTTTGCCCCCCCCCTCGTATCTCCGAAACTACTGGACGGATCCACAAAATTCAAACGGCGTTCGAAAGGCCTGTCAAATTTGTCGAAGGAAACCAAATTTCATTGACCTCGGGGTCACCGATGACGTCACAGGTCAGGTCAAAGATGAAATGTTTCACCGTTCACGGGTCTTCTAGGGAATGCGCTATAACACCGAGGAAAACGCATTTTGTCGAGAATCAGCGATAGGGCGTCAGTTACCTAGTAGATATGTTGCTATTAGAGGTCACTGACAATACCAGGTCACGTCACAGGTCAGGTCACCAAGGGTCACAGGTCAGGTCACATGAGTCCAACTTTACTAAGGTTGTGTGATGCATGTTTTATGGCCAATTTTTCATTTCCAACTCAATGGTGTTGGTTATAAGACTATCAGGTACGGCTTAGGTCACTTTCTGGTGAAGTTCAGGTGAAGGTCAGGTCAAGGTCAGGCCAAAAAAGGTCAAATTTTAAAGTTGATAGTTTTGCATAAAATGGGTATTGATTCGATGCAGCTCGTCACGGGGAGTCTAATGGTGGCCTTTGTTTTGCGCTACGGGGTCTAGAATTGCTAAAAATTGAGTTTAAAAATTTGACGTCATCAATTTTGAACAGTTTTTTCGCTATAACTTCGCCAAAAAAAAGAGGTATCAATCTCACATTTGGTATATGGATGGAAGGCGGTAAGGACTATCACATATATTCCGGTTTTTGCGAAATTCAAAAAACTTTTTGGATTTTTCGATCATTATATCCAAAAAAAAATTATTTTTTGATTTTTGGGGTCAAAATCCAAAAATTTCAAAAATCCGAGATAGCAGTTTTGTAGCCATGTCAATTCTACAGCTTTTATGTCTTTATTATTTTTCTGTATTTGCAAAGCTATAGGCCTGACAGCTATTCCCGCGAAACCCTTTTTTGGGTCGAAAACGGCAGAACATGACGTCACTCTGACGTCATTTCCGGCCAACCTATCATAGCCTTTGGAAAAAATTTTGGTCACCATGTGTAAAATTGATGTCCGGGAGGGTACTGAAAGTTTGGTGACGATCGGCGCAGCGGTTCTGGAGATATATCGAAAAGTCTGGAGGGGGGGGGGGGCAAAAAATAGCCCCCCCCCACCAGGTCGCGGGTTAACCCGCGCCCCAGTGGCGGTCTCGGCCAACTTCGCCCTAGTGAGGGGGGGCATATGTTACCACCCACCTCTAACTCAAAAACTAAGAGGGCTAGAAAGACGCGGTAAAAAGCAGTCGATAGCCCTCAATGCGTACGTTTGAAAGTATTTCGGTCATTTTTCACCTTAGAGCGATATTGGGGTCACCAGAGGTCATCAAAGGTCAAAATTTGCCAATGGTCATTATATTTTTCAGAAAACATGCCGCTATCTCATGAACTATGGTAGCTAGAAAAACGCATGGAATAACAATCGATAGCTTTTGAACTCTTCTTTTGAAAAGGTCATTATCAATATTGACCTCACGTCAACGGTTTAGCCTCCAGAGGGCAAAAACTCCAAAAATAGCTGTTTTTACGAAAAGTGTTTTTCGACAATAACTTTCGATTACAAAAAGTCACGACATTTCTATTGCCAGAATCGTGTTCCCCTTACCGAGACGCGTCGAATGAACTATAATTTGACCTTGAAAGGTCAACTTGAAAATTTGACCTCAGGTCAAGGTCATGACCTTACCGGAAAAGGTCATGTTGCATATCAGTCGATGCGTCTCAACAAGACAAACACAATGAGACCATCCCCAGCGTTCTATCTCTTTCCAATCGCGAGTTATTGGCAAACAACTGTTTGTAGCCTCAAGTGACCTCGGATGACCTGTCTAGAGGCTATCAGCAAAAATGACACCTTGGTCATCACGAGTGGACTAAATCATTGTGATTCTGAAATATTTGGACTGTTCCGATGTGTACACACGGATCTAGAGGCATTTTCATTTTTCTCCATTGACTTGTAATGGAAAGGTCACGCCACTGACCTGACCTTAGGTCACGGATATAAAAAATCCGAGATATACAAATTGTAGGCGCCCATAACAGCATGCAATCCACCAAGTTTGAAACCTTTCTGACAAACACTGCAGGCTGGACATGATTGCAAACTTTTTTAGGCTTGGTCAGTTAACTTGACCTGGTGACCTGACCTGACATGACCTGGGGTCAAAAATTTCACACATTATCCAAAATTGATGTACCAAAAGCTACCCCAAGCGGCGCGGCGCTACGCGCCGCGGTTTATTATTCACACGCAAAAAACGCGACAGGGTGGTAACATATGCTCCCCCCCCCCCCCACTGGGGCGAAGGTTAACGTCAGCGAAAGGAGGTACAAAATACCCGACGCCGTGTGTCGTGATCTTAGATATACCCCTTAACGGAAAGAATGTATACAAAATAGGTCTGTATTGTCTTTGACCTCGGGCATTCAAACGTGCGGGCAAGAAACATGCGGGCAAAACGAACGAGCAATATAATAAAATGAACGGTAAAATAACAACAGATGCTTAAAAACCCGGAGCGATATCCCAGGTTTTTAAAGGCAGAGGATAGCAGCCTTCATGGTGCAAAATACCAATTCAGCCGTGACCTATCAGGTGGGTAGCGGTCGGGGATCGGCGGGAGGTGGTGTCCGAGTCAGTACTGAATACTAACTGACGCACCGTCCGGCGGGAGGCTCTGACCTCGGATCGGTCGATCACGTGACAGGTCACTCGTTTGACGTATGCGGGCACCCGCACCGAGCCGGCGGCCGCGCGGAGCGGCCGCGCGAGCCGCGCTCAAAGTACCGGTGCACCCGGCCGCCGCGCCGAGCGAAGCTGCAATCGCCGGACGGAGAGCGTTACATAACCGCAACACGAGGCTGACCTCTGTTGTGACGTCACATTCCACTGTTGTGACGTCCATTCAGGTGACTATCCACATACCAGATCTATCATATCGGTTATACATCATATCCAGACTCATTTTAGAAACCTGGCTTTCTTTTTTATCACCGAGTTCTTGTCCTTGCAAATTGGACTGATTTGACATTTTTCACCTCCCTGTGACGTCAAAAGTCAAATATCAATGTGATCGATATTCTAACTAGTGCATCTCGATAATCTCTTTTGAATGCCGTTTGAATTTTTCCGATCCGACAATTGGTTCCGGAGATATGACTAGGCCCTTTGAGCCCCTCCCCCCCCCCCCAACACGACCTGGAGCCTACTGCAGAGCTAAATAAATGCATCAACTAAGGAATCATTGAATGTGTCACAGGAATGGCCAATGGGGTATTTGTGCACCTATGGTCGTATATATTTCATCGGCCGTGGCTATATCGATAACGCTTTCTCAATCGTAGGTATGGCCGTATCAGTGGATAACTACATACATACCTTGGTACCATAGGTGATAGCAGTTGCCTGGCGACAGCCAGGCAACTGGCTGTCGTGAACTGTGGAGTGTGGAGGTAATAAGAGGCGATTAACTGCAAGTAGGCATCCGAGTTCGACATTTGCTGCAGTTAAATCTGAACAAAGAACATGCTTTTCTAAGCAAACTAGTTACCTACGAGTAGAAACCGAAGGCTTGATACATTTACAGCACCTATAGGTACATTCACTTGATGGATTTGACTTTCCTGAAAGAAAAAAAACGTGACTTGCTGAGGGGGGATAAGAGTTACTTTGGGAGTTAGAAGGTAACACCTAGCCGAAGTTATGGCCATTTTCTATCAAAAGGCGCAATAGCCTCAGCATGCGGCACTAGTCGGTTATGTAGGTAGTGCGACGACACAGGCACGATGAGGCAAAGGTTTTTGTAAAGTTTCTGACTATACTTACTGCACGGAATATATAGTCTACGACATTCTACGACTACGACTAGTCTACGACGACATTTTCCGTGCTTACTGTCTAGGTGGGGCATTTTGTAAAGGTTTGGACAATTTATTTTCCTTTCAGCGTTTTACGAAGTGCATAAAATAATTCTTAGCCAAACTATGTAATAAAGCAAACGAAAGCCACTACGAATATTTTCGTGTTTATCACGACCCGCGCAGTTGGGGCCGAGAGAGATCGAATAATAACACAAACTGGCTGTAGGGCGACCGCTATTCAATTATGGCGAGACAACATATCGCAGCTTCGCCCCGGATGCAGCGAGGCGGTGTCACCCACGCCGCGGGCCCACCGAGGCAACATCAATCGATACAAGACGACACGATGCCAAACGTATGTATAACAATGCGATGAAACGCGATGAAACGCGTGCGAGCTGGCGAAATTAGCCGGTACAGTGCTCGGCGACACGAACCGTGGCCAACAACAGGAACACCACAGAGACAACACGAACTGCGACAACATGAACACGGGAACATGAACTGCGACGAACAGCAGAAACATCACAGAGACACAGCACGGGAACATGAATCGCAACCACACCGGAGGATTGATTTTCCAAAGTAATTTACGCATTTAACCCGACAAATCATGTGTCGTAGTGACGCTCACCGGAAGCTGGGCATCACCCCTCCAGCCGTTTGGCCCCGATCGACGCCGCCCTACACGCTAACGGCTGTGAACAAGCCAATTTGGGAGAGTGCTAATTCTTACATTGCTGATATCTACCTACACTCTTCTATCACTTAGCCGCTGGCCTAATGGCCGATCGCGAAAAATAACACCTACTCCGTCACACGCCAGAAGATGAGCCGTGTCGACAGCTGTCTTCACTCGCGACTGAATCTACCAGCGGCTGTTGGTTTCAAGTGTGCTCGGACCTTGCTTCTGGTTCCGGTTCTGGTTCCGGTGGCTCTGATTCACCACGACAAGGCACCGTGTGTGTCCCGACTGCCCTCACGCACTCGGTCGTCGGCAGAGGCTCGACGGCGCTCCTCATTCTGCCGAAGAAGTCGACGAAGGCGGCGCGCAGACCAGAGTGGCTGAGCCCGTAGGTCCAGCACTCAATGACCAGACCTGGGATGCGGACGACATACATGTAATGAAACGCCTCCGGCAGCTGGTGCCACCGGGAGACGATTCGCAACACTGCGCCGACGACGTCCAGCAAGGTCACCAGGGCGAGCACCTTTATGATGCGTTTGAAGGACTTGAAGTGTCGCACGGCCACCTGGTTGAGCTCGGCGTCGCTGGTGCCGGCGGCCCGGTTGATCCGCCGCTGCCGTCGCAGGCCCACCACGGCTGTGAACACGAACAGACTGCCTGAGGCGAGCGACAGCGCCAGCAGCCACACCTCCTCGGCCACTATGAACAGGTGGGCGGCGCGCTCCCAGCGGCACTCGGCCGCCTCGTGCTGCAAGCCGAACACGCGCCGGTTGAACTGCTGCACCGTCTCCGGCTGGAGGGCCTGGTGCAGCGCGGCCGCCGCCAGGCCCGAGCCCAGCGGCGCCGCCCAGGTGGCGGCCACCATCCCCGGCAGCCAGCGGGCCATCCGATCCCGGTGGCGGAGCGGACTGGCCACGGCGCTGAACTGGTCCACGGCCAGACACAGCGTGGCCGCTTTGAAGGCGTTGAGCACTCCCATGCTGATGTAGAGCATCCAGAGGCAGGGTGCGGTCAGCAGGCTGCCTGGCGACACCCAGTCCCAGACGGACGCCGTCGTTAACAACAAACCGAGAACGAAGCCGATAAATGACAAGTTGAGAACCAGCGGAATCGGTGACTCTTTGCATTGTCGGTATTTACGGGCGATGGCCAGCAACAAAACGAAGGAGGCCAGTAGCATCAGAGCTGTAAATGTAACGCGAAGCGATCCCAGCATCACTGCTGTAGCTGGATGTTGGCTGGGCGCCTAGATACAACCTATCCGTGAACCCCTTCCAGAGACTGCGCCAGTCGACTGCCGACGCCACCGATCTACGGCTTGGTTACCTCACGTGGAATTCTTCTGTTGGCGCCGGAGCGGAGCTCACTTGGGTATGGGCACAGAAAAGGCTGCCGAGCCCCGTCGGCCACTCTGACAGGATCAGACGGCGAGACTGAACCAAACGGGAGATTGCTTTCATAGGCCGTGCCCGGGATCGTCATAGCGACAGCAGTCATCACATAGCTGCGCTAGTCGGTGACAGTTTTTCAAGTGAACGTTGCTTTACCACGAATGGTGGCTGCATGATAGCTGCCTGCACCGTGCTGAGCTTCAAAATCCTGATAAGTGATAAAGGTATAGGTCGAAATTGGGAAGAAACAATGCGCGTGTAGGTGCATATTTAGAAAAGCGTGAAAACAAACTGCTACAATCATCTGTATCTAAACCTTTGATATATTTAGTTAGGCATGGTGTATCTGCCTTCATGATGATGGAAAGCTTTACATTAAACCGGCCGACGCGGATCGTTTCAACGAGTACTTTGCCAACGTTGGTCAGCGCATAGCCGACGATCTGAGGAGAGACACCAGCGCGGATTTGCCCATCAGACTGCCTGGGTAGTCAGCGGGGCCTTCCGTGTGCGGCGCATCACCCTAACAGAGCTGAGTCTCGCCCTGCGGCGTATTAGCGGTTCCAGGGCCGTTGGACCTGACAACGCGTGTCTGTCCGTGCTGAAAGATTGTTTCGCTGTTATAGGTCCGCATCTGCTCCACATCGTGAATCACTCACTCGCCTCGGGGTGCGTCCCCGCCGTGTGGAAGCTCGCCACTGTTGTACCCCTGCACAAGGGCGGAGCGCCGTCTCTGAGCCGTCAAATTACCGTCCGATCAGTGTGCTGAGTGTAGTTGGTAAACTTATCGAGCGTGTAGTATGTACACAGCTTCTGGAATATGTGACGTCCCATCACATTCTTGTGAACTCGCAGTACGCATACCGTCCTCACCACTCCACGGAGGACGCTGTAATCGACATTGTCAGTCATGTCGTTTCGAACATGGACTCCGGCATGGTCACAGCCGTCAGCTCGACCGACTTGTCTAAAGCTTTTGATTATGTCAACCGCACGACCCTCCTGGCCAAGCTGGAGTGCTACGGCATTTCGTCGCACTGGTTCGCCGATTATTTCACCGACCGTCGCCAGACCGTGAAGGGTGGTAGTGCGCCCGGCCTCGACGTCATGTTCGGCGTGGTGCAGGGCAGTATAGTCGGACCATTGATGTTTCTTTTATTCACGAACGATATCCAATGTTTCTTGTCTGAATCGTGTAAACTTGTCTCGTATGCGGATGACACGCAGCTCATTCACAGCGCGCTCCCCGATGTAAACGGCATCACGAGTCTACGCTCTGGTGTTGAGCTTGACTTGGCGCTGTTTTCGCGATGGTGCCAATGTAACGGCCTCAAAATCAACCCGTCTAAAACAGAATTCATCGTTCTCGGCACACCAGCACAAACGCGCAAAGTCAGTGACATTAGCGTTACTTTTGGAGACGCCCACCTTCGCTCTTCTGACTACGTCAAAATTTTTAGGCGTCTTTTTAGACAAGAATCTGAGCTGGGATAAGCAAACGGGCAATATCACGCAGCGTTGCTTTGGCTCTCTCGTCACCATCAACAAGCTGAAGCATATTCTCCCCAGCTCCACCACCAAAACTTTGATCGAGTCCCTCGTCTTTCCACACGTCCGATATTGTCTGCCGGCTTGGGCCCCCGCCTCGTCTGTCCAGCGTAAGCGCATTGACAAAGTAATTAACTTCGCCGTGAGAGTAGTCACCGGGAAGCGTAAACACGATCACGTGACCGAGTCACGCAGGAGTCTCGGCTGGCTAAACTTCCACCAAACTCTGTACGTTTCGCGACTGCATTCGCATGTACCGTATCATTCACGAGACAGACGGGCCGCGTGCCATCAGAGAGCTTGTAAGACGCCGATCCGAGATATCTCACCGATCGACCAGAGCGACGGAAGATGGGACCATTTTACAGACAAACACACCGGCCTGTCCACGGCTAGAACTTACAAAAAAGACCTTCCCATACCGAGCAGTGACGGCGTGGAATTCCCTGCCAGCTCCAGCGCGTCACTCCACGAGCCTGCGCAGCTTGAAAAAGCTAGCAAAATCCTTCGCATGCGGCCTATCTGGACCCGGCGGCGTACAAAAATGAATTAGACCGATAGCTATGAGCTAAATGAATCGGCTATGTGCTCTGCTTTTACCCATTGCTTTTAGCGTGTGCGCTTGTGCTGTTTTACAATGTGTTTCGTGAATGTATGTTACGATCTTTTATGCATTGTACTGACACAGCGATAGAAAAGCCAGTGTATGGATTTCGCCAAGATTCGCAATAAATAATTAAATACCTAAATGAATAAATAAATAAAGCTAGATGAGTTTCATATTTTTGCCAATAGTATCAATATGTTTATCAAGTAACAAGTTTGGCTTAAGAAATAAGATTATCACCAAAGGAAATATATTTTTAATGCATATGTGATTAAAGACAAAAGAAACTGCTTGCACCATCATTCTACACACAACACACAATTCTTTCTCATAAGCTCACTTTCATTAGATTTCAGACCATCACTTTAAGAAGGCTATCGCTTCAGGTCTGGCTAAGAGAGTTAGGAGAGCATGCAGCCATAGGCGGCGGAACGATTTGAGACAAGGGGGGGCACCAGCTCAAGGAGCCAAACCTAGGGTACCCCCAAATCCTGTTTTCTCATCGGATTTAGGCCACTTATTTTTCGTCACAGCCCTGACACGATGATTTTTTTTCTATTTTTTTTTTTACTAAACGAAAATGGCAGAACACTCCCGTATGTGTGGTTAACTTGAAGCTGATCCTCAAGTACCTATGTGTTTGTCTCTTTCTTATTCTCGTTTGATAAATTCCATTAACCCTCGCCCAACGAGGGGGGTTGATGCAACCCCCCAAAGTTTTTCGCAAATAACGTAAAAACGGCGGCGCGTAGCGCCGCCAAATTTGGCATACCTTCTGGGGCAACATTTTCGCACCTTTCCTGAAAATTTGAAGTCCCAGTCATTTCAGGTCAGGTCACCAGGTCACAAAAACCGGTACAAGGTCAGGGGAAAATTGGACTAGCTTAGCGGCAACTGAATTCCAAAGTTCACTAAAATTGGTAACAAAGTATACCATTCGATGCGCACTGACGTCCTGAGTTCACTACTGGTGCTTTTATTTTTGCTCTATCTTTGCTAGGTAAAAAGTTATAAGCGAAAATTTTTTAACATGTTTAAGCAAAATTTTTGCATTCATACCCCCAAAATCCCCTAAATATTGACTTAGAGTCACCAAACTTTCCTAGGGGCCGGGCGAGATCTCCCATGGACCCACCTACCCTGTAAATTTGTCGTTTCTAAGTGCCATAGGAGCCAATCGCGAGGGGGGTCGTACCAACCCTCCCCCCTCGCCGTCCGTGTTATGGAAAAGGCCCTCGCCTGGCGAGGGTTAATCCTACATGTATCAAATTACCAAGAAGCCATTGCAGTACTAATCAGTGGCGAATCCCAGGGGGGAGGTCACATGGGTCATGACTTTGGGCCTGGGGTCACCACATGCCTGCCAGGAGCACCACAGGCCTGACAGCCGACAGGGGCACCACAGGCCCGCCAGGGGTACCACAGGCCTAGCAGGGGCACCACGGGCCTGTCAGTGGCACCACAGGCCTGTCAGGAGCACCATCGGCCTAGCAAAAGCACTACAGGTCTTCCAGGGGCACCACAGACCTGCCAGGGGCACCAGAGGCCTGCCAGGGGTACTATCGGCTTCGCAGTGGAACCACCAGCCTCGCAAGGGCACCATGGGCCTGTCAAGGGCACCACAAGCCTGTCGTTGGCACTTTAGGATTGTCAGGGGCACCACAAACCTGTTAAGGGCACCTGCGTTCTAACAGGGGCACCACAGGCTCGCCAGGGGCACCACAGACCTGCCAAGGCCCAGGGACACCACAGGCCTAGCAAGGACACCACAGGCCTGTCAGGGGCACCACAGGCCTGTTAGGACCCATGGCACCCAGGGCCCACCGTGGGCTTGTCAGGGGGCAGGGTAGGTAGGTACCACAATCTTTCCAGGGGCACCAGCGGCCTAGCAGAGGCACCAGTCATCACACGACTAACCAAAAATAAAGAAAATAGATAACTGAAAATAGGGCACCACCAAAATTAAGTGGCCGAAATCCGTTGAGGTTTTCATTTTGGGTATAGGTAGGGGCACCACTTCGATTCATGACCCTTCCCTTGGAGTTTTCCCGAATCTGCTCCTGGTACTAATACATCAAATTTAAGGGGGGCACCTTGCTATTGGTGCCCCCCTTGCAGAATTCAAGGGGGGCACGGTGCCCCGGTGCCCCCCCCCCGTTCCGCCGCCTATGCATGCAGCTCCGAAAATTACCTCCTGAACCAAACCAAAGACGTCATCACTTGAAATCTTTCGGTGAAGGTTATCCCACGCATGCATAAAGTATGCTCCAATCCGTACATTTTCGTTCAGTTTGATAAAAAGATAAAAATAACGCCGCAGCGAGCGCAGCGACAAGTTGGCGAGCATAATAAGGCACCTATGTACGATTGAACTATGACGAGTTTTAGCTCATCGCGGGCTGCGCCGTTTGTCTCACGTGAGCTGTTTGGCATTCGAGAAAGCTCGCCACTCAGGACTCGGCACTCATGGTTCCGCACTCGGAGTGTGCTCAGCACTCGGAGTCGGCGTTGTCCGGCTGCGCGGGCGGCAGCACCATGGGCACCTCCTCCAGGATGATGCTGTGCCGGTGTGAGACGGTGCTGGACGGCGGCGCCGGCCGGCTGCCCGGCCGGAACGTGCCGAACGAGTCGCTGGCGGGCTCGGAGCCGCTGTGGCCGGCCGCCGCCGCCGCCGACTCGGCCCTCCACGGGCTGGCCAGCCGGAACGACGGCTTCTTCAGGATGCCGCTGGCGTAAATCTCCTCCGCCGTCGTGCTGACGCCGCCGCCAGTCGTCTTCTCGGGGGCCGACGGCGCCTCCACAGCTGTCGGAGGAGCGGCACCGGCGTCACAAACACAGCAGAGATGGAGGCTGACGTCACTGACAGCACATACAACATCTGACGTCACTGACACAGCACATACAACATCTGACGTCACTGACACAGTACAGACAAGTGACAACGGCTGGCGTCACAGACACAGCAGAGATGGAAGCTGACGTCACTGACACATCACGCACAACATGTCTGACATCACCGACACGGACAGATGGAAGCTGACATCACTGACACAGGCACATACAACTGACGTCACTGACAGCAGAGACAACAGCTGACGTCACATACAGGTAAAGTACAAACGACAACTGACGTTACTGTATAATACAAGCGATAGCTGACGTTACTATGCATAAAAAACGACAGCTGACGTCACATATTATGCACAGACGACGTCACTTTACAATACATAGGTATGGTAGCTGACGCCGCTGGCTGACAGAGCACGACTGAAAAAACATGCCATAACTACTAGTGGAAGTTGTCATCGTTCTCATATGGCGTTTTTGCCTTTTTGAACTTATGATTGAAGGCGCTGATATTCTACGGAGCACGCCACTAGCTGCACACTGACCCACTGTGCAGGGATCGTCCACTGCGATGTCCTCGCTTTGCTTCAGAGGCGGCCAGTTCTTCTTCCGTTTCAGTTCCTCCTCGATCACCTCGAACGGCGGCTTGTGGCGGCGGAGGCGGTGCAGCATTTCTGCCGCCTTAATGCCCGGGTATCCCTGGATCACGTACGCCTGCCGCGGATCCGATCGTCAATGTCGGCGCTGGACCACGGCTCATTTACCGGACAGATAACATCGCAGCAATGCTGTGCCCTGCATCAGACGGATTTCCTTTGCCTACATTCAGCTAACGGATCCAAAAATAATGCTTTTAAAAAGAGTAATTCAGCAGGCAATGTGTCCGCCGCTTTTTCCCAGAATCAATATGCCACATTGTAATTACATAATGCAACAGAGTCAACACAGAACGTGATATGTTTGATGTATGTACTGAAAAATTGATTGCCGGAAAAATATATGCGAAATGATATCTAGCATCATAATTTTTGCCGTACGTGCCAAGGCGATCTATTCAGACCTGGCATGTCTATATCAAATGGCATGTCGATGCATTTCTTCACCAGACAGGGTTCTGAGGTAAGACTCGTCTCAGGTGTTGTATGGCAATCTCACTCCGTCCCTTTACTCTATAATACCCCACACGGGCTGGCTCGCCGCTCGGTGGTGAGAGTAGTTCCGCGGAGACCGGCCTGACCGAGACGCACCTCCCAGATGTAGGACAGCAGCCCCATGAAGGTGACGAAGGCAGCCACCACCAGGTAGTACTCGGCGTACGGCGCGTACATCATCTGCAAGAAGCTGGTCCACGCGGCGCCGCGGTAGAACATGACGAAGCCGCACGTCACCAGTGCCAGGGCGATCAGAACCAGCAGCGGGCCTGGCGGCACCACCACCAGCCGGGTAAGCGGGAGAGGCGCCGGCCGCACAGAGCCGCGGGGGATATAGCGGCGACAGCGGTCACAGCGGGCGGGGACCTCCACAGCGCCGCGCCGGGTCGGGTCACGGGACAGTACATAGACCGTATGTACAATGGTGACAATGGTCTCTCGGGCTGCATTATTTCTGAATCCCTCATTGGAGACTCGAGGCACCTAACGAAGTAATAGGTAAGTACGTAGTTATGTTGCAAGGGCTATCGCTACTTATATCGTAAATGTCCGTACACGTACTTTCAAATGTCAATGAAACCTAATCGAACAGTCTCATAGTTATTGGAAATCATAGTGGTCAAAGACTAAAGAGCAAGTGACGACTGGGCCACTGGCAGTGCAATTCAAACAAAACCCGAAGGCGCGCTTGCATTGTGCAAATTACTGCAGTAGATTTATTCTAACGTCACTGACACCATACCATCCGTTCCATTCATATGTATTTAGGTAGTATTAAATTAGCTGTTTTCAAGACGGCTATCTGGTATACATTTGGAGCGCATTAGGTGCAGATTTGGTCAAATTAGGTGCATATTTGGTCAAATTAGGTTCAGTGTGTTTTCTTAAAGTTATCGGTTTGGTTTGAACATGTGCTTAGGTACCTACATAACTACCTCATTTTTTTTTAAACTATCAGACACTATTTTCGATTTAAACACTGAAATAGGCTCATATGATATGAAGAATAAGATATTTAGTGTAAAATAGAGCTGGTGTAGCTTTGGTCAAATTTAGGTGAATTTGCCAGATAGCTCGTCATGAGAACGGCAATAATCTCGCAACACAGTAAAACGATCGATAAGTGAACATGAATAACGCAAGACAAAGTATAGCGCGGGGAGCAGTCCGGGGTTGGCGCGGCGCGCGGTCTGCTCACGGTTGGTGTAGAACGGCCTCCGGTACGGGCCGCCCGGGGAGAAGGTGACCCACGAGCCGATCAGCACCAGGTTCATGGCGACGAACAGCGCCGACGCCTCGTAGGTGGGCTGCAGCTTGTTCAGCGTGTAGAAGGTGGTGATGGGCGTGGTGGTGACCGAGGCCGGCCGGAACCTGCCCGGCGCGCAGCAGACACACAGACACACACACAGACACCCTCAGCAGCCGGCCACAGCATACGCTCAGCACCGGCCACAATCGTAGACCGGACTGAACACGTATTATACGGTCCATTGTGTAGCTCGGGACAGCTGCTCAAACACAGAAACAGGCACACTCTGATAACTCATAAATATTTTCAAACTGCAAGCGCGATTGCTTGTTTGGTAGTGGTTGCCTGCCTTCTAAAAGACAATGTCAAGTTTTCCTGCGTCAGTTCAAGTGACCAGCCCTGCAGGGCTGGGCGGCCGTGTAGTGGTATATGTAACTCACCAGGGCTGGGCGGCCGTGAAGGGGTATATGGAACTCACCAGGGCTGGGCGGCCGTGTAGGGGTATATGGAACTCACCAGGGCTGGGCGGCTGTGTAGTGGTATATGGAACTCACCAGGGCTGGGCGGCCGTACAGTGGTATATGGAACTCACCAGGGCTGGGCGGCCGTGTAGTGGTATATGGAACTCACCAGGGCTGGGCGGCCGTGTGTAGTGGTATATGGAACTCACCAGGGCTGGGCGGCCGTGTAGTGGGTATATTGATATGGAACTCACCAGGGCTGGGCAGCTGCATGTAGTGGTATATGGAACTCACCAGGGCTGGGCGGCCGTGTAGTGGTATAAGGAACTCACCAGGGCTGGGCGGCCGTGTAGTGGTATATGGAACTCACCAAGGTTGGGCGGCCGTGCAGTGGTATAAGGAACTCACCAGGGCTGGGCGGCCGTGTAGTGGTATATGGAACTCACCAGGGCTGGGCGGCCGTGTAGTGGTATATGGAACTCACCAGGGCTGGGCGGCCGTGTAGTGGTATTATATGGAACTCACCAGGGCTGGGCGGCCGTGTAGTGGTACATGGAACTCACCAGGGCTGGGCGGCCGTGTAGTGGTATAAGAAACTCACCAGGGCTGGGCGGCCGTGCAGTGGTATATGGAACTCACCAGGGCTGGGCGGCCGTGTAGTGGTATATGGAACTCCCCAGGGCTGGGCGGCCGTGTAGTGGTATATGGAACTCACCAGGGCTGGGCGGCCGTGTAGTGGTATTATATGGAACTCACCAGGGCTGGGCGGCCGTGTAGTGGTACATGGAACTCACCAGGGCTGGGCGGCCGTGTAGTGGTATAAGAAACTCACCAGGGCTGGGCGGCCGTGTAGTGGTATATGGAACTCCCCAGGGCTGGGCGGCCGTGTAGTGGTATATGGAACTCCCCAGGGCTGGGCGGCCGTGTAGTGGTATATGGAACTCACCAGGGCTGGGCGGCCGTGTAGTGGTATATGGAACTCACCAGGGCTGGGCGGCCGTGCAGTGGTATATGGAACTCACCAGGGCTGGGCGGCCGTGCAGTGGTATAAGGAACTCACCAGGGCTGGGCGGCCGTGTAGTGGTATATGGAACTCCCCAGGGCTGGGCGGCCGTGTAGTGGTATATGGAACTCCCCAGGGCTGGGCGGCCGTGTAGTGGTATATGGAACTCCCCAGGGCTGGGCGGCCGTGTAGTGGTATTATATGGAACTCACCAGGGCTGGGCGGCCGTGTAGTGGTACATGGAACTCACCAGGGCTGGGCGGCCGTGTAGTGGTATAAGAAACTCACCAGGGCTGGGCGGCCGTGTAGTGGTATATGGAACTCCCCAGGGCTGGGCGGCCGTGTAGTGGTATATGGAACTCCCCAGGGCTGGGCGGCCGTGTAGGGGTATATGGAACTCCCCAGGGCTGGGCGGCCGTGTAGGGGTATATGGAACTCACCAGGGCTGGGCGGCCGTGTAGTGGTATAAGAAACTCACCAGGGCTGGGCGGCCGTGTAGTGGTATAAGAAACTCACCAGGGCTGGGCGGCCGTGTAGTGGTACATGTAACTCACCAGGGCTGGGCGGCCGTGTGGGGGTATATGGAACTCACCAGGGCTGGGCGGCCGTGTAGGGGTATATGGAACTCACCAGGGCTGGGCGGCCGTGCAGTGGTATATGGAACTCACCAGGGCTGGGCGGCCGTGTGGGGGTATATGGAACTCACCAGGGCTGGGCGGCCGTGTAGTGGTATATGGAACTCACCAGGGCTGGGCGGCCGTGTAGTGGTATATGGAACTCACCAAGGTTGGGCGGCCGTGCAGTGGTATAAGGAACTCACCAGGGCTGGGCGGCCGTGTAGTGGTATTATATGGAACTCACCAGGGCTGGGCGGCCGTGTAGTGGTACATGGAACTCACCAGGGCTGGGCGGCCGTGTAGTGGTATAAGAAACTCACCAGGGCTGGGCGGCCGTACAGTGGTATATGGAACTCACCAGGGCTGGGCGGCCGTGTAGTGGTATATGAAACTCACCAGGGCTGGGCGGCCGTGTAGTGGTATATGGAACTCACCAGGGCTGGGCGGCCGTGTAGTGGTATATGGAACTCACCAGGGCTGGGCGGCCGTGTAGTGGTATGATATGGAACCCACCAGGGCTGGGCGGCCGTGTAGTGGTATTATATGGAACTCACCAGGGCTGGGCGGCCGTGTAGTGGTATAGGGGAAGTTGGGGCAATGCCTGAGTTGGGGCAAAGCCGAAATTCGAGATATTTCGAAAACCGTAAAACATGGATGCCACCTGTCAGTGATGCTCTGAAGCTTAAGTGACTACAATTATCGCATGTTTGTTACGAGTCGTCATTCGGAATACTTTGGCTGTGAGGGCGCCAAGAGCGTTTTCAAGGTACGTTTCCCTTGTACTACATGCGCCTTTGAAGCTGCATTTTTTACTCATTATGCTACCGTTTGTCTGGCCAATTCGGTCAAGTAATCTTTAGCATGTCTTTGCATAAGTGTGCTGCCTATTTGAAATTTATACAGCACGTTGAAAAGTTATGGGCCTGCAAATGAAAGTATGGCTGGCTGGGGTAATGCCGAAAACGTGCGATTACGCACGTGTTAAAAGCACGCTACGTGGACTTCACTGCTGTAGAATAGCAACGCGTATTTTTAGTCACACAAATTACACTTTCAACCGACACAACGGCCTGTTACCTATAAGGAATGATTTACCTGGCATTTTCTTATTATATCACACAATTATAACTTCCAGTGTGCACCGCGTCCTCAAGCTCTTGAAACGTGTGACAGCTTTGATGAATTCTGGATAAAGTTTGAGATAAAATGGCAAAACATCAATGTCGGCATTCCCCGTAGATCATTTCTCCCATTTTCGGCTTTCCCCGCAGTCCGGGGCAACGCCGAAAAAGTCACTTCTTTGATATTTTTAGTTTGTGCGCTTAACGGTATGCAAATTCATCAAATGCGCCTGGTATGTTTGAAAGGCAAAAGACTGGCCTCTCGAATGATGCCAACAAGAATAGCGTATGTTGTCTACCTTGCGTGCTACGGGCGTCAGAAAAAAAGTCTTCGGCGTTCCCCCAACTTCCCCTATGGAACTCACCAGGGCTGGGCGGCCGTGTAGTGGTATATGGAACTCACCAGGACTGGGCGGCTGTGTAGTGCAACAGGAACACCCCAGGGCTGGGCGGCGGTGTAGTGGTATAAGGAACTCACCAGGGCTGGGCGGCCGTGTAGTGGTAGACGCCCAGCAGGGTAACGCACTGCAGCAGCACGAAGCTGAGCGAGCTGACCACCTGGACGGGCTCGGTGAGCTGGGACGGCGGCCGGCGGCGGCACAGCCGGCCCGCCGGCGCCGCGTAGCTCAGCACGAACGGCGCCGGCATCCCGATCACGATCACCATGATGATGTAGTGCGGCGAGAGCGGCTCGCAGCCGGCCTGCGGCGGTCGCAGACAAACGGACGTCAGGGCACGGTAGCAGCCACAACAGTCATACATACATCTGTACCAGCCAACGCCGGGACCGTGACAGGGAGAACATGAGCGAACCGGAAGCTTTTTAGAATGACTCTCTCATCATATCGTTGAAACACCGGCATAAAATCATAATATTTTATTATGATCGTACAATGTGCATGCACACGATTTCATGTTAAATGCTGGAAACTGTATACCTGTCCTGCTCCCTCGCCCACCACCCTCGCCCCTGCTGCACCCACCGTGTACAGGGTAAGCGCCAGGAACATCACCACCAGGCCCGTGGAGAAGACGTTCTTGAAGAGCGCGAACGAGGCGACCAGTGCGGCGCGTCCCTCGCGCACCAGCTCGGGCGCGCTGCCCACTGAGCCCGAGTGGGAGGTGAACGGAGCGGCCGCCGACGGCTCGGCCGGCGACAGCGACAGGCCCGCGTGGGCGGTACGCAGCGCGCCGCAGTCGTTACACCCGTCCCCGCACATACCCACCTGGCGGCTGCCAGGGGGACAGGGGAGGGTGTCAGTCGTTACACCCGTCCCGGTAGTCATTACACCCGTCCCAGTACTCAGTAGTCGTTACACCCGTCCCCGCACATACCCACCTGGCGGCTGCCAGGGGACGGAGAAAGAGAGAGAGAGAGAGAGAGAGAGAGAGAGAGAGAGAGAGAGAGAGAGAGAGAGAGAGAGAGAGAGAGAGAGAGAGAGAGAGAGAGAGAGAGAGAGAGAGAGAGAGAGAAGAGAGAGAGAGAGAGAGAGAGAGAGAGAGAGAGAGAGAGAGAGAGAGAGAGAGAGAGAGAGAGAGAGAGAGAGAGAGAGAGAGAGAGAGAGAGAGAGAGAGAGAGAGAGAGAGGTGATAAGCTGTCAATCCATTTCGTCATGCATTGCAGCAAAACCGCAAAGGCAATACCAAAAAAGAATAGCTCGCCTCATTTCTTACGGACGAGTTTGTCATAAACTCATAAGTTTACCCCAGTGCAGTGCAGTGTCCCAGTGCGACCCCGTGTCGCCGTGCTGTGACCCGGTGCGCTGACCCCGCGCGCTGACCCCGCGCGCTGACCCCGTGTCGCCGTACCCGAGCTCCTGCAGCATCTCGACCACCTGGACCTTCTGCTGCGGCGTGACGCGGCCAAACACCCGGCACCGGTGCACGATGGTACGCAGCGTGCGCCGGTCCAGGCTCCAGAGCAGGCCGAACGAGGCGCCGTCCACGGCGAACACGTAGTTGTCACTGTGCACCAGCCGCTGCTTCCCCTTCTGCCGGAAACGGCCCGGGAGGGTCCGCTGGTGAGGAGGAGTGTACGACAGTCGCACCGACCGCTTGAATGTCAGCCCACAACAAAACTAGGTCGGAGTGCGAAAAAAGACTGTTGTGCTCTATAAGAAGGTGCAAAAATCTAAGATAAATATTTTCCTAAAGTGTAAAGATGTGTTTAAATGAGATGGGCTCCCGCACTACATGTCCGGGTATCTCCGCGACCAGTGCCCTGCCCTCCACGCCCGGCGCCACGAACCAGGTAGGTTTGGGTGCGCTCCGTCTCCGGACTGCTGTAGGTGATGCGCAAGTGCTGAGCCGCCTTCACCGAGGAGGGCACCAGCTCGACGGAGACGCGCAGGATCGTCTGCGCCCGCTGCACTAGGCCCGACGCGCGCGCCACGTTCACCGCCGTCAGCAGGTTGTCCCCTGCGTGTGAACACGTCACAGGGTCAGCAAGTTGTCTCCTGAGCCGTCAGCATGTCACAGGGTCAGCAGGTTGTCCCCTGCGCCGTCAGCATGTCACAGGGTCAGTGCAGGTTGTCCCCTGCGTGTGAACACGTCACAGAGTCAGCAGGTTGTCCCCTGCGCCGTCGGCATGTCACAGGGTCAGCAGGTTGTCCCCTGCGCCGTCGGCATGTCACAGGGTCAGCAGAGGAGCCCACGAGAACGCCACAGAGCAGCACAGCGTCACATGAGCTTGTCTCAAAGTCAGCAAGTGCGGTGTGAACGACGTCACAGGGTCAGCAGTGTGACACACGGCGCGGCGTCATCTGCGCCGCGAACGCGAGACATATAATAATAGTATCTGTATGGAAACGGGCAGTGCATAAAATATCATGCGCTTGTAGGTTTTTGGACGGAGTTGAGCGTACACTCCTGGGCGTGTCTAGACCCAGACCCAGTTCTAAATAAATAGTTACAAACCTAGCAAGCAGCACTACAAAACAGCGTTTACGGTTTAGACAAAGAGTCCGAAAGGTTGTGAAATTGCTTGGTTTTTACTCCGAAAATCACACATTATGTTCTATGTTTCGCCTAGCTGCTGCATCACGCACGCAGTACGAGCAGCAGCTGCTGTGCGGTGGGTACGTATAGACTGCAGGTCGCCGATCACCTGTGATCATCACGGGCGTGATTCCGACGGCGTGCAGCTGCTCCAGCGGCGCGTACGTCGAGGCGCGCACGGCGTTCTGCAGCACGGCCAGGCCGAGAAACTGAGCGCCCTCCTCCAGCTGCTCCTGCTCCAGCTGCTCCACCTGGTCACAGAACAGAGTCGAGAGGAACTGCAGGAGGCACCGGGAGGCACCACAAGGAACCGGGAGACACTGGGAGGTACTGAGATGCATCAATTGTCACCGAGAGTCACCGAGGGCCGCCACCGAGAGGTACAGAAAGGCGTCACCGAGAGGCACAGAGAGATGTAAAGAGGCGCAAAGAGGCACCCGAGTCGCTGAGTCAACGAAAGTCACTGAGAGGCACGACGTCACTGAGAGGTACGACGCCACTGATAGTCACCGCGAGAGTCACCAAGAGGAAGATGCATATAGTGAAAAGCACCTAGAGGCGACGAGTATCTGGGAAATATGGCGCACAGCGGGAATTACGGTTCACAGCCCACTACTCGACTGGAAATACGGCTCACACCATACGGAATCAGCGGGAACAATATGGTTCACAGAATACCGACACGGCTGCGACAAAACACTTCACGGACCACAGACAGCTAAAACGTGGCTCTTATGTCATAAAACACTAGCCCTTATAGGGAAACTATAATTTCTTACAGACCTCCGTCAGTTGAGACATAACGGTTTACAGAATCACTAACTCAGCTGGGATCAAAACTTACAATCAAGCACAGCTGATCAGGTTCAAACTCCGAGTCGATTGCGAGTGATGCAACCACGGTCCACGGGTGTCACAGAACCCTATGCGTCTAAAATTATATCTATTTTAAATCAATCGATCTTTGACAGAGCCGAATCACTCGGCACGGTTCACTTAATAATGACATGATACTCGTATTTAAAATGAAATAGGTTATAGCTCAGGTACCTTTCAAATATCTGTCTAGAAGTTTAACCCGCGCCCCGTAGGGCTATCGGCGGACCCATACCACCCGTGGGGGGGGGGGACGTTAGGCCCCCAAAAGATCTCGGAAATTTACCGTCCGATTTTCAAAATTCAAACGGCATTTGATAGCCCGACCCGGAAACTACCTTGTGACCAAATTTCATTGACCTAGGTCAAACCGATGACGTCACAGGTCAGGTCAAAGGTCGGATTTTCACCGTTCACAGGCATTTTAAGAAATGTGTTGTGAAATCGAGTAAATTGGTAATTTATTGAAAACCATCGATGGTACATTGTTCGTTTAACACATACTTTGCTATCTGAGGTCACTGATACCAGGTCAGGTCACAGCGAGGTCAGGTCATCGGGGGTCACAATATGAAAGTGTCGTGTGATGCATGTTTTATGGTCCATTTTACATGACAAATGTAATTATGTGGGTCAGGCAGCCTTTGGGGCCAGCTTAGGTCACGTTTTGGTGAAGGTCAGGTCAAGGTCAGGTCAAATTAGGTCAAATTTCAAAGTTGATATTTTTGCATCAACTAGGTATCGATTCAATGCAGCTCGTCACGGGGAGTCTATTGGTGGTTTTTGTTTTGCTCTAAGAGGGCTAGAATGGCCAAAAATTGAGTTTGAAAATTTGACATCATCATTTTTGAACAGTTTTTTTCGCTATAACTTGGCCAAAAAAAGAGGTATCGATCTGAAATTTGGTAGGTAGATAGAAGACGGTAGGTACTATCACATATATTCCAGTTTTTTTTTTCGAAACTCAAAAAACTTTTTTGATGATTTGGCTAATATCTCTAAAAAAATTAATTTTGGGGGTCAAAACTAAAAAAAAAATCAAAAATCTAAGATAACAGTTTTGTAGCCCTGTCAATTCTACACCTTTTATGTCTGATCATTTTTCTGTATCTTCAAAGCTGTACGCTTGACAGGTCTTCTCGCGAAGGTCTTTTTTCGGTCGAAAATGACAGAGCATGACGTCATTCTGACGTCATTTGTGGCCAACCTATCATAGCCTCTGAAAAATTTTTGGTCACGATGTGTAAAATTGATGCCCGGAGGGGTCCTGAAAGTTTGATGGCAATATCTCCAGCCGTTTAGGAAATATCGACGGAAAAGGACAGGGGGGCCGTTTCGCCCCCCCCCCCCTACGGGGCGCGGGTTAAATCGAACCGAGAGTCGTACGAATCACTAAATAATACAATAAATATATATAATTTATATAATAATCTATAATTCATATAATAATATAGGTACATAATATAAAAATTATAATGACTATAATAATAGTACTAATAAATAGCTACAATATAGCATAGGTAATAAGTTTTATCTATGTAAAGGTAACGATGCCGGCATACAAATATGTTACTCTGACGTTGTAAAGCACAACACGAAAAAAATCAACAGTTAGCATACTAAACTTTCCTAACGCATGCATTTCTTATTCAAATACTCAATAGTCACAGTCATGGCCTATATTATTTGTAGATATCAATGTAACAGATAGGCGTGAGCTCCTCTCACTCATTTAACCCTCGCCCCGTTGGGGGGGGGGGGCATTTTGGCCCCCCTCCTGTGGTTTTTCCTGAATAGCAAGAAAACAGCGGCGCGCAGGCATCAATTTGACACCTTAACACCAAATTTCAAGTCTTAGGTCACCTTAAGTCAGGAGTTATTGAGGTCAAACTGAGGTCATGTTCGAGAAAAAATGAGCAAAAAACATGCAATCTTGAAACGCTCACCAAATCTACAGTTATCAAGCAATTTCAAAGTTCTTTATATGGTCTAGTAGACAAAAAGTGGCGCTACAAAACTGCTATCTCGGATTTTCAAAATTTTGGGTTTTTGACCCAAAAAAAATCAAAAAATGTTTTTTTTTAGAAAAACTAAAAAAAATCCAAAATAATTCCGAATTTCGAAAAAAACCGGAATATGTGTGATAGTCCCTGCGCTCTTCTATATACATACCAAATTTCAGATCGATATCTCGTTTTTTGGCCAAGTTATAACGAAAAAAACTGTTCAAAAATGATGACGTCAAATTTTTGAACTCAATTTTTAGCGATTCTAGACCACGTACGGCAAAACAAAGACCACCATTGAACTCCCCGTGACAAGCTGCATCGATTCGATACCCATTTTATGCGAAAATATTAACTTTGAAATTTGACCTAATTTGACCTGACCTTGACCTGACCTTGACCTGACCTTGACCAAAACGTGACCTAAGCTGGCCCCAAAGGCTGCCTGACCCACATAATCGCATTCGTCATGTAAAATGGACCATAAAACATGTATCACACGACACCTTCATATTGTGACCCCCCCCCCGTGACCTGACCTCTGTGACCTGACCTGGTATCAGTGACCTCAAATAGCAAAACATGTGTTTGAAGAACATTTCCCCATCAATGATTTTCAATGAAATGCATTTTACTCGATTTTACAACGCATTTCTTGAAATGCCTGTAAACGGTGAAAATTGGACCTTTGACCTGACCTGTGACGTCATCGGTTTGACCTAGGTCAATAAAATTGGGTCACAAGGTAGATCCTTGATAGGGCTATCCAACACCGTTTGCCGCTTGTCGCTAGGTTACGTGGTTCTCGAGATCTTAGGGGGGGGGGCCAAAATGCCCCCCCCCCCCAACGGGGCACGTTGCTCGGCAGAGCCCAACGGGGCGCGGGTTAATAAGGTATAACTATAAGAAGTTGGAAACGTCTCTGGCTCAGCCAGTTGTACAAATTTATAATTTCTCGCTTAACGGGTGGATAAAATACGTCCTAGACGACCAGTCATCACAGAACGAAAAAAAACAGCTGTTGAGCCTATCCCAGTAAACATGCCGACGTCGGCCCGACGTCGGGCCGAGGTTCGGCCCGACGTCGGCCCAACGTCGGTTCAACCTCGGCCCGACATCGGCTGGACGTTGGATATGCCCGCATGTTCCGACGTCCAGCCAAAGTCCAGCCGACGTCGAGCCGACGTCGGGCCGAGATCGTTTGCCGAGGTTGACGAGATCGTTTGTCGTTGGACCGACGGGGCCGACGTCGGCATGTTTATTGGGACAACGCGCCAAAAATATCAACCGGCGGCGGGATTCGAGCCCCCCAGTCGCCGACGTCGGCATGTTTACTGGGACAACACGCCAAAAACATCAGCCGGCGATGGGATTCGAACCCCGTATCATTCGAACGCGAGGTTAGTGCGCTAACCACTACACCACGCAGCCAGCTAAGGAATTCGGTTTGTTTTGTTGTGTTATGCCCTTTCGGTCTGACAAGACCATTTCAGAGCCGGAAGGATCATAGGATGGAGACATTGGTCTTCTTGGCGAGCACCCTGGGTCCAGTTCGTATAGAGTCCCTGGTCCCATTGCTGTTACGTGACACTTTTTGGAAAGGGCGACCCCACAATGGATTCATATAGCCACTCTTACACACCTGCACCAACGTTTCCCAAAGTGTCCCTTTGATAAGTGGCACTTTGGCAAAGTGACACTTGCCGACTGGCCTTTCTATATGAACTGGGCCCGGCCCTGGTGAGTTGCCGGGGCTGAGCCTGACCAAAGGATAGGCCGAGCAGCCCCCAAGCACTCACCGCACCCGGCTACGGGCGAGCTCGGCTTACGGGCAATCCCAAATGGGATTAAGTTTCCCGTCCAGTCCGGATCAGGGGGTTGCGGCGTGGAGGAAGATTTGAGTTTCCTGAGGATATTTTGAATACAGAAGCTCTTTATGAAACATGAAACATGTATTTTATCTTATTTTAACGGTCAAAATAGCGGCCGATGTCGGTCCGACGTCGCCCCGACGTCGGCCCGACGTCGGCTGGACCTCAGCAATTTATCTCGGTCCGACGTCGGCCCGACGTCGGCTGGACCTCGGCTGGACTTCGGAACATGCGGGCATATCCGACATCCAGCCGACGTCGTGCCGAGGTTGGACCGACGTCGGGCCGACGTCGGCATGCTGATGCCGAGTTGCCGACGTCACCCCGACGTCGGCCGACGTCGGGCCGACGTCGGCATGTTTACTGGGTATCACACCCGATTGATGACGTAATTGTATTCCTATTTACAGACATTTTTATTCATTTTGTAGGGTTAAACCGTATTAGTCTGACAAGACCTTTTCAGAGCCTGAGGAATGATAGGGATTAGGAAAGCATCGATCTTGGCGGCCACCCTGATGTGCCGCCGGGGCTGAGATGTAAAAAGACTTATAGGCCAAAAATACAAATAGGCCAATTTTCACACACGCAAAGGAGCACATACGAGGAAGCCGGTACGTGTGACCCGGGACCGGCAGTACTGCCGACCTTGACAGCAAATTCGCGGCAGACAGCGCCTGCGCTTATCACCGGACCGGCTGTTGTGTGGCGCCGGGTCTCCCAGGCCACGTGCCACTGACCCTGGCCCCGTCTCGGTGTCCCCCATCCCCCCTCTGCCCGGTCGCCAGCAGCTGGGGAAGCTCGCACAGAGCCGAGCGCCACGGACAGGAGACCGGTGCTGCCGCACCTCGGCCACACCCTACACGATCACATGAGGCTTTCGTGAATAAAGCTCTATTGTTTTGAAATCTGAATAGACTAAATGACGATGTCAGTCCGTGAGGAAATACCGAAACCGAACGAACTTGGGAGCATGACGCAAATACCAGCTTTTTACCAATTTAGCACCCTCTTTTGCATTAAAGAGGATTCACAGATTCATAATACCTACCAACAAACTACCAAACACATTAGGAATGAAATACCAAATACCAAGTTGGTAGGTATTGGTTTGGTATCCGTAAAACAAAAAGTTGGAATCCGATTGCCATACTCTGGTGGAGGTCAGGTCAAGGTCAAGTCAACAAGGTCAACTTTCAAAGTTGATATTTTTGCATAAAAAGGTCTCTTATTCGATGCAGCTCATCATGGGGAATCCAACGGTGGTCTTAGCTCTACCATACGTGGTCTATAGCGGCTAACAAATTTGGCTTGTAAATTTGACGTCATCAATTCTGAGAAGTTCTTCTGCCATAACATTGCTAAAAAAATGGATCTATGAAACTCAAATTTGGCATGTTGATAACGGACCAATAGTTTTATAACACGCACTCAAGTTTTTTTTTTCAAAATTGGGATTTTTTAATCATTTTCTAACCAAAAAATCACTTTGAATTTTGGGAGTCAAAATAGAAAAAAAATCCGATAGGTATGCCAGTTGTGTAGTCCTATTCAGTCTACACCTTGCTGATTTAGAACGTTTTCTCTATCTTCAAAACTGTAGGTTCTTCTCGCAAAATCTTTTTGGGTCCAAAATGCCAGGACATGCCGTCACAATGACGTCATTTTTAGCAGAGTTATCAAATCCTCAAAGTTTTTCCGTTGATAATAAGTGTGAAATTAATTTAAAAGAGGGTACTGGAAGTTTCGCGACGATCGGCGCATTAGCTTTATAGATAATGCGAAAAGACTGAAAATGGGGTAGGATAAAAATAGCTCCAACCCACCATAGCGCGGTTTAACCCTCGCATGTGTAGGGGGGGGTCGGATGGACCCCCCCCCCCCATGGTTTTTCGCGAATAACTCGCGTAAAAAGCGGCCGATCGCGACGAAACTTTCAGTACCCTCGCATTGATTAATTTTACACCTACCCTGAAAATTTCATGACCCTGACCCAAATGACCTTTGACCTGTGACCTCTTTTCCGAGACCATGTTTGGCCGGAATCGCGATTTCGCGTATGTCGGCTCGCATTAGCCGCGTGTTTGCAAGCTTTTCGTAGTTTCAAACGTTCAAACATGTGATTTGATGTTACTCCTGTGTGTGTCAAGGTCACCTGAAGGTCAGGTCAGGTCATTGACCTTTGGTGACCTCGGGTGACCTCGGGTCACTTTTTCGAGTTTTACATGTTTCTAGGCTAGTTTTTGGAGCTGAATTCGAATTTAGCAACCATTTGAACATTTACGAAGTAGTTTTGGTGACTTCGTAACATGTTACGAAGCTGTCAGAGGCGGTTGACACGTACTACGAATACCCGTCACGACGCCTACTGGTTGACCTGACCTGACCTGACCCGACCTGGTCTAAATGCTTCAAGACATCATCTGTGATCAAAACTAACACGATATTCGTGATCAGCACCCCGAAAAACCCCTTAGCAGCCACACTTTACGACTTTCTAACAGGTCCCGATTTTCCCGACTTTGGGTCATTGACCTGACCTGGAAGGTCAACCAATGACCTAGGACCTTAAAATTGGGTATCATCGGCTTCCTCTCGTCACGGGCAGCACGCTCGTTTTTTCCGCGAAGCTCTAGCTCGATCAGGGGCCAAACGGCAAGGGGGGGGGGTTCAACCGACCCCCCCCCCTACACATTAGAAGCTGGCAAACGCCGCACACATGCGAGGGTTAAAATGGCCAACCCACCTCAACATTGCAATTGAGCTGAGATAGCCAAATTCGGGTCCCTGGCTCACAATCACCGCTTTTGGCACTCACAACATCATCAAGTCCCAGTAAACATGTCGACGTCGGCCCGACGTCGGGGTGACGTCGGCATCTCGGCATCGGCATGTCGCCGTCGGCCCGACGTCGGTCCAACCTCGGCACGACGTCGGCTGGATGTCGGATATGCCCGCATGTACCGACGTCCAGCCGAGGTCCAGCCGACGTCGGGCCGACGTCGGGGCGACGTCGGACCGACATCGGCCGCTGTTTTGACCGTTAAAATAATATAAAATACATGTTTCATGAGTTTCATAAAGAGCTTCTGTATTCAAAATATCCTCAGGAAACTCAAATCTTCCTCCACGCCGCAACCCCCTGATCCGGACTGGACGGGAAACTTTATCCTTGCGATTGCCCGTAAGCCGAGCTCGCCCGTAGCCGGGTGCGGTGAGTGCTTGGGGGCTGCGCGGCCTATCCTTTGGTCAGGCTCAGCCCCGGCAACTCACCAGGGCCGGGCCCAGTTCATATAGAAAGGCCAGTCGGCAAGTGTCACTTTGCCAAAGTGCCACTTCTCACAGGGACACTTTGGGAAACGTTGGTGCAGGTGTGTAAGAGTGGCTATATATATATATATATATATATATATATATATATATATATATATATATATATATATATATATATATATATATATTTTTAGTCGGACCTCTCTCCAACGGGCTCTTGTCCCAATTACAGGAGAGAGCACCTGCTCCTCCCGCCGTCCTATTCCCCACCCCCCAGGCTACGGCTGAAGTGGGAGCCTACCCCACACCTGGTGACGCAGCCGGGGACGACGCCCGCGGAACGGGCGGAACCGGGAATCGAACCCGAAACCCGGCACCGCCCGCACCGCGGGTAGACGCCTTAACCGACTGCGCCACCAGGGCCGCTGCACGCCGAATCCGATGGTAATGGCTATATGTGACCCCAAGTCACTGTGCTGGTGATAAGCGTGCATTGAAAGCATAAAAAATCGTTTATACCATAGGGGAAAGTGGGTGTATTGCGCCCTCCTAACCAATTGCGCCCACCCACATTCCCACGAATTCAATGGCATGTTAAGCATTTTGTTTTCGAAAACATTATTTTCACCACTGGATAGTTCCTTTTATGGCCCAAGCTCTCCGATGAAGCCAATCAGCAAGGCTCATTACGCCATCAAAGATATTACGGCGTTTTCTTAAAGGGACCCTCCCACCTTAACATTAGATTTGAGTTGAGATAGCCAAAATGGGGTCCCTGGCTCACAATTACCGGTTTCGGCACTCACAACATCGAGAAATGCCTTAAATCGGAAATATTGAATTTCAAAATTGCAGCATTTTGATTCAGAGGGGCTAATGCTTAGGAATACCCCTCTGAATGTGTGACGTCAGCGCAAATATCTAACGATTTTTAAATGTTTGACTAAAACGTTTTGTAGCACGCGGTGGTATATGCTATTTGCGCGCAACATCTGCCGCAAACGCCGCACTTCTAAAATAAAGTCGCTAGAAACAGCGGAGATCCCAAAAAAGTAAACAAAAGTAAAAGCCTAATATCTTGAAAACCGGTGAATATTTTTCGGTGAAATTTGGTAGATATTCGTTTTCGCTCTTTCTGAACCGAGCGACATCACTTTCATGCCAATTCATAAACTTTTTTGAAGGTGGGAGGGTCCCTTTAACTTTTTGGCAGCATTTTGAACCGTTGGCTATAAAAATAGGCGATACTTGTGTGATTTTGAGAGTGTTTTTTGGAAAGAAAAATCCTTTTTTCATTATATTTCACTGAAACAGTAAACATCCTTTAGTATCTTTATGGTAACTTCTAAGCTTTTATTAAAAAGTACCTCAATTTTAATTGCGCCCATGGCAATTGCGCCAGGGGGGCGCAAATAGAATAATGGTGTAGCTATTGTATCACGACAGTATGAATGCATCATTAACTTATTGCAATAAAGAAGGAGTTTTATGTCAGGCAGGGGAGCAACCCGCCATCGTCAGTCCAAAAATTATTTCTCTCATCGAACTTATAATGTAGCTGCCATTTGGGCTATGAACTTGCGGTGTAATTGACAAAATACGGCATTTTTAACATGGACACAGGCGTGAGAGGTGACAGCTATGATAGAAAGTAAAAACTGATGTCAAAAAAGTTGTAGAAGCAATACAAAATATTAATTTTGAGAGAAACGATTAAAATATAACCGTCTAGGCGCATACGTTCATATATATCTAGTCGGTTACATCAAACGTTTTCGTTCCACTTCACAAGCATACCGGACACAAGTTAAGTTATTTACCTGCGCAAAAAAACATCGCAATTTATATCTACATTTATTATGTATCGAGCTTGATTCACATAATACATGTTCAAGTAAGCCACAATGACATAGAATGCCGGAGTGTATGCTTTCCGTCTCCTTTGCTTAGCCATGTTAAAGGATAGGGCGCAATTGGATTCTAATTGCGCCATCCCCCTGGCGCAATTTACAGCAGTTGTTGGTAAATGCGCCCTTTTGCATGTTTCTGAAAAAGCAGCTGTCAGAAGCAAACGAAACATTCTTAATTGATCGGGAGGCCCTTAAATCGTAGCCAATGAGTTCCTCTTTAAAATGGGTACCAGTGCATGCTTACATCTCAAGTGGTTTTCTTACAATTAGCGTTTTTCCTTAAGGTGGCGCAATTCACCCTCCTTCCAACGAGGGCTAAGAAAAAAGTCAATTTTTAAACTTTTTATTTTTGACATAAAAATGCACTTTTCTAGACGGGCTTTGTCCCAGGAATCTAGTGGTGCCATTTGTTTTCACATGCGATGTTCAGAAGTACCTCTAATTCACGAAAATGCTTATGACGTCACCATGCCCTATGCATGTTGAAGCTATTTTTTACAATTTGGGGGTCAAAAATCAAGATAGAAAGTTGAAATTTGGGGCATCTAATGTTCTAATAGAGCTCTATAACATACATTCCGTTTTTTTAAATTCCCAAAATTTTGAATTTTTTTTAGCTGTTTTCCAAAAAATATAGGTTTTTGAATTTTTAGGGGTGAAAACGCATTTTATGGAAAATCCGAGATAGCCATTTTAAAGAACTCGTTGAGCTGCGTCTATTCATGTTCTTAATTTGCAATTTGCTTCAAATCTCGCTTTTTGGCGATTTTTTAAACATTTACCACTTTTTGACTGAAAACGCCATGTAGTTGCATCACTAAAATCGATATATCTAAAAAAAATGAAAAATTGTGCTTAAAATTTGCACAGGAGACGTCAAATTGATGGGGGAGAAGGTATGCCAAGTTTCAAGTAGATAGCGTAAGCGGTTCATGAGTTATTCAAGAAAAACGGAGGGGGGTCGGATCCGACCCCCCCCCCAGGCGGTCGCGGGTTAACATAGCAGCCACATTGCAATATCTTTTACACTTTCAAATCACCATCATTTTCTATCTCACATCATCCGGCATCACGAATTCCCGTACCGCAAGATCAGCTTTCATTCTGCTCTGCTGTCAGCTCTATGCAAGTATGCATTCAGTGCGCTCTCCGCCGACTGCTGACGTCACGGCTGACAGCCCTGGTCGGTGTGCGGGCGGACGTCACTCACCTGACTGAGCTCCAGCTTCGGCGACAGCGGTCGGCAGGCCAGCGCCACTGCGCGCAGACCCTGGCTCGTGTACCAGTCGAGCACGTCTTGGAACCGCTCCGGCACCGTGGCCGGGTCACATAGGCGCGCCAGCACCTCGGGCGCGCCCTGACAGCACAGACACAGCGTGGAAACGGTCAGAGGTGACAGAGCCCCCCCCCCCCATCCTTACATTCCATCCGCCAGTCCCTCTGTTCTAAATATATTATACCTTTTTCTGCTAATTTGACAAAGTAATTACGTTTCGCATGTTTTCTAGCTCTAACCATGGTGTAGGTACTCGACTGGAACCCCCCCCCCCCCCACACACACACACACACGCACACACACTCACAGCATAGCACCTTCACAGGCCGCTCACCTTCACATAGACATCCAGACCGGCGCCGAACCGGCGGCGCGCCACCACCGTGCAGCGCCGACTGGCGGCCGTGAACGGAAACTGCTTATAGATGGCGACATCGTGATCATAGGTGGCGCCACGGACGCCGGCCTCCACCGGCCGTACGAATCTGGTGACGGGCGCGTCCGGGAAGTCGGAGTCTGAGGTGGCCTCCTGCTCGTGAAGTTCCCAACTCACCGCCTAAAAACGGTAAAAGAGACAGATAAAATTTATCGAAACGGCAGGCAACATTGGAGCATATTCAGTAATTCCAGAGAGTAGAACGAAGAGTCAGTAGGTAGAACTTAGACATCTTGACCTACAAATATAGGCAATAGCGTCTTTGTTAGGCATAGGTAGGCCTGTCTATCTATCAATGGGCCTAGCCTGCTAAAATACTAAAATAGCGTACAATACCGATAACAAAATAAGGCATGGAATGAAGCGTATAAATGGCATTGGTATAAAACGAGGACAGTATGTCCTAATATAAGAGCAAGAAGACATAACCGAGAATCCACGTTGAAGTCTTGACAACATGTTTATTGTAAGTAGTGGTTTACTTGGAAGAGTGGCAGGTCGAGCGGGTCGCCGTGCGGCCGTCCGTCGATGACGGTCAGTCCGTGGCAGGCGGCCAGCACCACCAGCCGCAGGTCGTCGCAGCCGACCTCTGCCAGCTCTGTGAGTGCCTCCGTGAAGCGCGCCGGCCCCTGCGCGGCCCCGTCCGCCGGCTGCGACGACTCGGAGGGCACCAGCGCGCCGAAACCCAGCTCGGATTCTGTCAGCGTGCCCGTCTGCCAGCGCACAGCGGGGTGGCAACGGCACTGTCAGCAGTGTCGGCAGTGAGAGCGCTGTCAGCAGTGTCAGCACTGTCAGCAGTGTCGGCAGTGAGAGCGCTGTCAGCAGTGTCAGCACTGTCAGCAGTTCGGCAGTGTCAGCAATGGTAGTTAGTGCTGATTGATTCATGTTCTGCGCGAATTATGATTATTGTCGATATTCCCAGTTTGTGCGTTTAGTCCGTAAACATTTATTTTACACAACGTCGAAAAAAGAATTATCTATCCCGACCAACATTATAAAATGTCGTTGTAGATTGCACTTCTTCGCACGTGTTAAAAAAAAGATAGGTACATAAAAAATATGTATGAAAAACACGGGTCCCAAGTGCGCGCCAGTAGGTATGTATGTATTCTGCGACGGCCGAGGGTGCCAGCTCTGTACGTTGCCAGATGCCGTTTCCGCTGGGAGAGACGCCGCGTGTTGCACACACAGTATCGGTCCGTGAGTCCGCACTGCGCAGTGCCCTGGGGCCCGACCCCCCGCTGCCGCGCCGTGTGGGAGCCACTGCAGCTGGCTGGCGGGCCCTGGGTCCCCTGCACTCCAAGCGGCCTCAGTTCAAACGGGCAGCCAGGGAGCTCTGGAGGTGGCCCGACAAATAACGCGATTTACATGCCCGGGCCATTTACAAAACGGAATACTACAGTGCATAAAGGCGGTATGCAGTGTTTTGATAATAAATCAATTACAATCATGCGTAAAATTAAAGAAATATAGGACGACGGTAAAACTAGTTTTTCCTAACCACATAAGTCTCCTTATTGCAAACATATTCCGAAAAAGGTTTTCTGAACTCAAACACGTCGTTAAAGTTACGTTGTGCGCGTAAGCATGACCGAAAGCGAGCCGCTATTCAAATTACCTACAACCACGTACGTATGTACTTACATAGGTACATAGCCCTGCGCCCGCTCTTCTCGTGTCATGGTTGGTGTTTTTGTTTTCAATAAAGTTAGGCTGTAATAGGTTCCGGAAATGTGAGGCTTCCTGGATTTTCGAAAGCTGACGCCCTTGTGAATCAAGTGTAGTCATAAAAAGTAGGTACACGAACCGAACAAATCAAGAGATTGCATATTCTATCGAACAATTGAATTCAAACTCAGTAAGAGGAATTGTTCTCATAGTTGATTATGACTGGTATGGTAATTGAAACCAGTGTATCCTTACCTTCGTTGCGTAGCGAAACATTCAAGTAAGGAATAGGACATCGATCACCAGCTGGGCAGTGGGCGCCGTGCAGCCGTGGGCCTACCTTGTCGAAGCAGAAGACGTCCAGGCCGCCGCAGAGGAGGATGTACTTGGAGCAGAGGCAGTAGATGCCGGAGCGTCTCAGGCGGCGCCGCGAGAAGGCGTACAGCGCCGACAGGTTGATGGGCAGCATGGCCGGCACCACGAACGTGATCATGTCCAGGCTGAATAGCACCACCGTGGCCACCGGCGCCTGCCGGAGCACGCCAAACCTCATTGTCTGGTCTGTTAACCCTCGCCCCGCTGGGGGGCAATTTGGCCCCGCCTGTGATTTTTCCTAAAAAGCAAGAAAACGACGGCGCGCAGCGCCGCCAAATTTTCAGTACCTTTCCAGGCATCAATTTGACACTTTCACACCAAATTTCAAGTCTTAGGTCACCTTAGGTCAGGAGTTATTGAGGTCAAACTGAGGTCATGTTCGAGCAAAAATGAGCAAAAAACATGAAATCGTGAAACGCTCACAAAAGCTATAGTTACCAAGCAATTTCAAAGTTCTTTATATGGCCATGTAGACACAAGATAGCGCTACAACACTGCAATCTCGAATTTTCAAAATTTTTGGATTTTGACCCCCGAAATTCAAAAAATTGATTTTTTAGCAACTCAAAAAAATCAAATACCTACATTTTCCGAATTTCGGAAAAACCGGAATATATGTGATAGTTCCTGCACTGTTCTATATACCTACCAAATTTTAGATCGATACCTCCTTTTTTGGCCAAGTTATAGCGAAAAAAAACTTCAAAATTGATGATGTCATATTTTTAAACTCAATTTTTAGCAATTCTAGACCACGTAGCGCAGAACAAAACCACCATTGAACTCCCCGTGACGAGCTGCATCGAAACGATACCCATTTTATGTAAAGATATCAACTTTGAAATTTGACCTAGTTTGACCTGACCTTGACCTGACCTTGACCTGACCTTCACCGAAACATAATATAAACTGACCCTAAAGACTGCCTGACCCACATAATCGTATTTGGTATATAAAATGGACCATAAAACATGGATCACATGATATTTTCATAATGTGAAGCTCAGTGACCTGACCTCTGTGACCCGACCTGGTATCAGTGACCTCAAATAGCAAAATATGTGTTTGACGAACATTTTCCCATCGATGATTTTCAATGAAATGCATTTTACTCGATTTTACAACGCATTTCTATTTTCTTGAAATGCCTGTAAACGGTGAAAATTCGACATTTGACCTGACCTGTGGCGTCATCGGTTTGACCTAGGTCAACGAATTTGGGTCACAAGATAGTTCCCTGATGGGGCTATCCAACACCGTTTACCGCTTGTCGCTATGTTGCGTGGTTCTCGAGATCTTATGGGGGCCAAAGTAGCCCCCCCCCCCCCCCAGCAGGGCGCGTTGGTCGGCAGACCCCAGCGGGGCGCGGGTTAACACTGAGCGGTCAACAGTTCCACTGGCGGAGCACACGGAGCACCCTCACTGCACTGGTCTGGTAAAAGTGAACAGCACTTCTACGGAGCACCCTCACTGCACTGGTCTGGTAAAAGTGAACATAACTTCTACATACGGAGCACGCGAATCTTGACTGCCTCTTCGTTGACATCCACACACACCTGTGCACCGCGGTGATTGCAACGGTTGTTTTCCACTAGCCCACGCCGGCACAGGCCATTTTGCGTCCTTCGACGGCACAAGGGGGGGGGGGGGGTTGGTACGACCCCCCTCGCGTTTGGCCCCTGATCGAGCTAGAGCTTCGCGGAAAAAACGAGCGTGTTGCCCGTCACGAGACGAAGCCGATGATACCCCATTTTAAGGTCCTAGGTCATCGGGTGACCTTCCAGGTCAGGTCAATGACCCGAAAACCGGGAAAATCGGGACCTGATAGAAAGTCGTAAATTGTGGCTGCTGTGTGGTGTTCCGGGCTGCTGATCACGAATATCGTGTTAGTTTTGATCAGAGATGATGTCTTTAAGCATTTAGACCAGGTCGGGTCAGGTCAGGTCAGGTCAACCGGTAGGGGTTGT
Source organism: Amphibalanus amphitrite (assembly GCF_019059575.1). Lineage (NCBI taxonomy): Eukaryota > Metazoa > Arthropoda > Thecostraca > Balanomorpha > Balanidae > Amphibalanus > Amphibalanus amphitrite. The sequence goes on from NW_024881749.1 coordinate 525,031, forward strand.
GACGGGTATTCGTAATACGTGCCAACCGCCTCTGACAGCTTCGTAACATGTTACGAAGGCACCAAAACTACTTCGTAAATGTTCCAATGGTTGCCAAATTCGAATTCAGCTCCAAAAACTAGCCTAGAAACATGTAAAACTAAAAAAAGTGAACCGAGGTCACCCGAGGTCACTAAAGGTCAATGACCTGACCTGACCTTCAGGTGACCTTGACACCCACCCTAATGTATGGGAGCGACATCAAATCACATGTTTGAACGTTTGAAACCACAAAAAGCTTGCAAACGCGCGGCTAATGTTAGCCGACATACGCCGAATCGCGATTTCGGCCAAACATGGTCTCGGAAAAGAGGTCACAGGTCAAAGGTCATTGGGGTCAGGGTCATGAAATTGTAAGGGTAGGTGTAAAATTGATCAATGCGAGGGTACTGAAAGTTTCGTCGCGATCGGCCGCTTTTTACGTGAGTTATTCGCGAAAAACCTTAGGGGGGTTGCATCAACCCCCCGGCCCCCTGTGCCGGCGAGGGCTAGGTATGTGTTGGTTATTCTCAAGAACGACGTATTCCTATGCGCTACAAAAGTGTAGTACCCTATGACATACTTTTTAATTGACCAATTTTTAGTGCCTTAGAGGTGCTAAATTAACCCCGCGCCCCAGTGGCGGTCTCAGCCAACTTCACCATAGTGCATATGTTGGGCATATGTTACCACCCATCTCTAACTCAAAAACTAAGAGGGCTAGAAAGACGCGGTAAAAAGCAGTCGATAGCTCTCCATGCGTAGGTTTGAAGGTATTTCAGTCATTTTTCATCATAGAGCAATATTAGGGTCACCAGAGGTCATCAAAGTTCAAAATTTGTCCAATGTCATGTTTTTCAGAACACATGCCGTTATCTCAGGAACTACAAAGGGTATACTGAAAGTTTCGTCGCGATCGGCCGCTTTTTACGCGAGTTATTCGCGAAAAACCTTAGGGGGGTTGCATCAACCCCCCGGCCCCCTGTGCCGGCGAGGGCTAGGTATGTGTTGGTTATTCTCAAGAACGACGTATTCCTATGCGCTACAAAAGTGAAGTACCCTATGACATACTTTTTAATTGACCAATTTTTAGTGCCTTAGAGGTGCTAAATTAACCCTGCGCCCCAGTGGCGGTCTCAGCCAACTTCACCATAGTGCATATGTTGGGCATATGTTGGGTGTATGATAGCTAGAAAAACGTATGAAAAAGCAATTGATAGCCTTTGAGCTCTTCTTTTGATAAGGTATTATCAAGATTGACGTCAGGTCATCCCATGTCAGGTACTCACATTGTTGACGGTCCAGGCGTAGGCCGAGTAACAGGCCGCCACTATTCCCAGCACCAGACAGCCGAGAACGTACTTCGTAAAGTCGGCGTAAAACTGAAAGTCCACTGGCTTGGGAAACAATACAGAGCGAACCAGGGCTCCTTTCTGTGTATCGAAACCTGGGAACCGGAAACGATTGTTAGCCCACGACCGCCTAAGGGTCTAATCCATTATCCAGTCATCCTATGTTTTCATCAATGACTATGAGCAGTGTAAGCTCGCAACATAAGACTATCATGCCTTTTCTGCACTAAGGTGACATGCTTTGTATAATTTCTATGCAGTCTGATCCGACCTGTTGGCGATATCATATATCAAACCGCGAGTAGGTAGAACAAATCTTTTAAACGTCGAGCCGTAAGGCGAGACGTTTAAAAGATTTTTTTCTACTTACGAGCGTCGAGCGATTTAATTATTTTATCCCGTACCGCCGATATGTTTCGGGCGCTTAACCCTCCCCGGACCTATTGGTTTTCTACATACGCGCCGGCCGAGGGGGGGCGGGTACGACCCCCCCCTTGCCGTTTCGCCCCTGGTGGAGCTAGCGCGTCGCGGAAAAAACGAGCGTGTGCGCCGTTACGAGACGCAGAGATTGGTACCCGATTTTAAGGTCCTAGGTCAACCGGTGACCTCTGAGGTCAGGTCAAGTGCCCCAAGGTATGGTTCAGTTTTTGGTGAATAACTTCGTACAAAACGGCCGCAGAGCGACAAATTTGGCAGCATCGTGTTCGCCTCGCCCAGGCGCGTCGAATGATATACTATTTGTCCGGGTCAGGTCAACTTGGGGTGTTGACCTCAGGTCAAGGTCAGGTCAACACCCCCAGGTCACGAAGTTGGTCGAAAGAGGTCATGTTGCATATCATTCGATTCGGCAGGCCTTCCTGAGTCCATTGGTGGCTTTCCCGACTCGCTAGCTCAATTTGATCAAGAGTTATTGACGAAAAACTAGTATGACCTTGATGACGTCATAAATGACGTCACGCAAGGTCAACATTGCAAAAGTGACGCATCTAACCTTGCAAGGAGTGCATCAAATCACGATTATGTGTGCTTGAGATAGTTGGAGATCGTTCCCGGCGCCAGAATAGCAGTTTTCATTTTTCCCCATTGACTTATAATGGTGAGGTCACGAAAATGACCTGACCTCATATGACCTTTAGGAAAAATCCGAGATATACAACTTGTGGGACTCATAATGGATACCAGATCCTGCAAGTTTCATTTCCCTGTGACATCTCTTCTGGCAGTGAGGGCGTTGCGAAGTTGCGACATCTGAAGACCGTGCAGAGGTTCACTTATGACGTCATAGGTCAGTGACCTGACCTGACCCAAAAATGCGGTTGGCGTCAAAAGATGCGGCTTGGATCAAAGGTCAGGTATGCCAAGTTTCAGCTCTCTATCGCCTGCGTGTTCGGAGCTATCGCGAAAAAACCCTATGGGGGGGGGGCGGCACCCGCCCCCCCCCCCTCGGCCGGCGAGGGTTAACCCTCGCCCTGGCAGGGCATTTTTCATAACACGGCCTGGCAGGGAGGGGGGTCGATGCGACCCCCCCCTCGCGATTGGCTCCTATGGCACCTAGAAACACCAAATTTGGTAGGTAGGTGGGCCCCCTGGAGTTCTCGCCCCTGTGCAAATTTGGTTGCTCTAGGTCAATATTTAGGGGGGTTTTGGGGGTATAAATGTAAAAATTTCGCTAAAAACAGGTCAAAAGTTTTTCGCTTATAACGTTTGATGTAATTAAGATAGAACAAAAAGAAAAGCACCAGTGAACTCAGCACGTCAAGGCGCGTCGAATGATGTACTTTTTAGCTTGCTGAAGTGTACTTGAAGTTTTTCTTAAATGTTAAGTAAACTTAAATTAATAAATTATGTTAAAGTTAACCAAATTGCATCATATCGCATATCATTTGATTCGGCTGATCACCAGGAACACAATGATACCATTTTTTAAGCTCTAGCGTCATTATGTGCCAAGTTATTGGCAAAAACGTCATTTGACCTCAGTTGACCTCATTTGACCTGACCCATGGATAAGTACTCCAAACAAAGAAGCACCAAGTGACCTGCTGTTAAGTACTGTGGTTTCAAAGCACAAAAGTGATAGAACGAAGCGGATATCTCCAGTATTTTCCGAATTTAGTATTTTCCCATAGGCTTAACATTACGACGTAATGACCTCTAACTGACCTCAGGTCAGTGACCTCAAAAAACGCGAGCTATATGTTATACAACTCGGTGACCTTAGCACATCCTGAAAGTTTGAAGGAAATCAGTGCAAAACTGTGAGTTGGACAGGTGCAAAAAGAAAATTGAAATTTGACCATGACCTTGTACCGGTTTTTCTGACCTGGTGACCTGACCCAAGGTCACCCGGACCTGAAATTTTTAGGTCATATGTAAAAAGGTTGCCCCATAGGCTGTGCCAAATTTGGCGGCGCTGCGCGCCGCCGTTTTTACGCTATCTTCGAAAAACCTTAGGGGGGTCGCATCGACCCCCCCTGCCAGGGCGAGGGTTAAAGGTAAAAAATAAATTTCATATAAAAATACATAATTTATACTAGACGAAATGCCCACTAGACTTTTTACAGTTTGTTAAACGTCTAGACGTTTAACAAATCAGTTAAACGACATCTGATAATTTTCTCTCCTATCACGTGAAGCAAGCAGTACGGGATAAACTCGTTTAACTGACCCAACTACATAACATTTATCGTCACAAAACGGTAAATGTTAAAGGGACTGTCCCAACTTTGCATTAGTTCTGAGTTGAGATAGCCAAGTTGGCGGCCAGGTTCAGAAACCACTGTAGGGGAAGCGGGGGGAGCACCGCCACCTTAAGCATTTCTGCTCACCGAGCTGATATGCGTAGTAAAAACGAAACTCTTTTGCATTCATGTGAAAGTAGGAATGTTTTCCTACATGTTGGCATAGTTTCCAGCGCTCCATTATAAAATTTCGCTACTTTACAGACATTGAAAACAAGTCCTGCATTTTCCGTCCTCCAAAAAATGTGCGGGTAGCACCGCCACTGATGGCGATGTTATCCACAGATCGGCCTTACGGTGACAGCCACCCTTGGAAGCGTTACTGCTGTCTGAAATAGTAACTCAAACTCATATAAGACACACAAGAGTTGGTTGTTTGTTTGTCACAGATCAGACTGTTTGTTACGGACAATATGCATACAAAGCATGACAAATTCACGTTTATTTCGGAACATCCAGTGAAGTCAAACGTGAGGTTAAAAAACAGACGACGTTTGCGGCCTAACTAAAGCTCTTCTCCGAGCTGAGTGAATCATCATTGCTGCTTTATCCATTTTGCCACCCCTTGGGGTAGCACCGCCGAGCATGGCGGTGTTACCCCAGACACAGTCATGGACCGACAACGCCCCGACGGGAAAACAAGCCGGGACGCGATTCTTCTGTAATTCCTTTCTCAACGAAGAGCACTTCATGCCCTCAAATTTAACGTAAAAATCAAGGCATTTTGACTTGAAATGACCACTTACTTGCTGCTAAAACATGCCAAATGATTACAACGATTGTTTGAAATTCACAAAATGGGCAATTGCGATCTCAAAATCAAATAAATCTTAGCGAAACCTACCTCACGCGGCGTCCCGTTTCCGTTCGGACACCGAAATGGCGGGTGTTTACATTTACAATTCAGAGTTTTGCTGATAGAGAGGATGGCGGTGTTTCCCACATGGCGGTGCTACCCCCGCTTCCCCTATATCCTGGTCGCAATATCCTCAGTTTCGTGGTGTTAAAGAAATTCGTTCCCTTCATTTGAAAAGTGGGCCTTAGCTAAGGCCCTATCTCTTAACTATTAACGGCCATTTGATGACGTCATTTGCATTTTGAACGCCTTTCACGCATGTGAAGTTTCACTTGATTTACGAATAAGCTAATCAGAGACACTTGTTATTGTATGAGCCGCGTCATATTTGAGAGCAAATACCTATATTTGCTGCCAAATTCCCCCCACATTGACTTCAAGTAAATCCTTCATTACGTCAGAGACCCGATCTAAATGACGTCACGATGAAATATAAAAGTCGCAATATCTCAAAAAGTATACAATGAAAACGCGTAAAAACTTGCAGAATTCGTCACAATATCATGAGTAACATTTCCGAATCCTAAATGGTACTTTTTTGAAGGTGGGATAGTCCCTTTAACCCGCGCCCCGTAGGGGGGGGGGGGCAAAACGCCTCCTGTCCTTTTCCGTCGATATCACCTAAACGACTGCAGCTATCGTCACCAAACTTCCAGAACCCCTTTGGGCATCAATTTTACACATTGTGACTCAAAACGAATCCAGAGGCTATGATAGGATGGCCGCAATTGACGTCAGAATGCTATCCAACGCCGTTTGAATTTTGAAAATCAGCCGGTAACTTTCCGAGATCGTAAGGGGGAGTCGAAACGCCCTCCCCCCTTACTTGTGGTAGGGTCCGCCGATAGCCCTACGGGGCCCGGTTGAACCCTCGCCAGCACAGGCCATTTTGCGTACTTCGACGGCACAAGGGCTGGTACTTGGTATGCCCCCCCCCCCCTTCCCTACGCGTTTGGCCCCTGATCGAGCTAAAGCTTCGCCTAAAACGAGCGTGCTGCCCGTGACGAGAGGAAGCCGATAATACCCGATTTTAAGGTCCTAGGTTGGTCATCAATTGACCTTCCAGGTCAGGTCAATGACCCAAAAGTCGGGAAAATCGGGACCTGCTAGAACGTCGTAAAGTGTGGCTACTATTGGGTTTTCGGGGTGCTGATCACGAATATCATGTTAATTTTGATCACAGATGATGTCTTTATGCATTTAGGCCAGGTAGGGTCAGGTCAGGTCAGGTCAACCAGTAGAGGTTCTGCCGGTTATTCGTAGTACATACGTGTCAACCGCTTCTGACAGCTCCGTAACATGTTACGAAGGCACAAAACCACTTCATAAATGTTCATATGGTTGCTAAATTCTAATTCAGCTCCAAAAACTAGCCTCGAAACACGTAAAACTCGGAAAAATGGGCCGAGTTCATCAAAGGTCAATGACCTGACCTGACCATCAGGTGACCTTGACATCCACCGTAATGCATGGGAGCAACAACAAATCACATGTTTGACCGTATGAAACCACGAAAAGACTGCAAACGCGCGGCTAATGCGCACCGACACGCGCCGAATCGCGATTTCGGCCAAACATGGTCTCGAAAAGTAGGTCACATGTCAATTGGTCATTTGGTTCAGGGTCATAAAATGTTCAGGGTAGGTGTAATATTGATCAACGCAAGGTTACTGAAAGTTTCGTTGCGTTCGGCCGCTTTTTGCGCGAGTTATTTGCGAAAAGCCCTAGGAGGGTTGCATCAACCCCTGTGCCGCCGAGGGTTAAAAAAATCGTCAAAAACAGAGTTTACCAGCAGACCGAAAATCGAAAGCTTGAAAGACACAAAAGATCAGATCTTCAACCTGGTTATCTTTAATTTAAAAAGAAAAGCTTCAGTAAAAAAACGGCACGATAAAACTAACAATAAAAATCAACAGCTTTGAAAATACATTAAAAATTGTTGGAAGTGTGCCAAAGTTTAGTTGTTAACCCGCGCACCGACGGGGGTCTGCGCCAGCTTCGCACCGACGGGGGGGGGGCGGATGAACGCCCCCCCCCCTGAGATCTCGAGAACGAAGCAAGATAGCGACAAGCGGTAAACGGCATCGGATATGCACGGCCAAGATCTACAATTTTTACAAAGGTCATTTTCAGGTCAGGTCAAAGATGACGTCACAGGGGTCGAAAAAGTCAAAATGGCGGCGCTAGATATGGAGAGAGTTTTTCTCGAATAACTTTCGGATTAGTCAAGATAGGAACAAACTAAGGGCATCATCGTGATCCTCTCGTCAATCCGCATCGAATGATATATATGTTGACCTCGAAAGGTCAAGGTCAAAGGTTGACCTCAGGTCACGTGACCTCGAGGTCATCATGTATATCATTCGATGCGTCTTGACGAGCTGAACACAATGAGACCATCCACGCGTCTGTATCTTGTTCCTGTACGGAGTTATTGGCCAAAAACCTTTGGTGACCTTTGATGACGTCACATGACCTCACAGCTGCCCAACAGCAAAACAGACCTCAAGGTAGTGAAGGTTGATCGTATATGAAGTCATGTATGGTATATGGGGCCATTCCGACCCGTTTTAGTGGTAAAAACAGGGAGTTGATTTTTCCCCCATTGACTTATAATGGGGAGGTCGCGAAATTGACCTGACCTTAGGTCACCGATATCAAAATTCAGAGATATACAAATTGTAGCTACTAATGACCTAATAATATCCTGCGACTTTCAAAGGCCTCCGACATCTACTGTAGCTCTGGCACGGTGACAAAGTTGCAAAAAAGTGACTTGAGGTTGGGTCATTCAAAGTGACCTGGTGACCTGACCTTAAAAGGTAGGAGGTTCAAACTTGCACACCATGTGTAAAATTGATGAGGTTATAGTCATACGAAATTTCGCGGCGCTACGCGCCGCGGTTTTCCCGCTATTCGCGAAAAACCTCAGGGGGGGGGCGGATATCCGCCCCCCCCCGTCGGTGCGAGGGTTAATGGTAATTTTGGAACTACAAGTGGTAATATATCTTGGTAATATATAGCTTCAACATGTAAATCGTACAATGACGTCATAGGTAGGGGAGAGTGGGGAAAGATGCCCAGGGTTTTGCTATGTCATATATTATTCGAAAATGACGATCTGAAAGCAAAAACTTGGAGTTAAAACGGAAGCCGACATCATTTTTCTCGAAAAATATCACACTTCGTGCCTGAAATATCATAACTTTTTTTGCTTTTAAGCATTTTCCTGAAGAAGTGAAAGGGGGCATCTTACCCCACAGGGTGGAAAAGACGCCCCCTGGGGTTGGGGAAGATGCCCCCTGCACTATAAGGGACATAAATGGGCACGTGCATCGCCTGAACGGATCAGTAGTCCCTTCGCGCCTGCAGTAGACACCAAACGTCATCGTAAGGGCCCTCAAAAGTAGTCGTAAGGGGCTTCAGAGGTCATTGTTAGGGCCATCATAATCCAGCGCGGCCAAACAAGCCTCCGTGGTGGCGTTCGGAGACCACTGTGGGGCCCTTATAGGTCTTCATGATTCTTAAGGGCCCTCGAGCCCATCGTGGGGACCTCAGATGCCAGCGCGGCCCGTGGAGCCAACGTGGGAGCCCTCAAAGGATGTCGTGAGGGGCCCTGGAGCCAATAATGGGGCCCACAGAGGCCGTCGTGAGGGCTCTCAGAGTCAGATGCCGCCCAAAAAGTCGTTGTGTGGGCCGAGAGACCGGCATGGGGAGCACCCGACCGTACTGGACTCTCAATAGTCCCAGATTGGCTTTCGTCTCTCATCACAAGTATGTAATAAATGATTTGACGGGCTGCTTGAAGGACAGCCTACGGATTCAGGGGGGCGTCTTTCCCCATCAGGACAAGGGGCATCTTACCCCAAGGTACCGAAGTAACATTAAATCAGTACAATTTGTTAGCCGTAAAACTACACAATGAAACAAACTGTTTGGGACACAGTAGATGCATGTTAATGTATCACGACTATAGCAAGGGACGCACAAATTATCTACCTTCCTTGACATTTACAATGTTTTGACACCAAAATATTTTTTGAAAGCAGCAAATAAAAAACATACAATCACCAGCCAGCCGTTGCCCAACTGAGCTTCGCAAATTTTTGTGCTATTAACAAGGCAGGCTTCCGCTTTACGCTAAGAACATTAATTTCCAGGTTCGATTCTTTGTTTCCCCGCTAGAGGGGGTGGGCGTCTTTCCCACCCTGGGCATCTTAGCCCACTCTCCCCTATTCTAACAAGTTAATACATCCGACCAGTGAAGCGGAGAGTAATATAAATATGACAATCGATTCCGGCGGGTGAAATAAGCTCTATGTCATGCGTCACACACCCACATAGCTAAGATCGACGCAGAATAACCACTATCCTTCGTTCCAGGGGGGGGGGGGGCATGTGTTACCACCCTGTCGCGTTTTTTGCGTGTGAACAAAATACCGCGACGCGTAGCGCTGCGATGCTTGGAGTAGCTTTCTGGTCATCAACTGTGGACAATGTGTGAAATTTTTGACCCCAGGTCATGTCAGGTCAGGTCACCAGGTCAAGTTAACTGACTAAACCTAATAAAAAGTTTGCAATCATGTCCAGCCTGTAGTTTTTGTCAGAGACGTTTAAACCTTGGTGGATTACATGATGTTATAGGCTCCTATAATTTGTATATCTCGGATTTTTTATATCCGTGACTTAAGGTCAGGCCAGTGGCGTAACCTTTCCATTATAAGTCAATGGAGAAAGATGAAAATCTCTCTAGATCCCTGTGTACGCATAGGAACATTCCAAATACTTCAGAATCACCATGATTTGGACCATCCGTGACGACCAAGGTGTCTTTTTTGCTGATAGTCTCTAGAAAGGTCATCCGAGGTCATTTGAGGCTACAAACAGATTTTTGCCAATAACTCTCGATTGGAGAGATATAGAACGCTGGGATGGCTTCATTGTGTTTGTCTTGTCGAAACGCATCGAATGATATGCATTATGCAGCATGACCTATTTGGGTCACCATGTGACCTTGAACTGAGGTCAAAGTTTGACCGTTGGATTTCCAGGATTATTTTTCGAAGCGGCTGAAGGAGAGAAACACGATAGTACCATTGCCAATTTTTCATCTTTGCTGGTTCAAAAGTTATTCGTGAAAAGAAGTTTTATCCGAAAATAGCTATTTTTACAATGTTTGACCTATGGAGGCTTAACTGTTGACACCTGAGGTCAATTTTGATGATGACCTTATCAAAAGAAGAGTTCAAAAACTATCGATTGCTTTTCCATGCGTTTTTCTAGCTATCATAGTTCCTGAGATAACGGCATGTTTTCTGAAAAATATAATGACATTTAGCACATTTTGGCCTATGATGACCTCTGGTGACCCCAATATTGCTCTAAGATGAAAAATGACTGAAATACTTTCAGACGTACGCATTGAGGGCTATCGACTGTTTTTATCGTGTCTTTCTAGCCCTCTTAGTTTTTTAGTTAGAGGTAGGTGGTAAAATATGCCCCCCCCCCCACTATGGCGAAGTTGGCTGAGACCACCACTGGGGCGCGGGCTATCATCAAAATAAGTACACAATTCTATATCTAAAGAATTATTGCAACTCTTGTCGACTGTTGTCTCAAAGTGACCTTTTGTGACCTAACCTGGACCTTCCTTGACCCACGATAAGCATGACGCTTATGCTCACAGGGTACTTACCTCCTCTAGGCCTTGAGGTCACTTTGGTTGAAAATTGGGCCGGAAGTATACTAATTATGTCGTTCATAAGTCTTATCATGCAGTTACCCCAGAATATGAATATGACATGATATTAACCCGAAATTTGACCTCAGTCTTGAAATCAGAAAAAGGCTTTGGAAAGGTATCGTGGGGAGTTTTCAAACGCCACCAGGGCTTGATGTAACCATTGGCTCTTGAGATAACATGTGTGAGGGGGGGGGGCTGACTCGGATCCAACCCCTCCCCTGGAGGTCGTAACTCGCAGTAACTCATAGGTATAAAACAGCCCAGTTGGTGCTGGGTTAGGCCGCTGGTTATTCTCCGACCCTACTAGAAAGGAACAAGAAACTCCACTTCCAGCGCAATTTAAGTTGTGTTGCTTTAACCCTCGCCGGACCTATTGGTTTTCTACATACGCGCCGGCCGAGGGGGGGGCGGGTACGACCCCCCTCTCTCCGTTTCGCCCCTGGTGGAGCTAGCGCGTCGCGGAAAAACGAGCGTGTGCGCCGTTACGAGACGCAGAGATTCGTACCCGATTTTAAGGTCCTAGGCCAACCGGTTAACTCTGAGGTCAGGGGTCACGTGCCCTAAGGTACGGTTCAGTTTTTGGTGAATAACTTCGCAAAAAACGGCAACAGAGCGCCGATTTTGGCAGTATAGTGTTCATCTCGTTCAGGCGCGTCGAATGATATACTTTTTGTTCGAGTCAGATCAACTTAGGGTGTTGACCTCAGGTCAAGGTCAGGTCAGCGCCCCCAGGTCACGAAGTGGGTCGAAAGAGGTCATTTTGTATATCTTTCGATTCGGCAGGTCTTCCTGAGTCCATTGGTGGCTTTCCCGACTCGCTAGCTCAATTTGATCGGGAGTTATTGACGAAAAACTAATATGACCTTGATGACGTCATAAATGACGTCACGCAAGGGCAACATTGCAAAAGTGACGCATCTAACCTTGCAAGGAGTGCATTAAATCACGATTCTGTGTGCTTGAGATAGTTGGAGATCGTTCCAGGCGCCAGAATAGCAGTTTTCATTTTTCCCCATTGACTTGTAATGGTGAGGTCACGAAAATGACCTGACCTCATATGACCTTTAGGAAAAATTCGAGATATACAAGTTGTGAGACTCGTAATGGATACTAGATCTTGCAAGTTTCATTTCCCTGTGAAAGCTCCTCTGGCAATGAGGGCGTTGCGAATTTGCGACATCTGAAGACCATGCAGAGGTTCACTTATGACGTCATAGGTCAGTGACCTGACCTGACCCGAAAATGCGGTTGGTGTCAAAAGATCCGGCTTGAATCAAAGGTCAGGTATGCTAGGTTTCACTATCGCCAGCATGTTCGGAGCTATCGCGAGAGAAAAAAACCTATGGGGGGGGCGGCACCCCCCTCGACCGGCGAGGGTTAATGGCTCCATTTGCCGAGTATTTCCGGCCCGGATACCTATATCGCTAACAGGATTGAAGTCCTGCAACATAAAAGTAGGGGAGAGTGGGGAAAGATGCCTAGGGTTTTACTATGTCATATATTATTCGAAAATGACGATCGGAAAGCAAAAACTTGGAGTTTCAACGGAAGCCGACATCACTTTTTCTCCAAAAATATCACACTTTCGTGCCTGAAATATGCTAACTTTTTTGCTATTAAGCATTTTCCTGAAGAAGTGAAAGGGGGCATCTTATCCCACAGGGTGGGAAAGACGCCCCCTGGCGTTGGGGAAGATGCCCCCTGCACTATAAGTGACATAAATGGGCACGTGAATCGCCTGAACGGATCAGTAGTCCCTTCGAGCCAGTAGTAGACACTAAACGTCATCGTAAGGGCCCTCAAAAGTAGTCGTAATGGGTTTCAGAGATCATCGTTAGGGCCATCATAGTCCAGCGCGGCCAAACAAGCCTCCGTGGTGGCGTTCGGAGACCACTGTGGGGCCCTTATAGGTCTTCATTATGCTTGAGGGCCCTCGAGCCCATCGTGGGGACCTCAGATGCCAGCGCGGCCCGTGGAGCCAATGTGGGAGGGGAGCCCTCAAAGGATGTCGTCAGGGGCCCTGGTCCCCTGGAGCCAATAATGGGGCCCACAGAGGCCGTCGTGAGGGCTCTCAGAGTCAGATGCCGCCCAAAAAGTCGCTGTGTGGGCCGAGAGACCGGCATGGGGAGCACCCGACCGTACTGGACTCTCAATAGTCCCAGATCGGCTTTTGTCTCTCATCACAAGTATGCAATAAATGATTTGACGGGCTGCTTGAAGGATTGCCTACGGATTTAGGGGGCGTCTTTCCCCATCAGGACAGGGGGCATCTTACCTCAAGGTACCGAAGTAACATTAAAGGGACCCTCCCACCTTAACATTAGTTTTGAGTTGAGATAGCCAAGTTTGCGGCCAGGCTCAGAAACCACCATTTATCCTGGTCGCAACCCCCGCAGCTTTATGGTGTTCAAGAAATTTCTTCCCTTTACTTGCAGGGTGGGACCAGCGTGGTCCCTATCTCTTAACCATTACGGGAATCTGATGACGTCATCAGGCTTTCGAACGTCCGTTAAATGTTTGACTAAAACGTTTTGTAGCACGCGGTGGTATATGCTGCTTTGCGCGCAACAAATGCCGCACTTTCAAATAAAGTCGCTAGGAACAGCGGAGATCCCAAAAAGTAAACAAAAGTAAAAGTCTAATATCTTGAAAACCGGTGAATATTTTTCGATGAAATTTGGCCGTTATTCGTTTTTGCTCTTTCTGAACCGAGCGACATCACTTTCATGCCAATTCATTAACTTTTTTGAAGGTGGGAGGGTCCCTTTAAATCAGTACAATTTGTTAGCCATAAAACTACACCCTGAAACAAACTGTTTGGGACACAGTACACGCATGTTAATGTATCACGACTATAGCAAGGGACGCAAAAAATTATCTACCTTCTTTGATATTTACAATGTTTTGACAACAAAATATTTTTGAAAGCAGCAAATAAAAAACATGCAATCACCAGCCAGCCGTTGCCCAACTGAGCTTCGCAAATTTTCGTGCAGCTAACACGGCAGGCTTCCGCTTTACGCTAAGAACATTAATTTCCAGGTTCGATTCTTTGTTTCGCCGCTAGACGGGGTGGGGCGTCTTTCCCACCCTGGGCATCTTACCCCACTCTCCCCTACTGCTCAGTTGTCGGCGTGTGCTGAAGCCAGGCGCAATGCGAGAGCTGCTAGAATGGCACCCCAAGCAGTAAGCACGCTATTTTCAGATTGGCTGCAGGCCTAATAACTGCAGGCCGGGGACGCTTACCGGTGCGAATGACCACGGCCAGCGGGTGCTCGGAGGCCTTTGTCTGCAGGACCGTGGTGCCGCTGAGTACCGTGTGCTGGCTGCTCTGATCCAGATCGAACGGCTTGTCGTCCGGCGGCAACGGTACCTGGAAACACAACGGCACAACGACTGACTAAACACACCTGGACGACAACCACCAGTCGGTAGAGAGAGCCAGCCTCTCGAATACACGCGGAATTTTTATACTTGTATTTGTATTTGTATTGACCTATGGAGACATTTACACCCTCGCATGTGTGCGGCATTTTACAGCGTCTAATGTGTAGGAGGGGGGATCGGTTGGACCCCCCCCATGCCGTTCGGCCCCTGATCGAACTAGAGCTTCGCGGAAAAAAACGAGCGTACTGCCCGTGACGAGAGGAAGCCGATGATACCCAATTTTAAGGTCCTAAGTCATTGGTTGACCTTCCAGGTCAGGTCAATGACCCAAAAGTCGGGAAAATCAGGACCTGCTAGAACTTCTTAAAGTGAAGCTGTTATGGGGTTTTTCGGTGTGCTGATCACGTATATCATGTTAGTTTTGATCACATATGATGTCTGTATACGTTTAGGCTAGGTCGGGTCAGGTCAGGTCAGGTCAACCAGTACGCGTCCTACCCGCTATCCATAGTAGGTGTCAGCCACCACTGAAGGCGTCGTAACATGTTACGATGGCACTAAAACTACTTCTTAAACGTTCAAATGGATGCTAAATTCGAAATCAGCCCGAAAAAAACTACCCTAGAAACATGTAAAACTCTAAAAAGTGAGCCGAGGTCATCAAAGGTCAATGACCTGACCTGACCTTCAGGTGACCTTGACACCCACCGTGATGCATGGAACAAACATCATTTGATATGTTTGGACGTTTACAATCACAAAAAGACTGGAAACGCGCGGATAATGTGAGCTGACATACGCCGAATCGCGATTCCGGCCAAACATGGCCTCGAGAAATAGGTGACAGGTCAAAGGTCACTTGGGTCAGGGTCATGAAATTTTCAGAGTAGGTGTAAAATTGATCAACTCGGAGGTAGTGAAAGTTTCGTCGCGATTTGCCGCTTTTTGCGCGAGTGATTTGCGAAAAACCATGGGGGGTCAATTCAACCCCCACACGTGCGAGGGTTAACCCTCGCTCCCTCGGTCCCTCCCTCGGTCCCTTGAACTTAGATCTGCTAAGTTCAAGGGACCGATTCGCGTTGGCGCACTAAGGCCCTAGTGACACTTGATTTCAAGCGTCACTATGCGATTTCGGTTCGCGCTGAACCACTAGCTGATTGGTGTAAAATACCGCTTAGTGTCACTACATTCAAGTGTCACTTGGCCGCCTAGTCTTACTAGCTTCCTAGTGCGCCATTTCGAATCGGCCCCCCGAGACCTGCTGGTGTCTCACCAAATTTCGCTGTGTTGGGAACTTTCGTTGTTTCGGGCGCATTAGCCCACCTCCGATTATCTTGGGACAGACGCTAAAATAGCTAGAAGGTGCCTGATGTCGCACATTAATTAATCCATGTTGGTGACCTGTGCCCATACCAGGTGTTTCATCTCTCAAAGTTATTGTCGTAAAAATGTAAAATTAATGCATGATAAAGTAACAAAGTTTCGTGACGCAGTGCGTCACGATTTGCTTTATAAACGCAAAAAACTGCTGTAGAGTGAGGCCAAAAACTGCAGTACCCCGGCCCCCTTCCACTATCAGAAATGGTTAAATATCGAAGTGGCGAATAATGGTTATATATTTATAATTTCAGCATTGCCAAGCTGCCTGTTGCCGTATTGCATCATTATCGCCCCAGATCTGCGCGCCTCTCTCCGTGGCTGCACCTCGGACCTTTCCGTTCCCATGGGGGGCCGCCGACAAGGATGTTTTGGTGCATACGACCGGTGGTGCGTGGGAGCCGCTGCACAACGCGGAACACACCGGGAAGGGTATAAAAACGCGGCACTGGCGCCGCGTGCTCATCTGACTGCATTGGCAACACAGGTGAGTGGACAGAGGTGGGAAGGCGGGTAAGATGGTTGCAGTGGTGACGATTTTTGTCGGAGGCTTTTTCGACCCGAAAAGGCCATTGCCGAGCTATGAACTGATAGTCTAGGGCGTAGACATTGGACTTTGTGGACCACCGCCGGTGCGCCGCTGCGGCGGAGGCAATCCCGGTGGGACAGTCCGCCTTGCTGCTGGAACGGTCACCCCGAGGTGACGTCCTGCCGGGGACGTTCTATCACCACCGGTTGTCTGGTGGGGGTGACCACCTTCCCGGACAGGGCAGTGTGTGAGAAAATGCCATTGGGCTGGTCATGAGGAAAGCCAGACCTAATGACATGTTGAACCTTTATGCTCAATATATAGGCTCAGCCCACAGGCACAGTATCTGCCTACCCTACATGTTGTTGCCTTCCTATTGAGCCTGTTGTTAGATAGGTGAAAATGGGTGGGAAGGTGGTAAGACACCTGTACAGTGGTAGCGAGCCTACCTGCCCTGCTATTGTTAGTCGGCGCCAAGGCGGATTGGCAGGTGAGGCATGTCAGCACCACACATCTGCATGACGAGTAATATGTAGGCAAGCGGAAAGTTTAACCCTAAGAACTTTTTCATTATTATTTATATCATTTTTCATCATTAAGCAGCTTTAAAATGAATAAGAAAAGATACATAAATAAGATAGATAAGATACAAAAAAAGAAAAGAAAATGAATACGTTAGATAGGTAGGGATCGTCTTAACCCGCGCCCCGCTGGGCTATTCAGCCATACGCGCCCTGCTGGGGGGGGGGGGGGGCAGATTCTGCCCACTGTCTAACTTCCGAACCGATGGTCGTAGAAAGCCGGAGAAAACGGCAATCGAAAGCTCTCAACAAGGCGGATCTTAAGAGCCCAATTTCTTTTTGCTAAAATAGGTCAGAGGTCAGGTCAAGGTCAGGTCATGGGTACAAAATGCAAGTTTCTACAGTATCGGCCGTGCACCGTAGCTGCCGAAGAATAGACGGAGACTGATTGCCCAAAACGTGTTCTTAGACTACCAAGACAATATTCGTTGCATACAATGTCATTCAAAGGTCAAGGTCAGGTCAGGTCAGGTCAGGTGAGGTCACCAAAAATAAAATATAGAAAAGGGCATGTGCAACACATGTTTTATGGGTCATTTTATTCATAGAATTCAATAGGCACACTCAATAAGTGATATGGACCTCCTCTGGATGAATTTCAGGTCAAGGTCAGGTCAAGGTCAGGTCAAGTGAGGTCAAATTTTCAAGTTGGTTGTTAATGCCTAAAAAGGTGTCTATCTGATACAGTTTATCACGGCGAATCGAATGGTGCTATTTTTGTTTCCGTAGGAGGTCTAGAACTTTAAAAACATCCTTTTTCAAAAAAATTGTGTGTCGTGACGTCATAAAATTTTGAATAACTTCCACATTTTTGAACCGATTCTTCTAGAAATTTGTATGTAGGTGCACATAGACCACTTCTCTGACATATATTCTGTTTTTTTTTCGATACACTAAAAATTTTGGATTTTATAATTATTTTCCCAAAAAAATGTCAGTTTTTTTTTAATTGGGCCAAAATCCTAAATTTTCAAAAAGCCGAGATTGCCATTTGATATACGAAGTAGAATCACGTATCACCTTTTTGTTACGTCTTGATTCCTTTAAAAATGAAGATGTTAGCGCCGCATAGGCGCGGGAGCCGGGGGGGCAGTGGGGGCAGCTTGCCCCCCCAACTGTGGGGCCGTGGGGGCGGTGCCCCCACAGCTTTGAGACGGAATACCACACTTTTTTTGCAAATGTTTTCTTTTTTGTTGAAAAAGCCGAGGGGTGAAAAATAAGTGGCCTAAAACCGGTGAGAAAACTAGATTTGGGGGTACCCTAGGTTAATCTCTATTATGGTGTGCCCCCCCAGTCGGAAAGTAGTTCCCGCGCCCCTGGTTAGCGGCGTTGGAAATTTTGCCGTTTTTTAGGCGAAAATGGCGAACATGACGTCACTAAAACGTCAATTTCTCAAAACGTTTCCAACGGATTTCGCTCAATTTTTCAGGGAACGTGTCAAATTGATGTATAATAAGGTACTGAAAGTTTGACGTCACTGGCGTAACGCGTTTAGAAGTTATTGGCGAAAAACGGGAGGGGGGCAGATTCTGTCCCCCCCCCCCCCCAGCGGGGCGCGGGTTAAGAGTAAAGTGTCTTTTTTAAACAGCTTATATTCCAGCTAAACCTAATCCGATGCAATGACACTATCAGGGGTGGCCTGGTAGAAAAAGGGACAATCTCTGCTGAGTGTACAGGCTGGATTACCTGCGCGGACGGTGCTTATTACCGCCTGTGTCTTTGAGCTAATAACTACATGTGCTTACGCTTTTACATTCTGCAACCTCAGAATGAAGCGTGAGACATGCTGTTGCACGTTTGACATTCCTTTGGATTCCTCATATGACCAGTCATTGTATTTCCAGACACCATGAAGATCCTGCTGGTCGCACTTCTGGTGGGCGCCGCCTCGGCGTTCGTGGACAGGGCAGAGTGGGAGGCCTTCAAGCAGAAACATGCCAAGTCCTACGTCAACCCTATCGAAGAGTTCTACAGGATGAAGGTGACGTATAAACAGCCAGAGGGAGAGAGAGAGAGAGAGAGAGAGAGAGAGAGAGAGAGAGAGAGAGAGAGAGAGAGAGAGGGAGAGAGAGAGAGAGAGAGAGAGAGAGAGAAAGAGAAAGAGAGAGAGAGAGAGAGAGAGAGAGAGAGAGAGAGAGAGAGAGAGAGAGAGAGAGAGAGAGAGAGAGAGAGAGAGAGAGAGAGAGAGAGAGAGAGAGAGAGAGAGAGATTGATGAACTTAGTTCAAACTGTAGTACTGGTAAAACAAATCTAGCTTTTGAACTTCGCATGTCTTATGTATAAAAAGAGAGCAAGTACCTACATATAGCGCGGATGGTTGGCAAGTACAGCCTGCAGCAATCACAATTTCGGAGTAGGACCTTTTGCATTATGAAACTACCAAATTTTCCTTACTTAAGGTGGTGTTTAAAATCATAATCACTTAAATATGCGACGTGTTTCAACCCACGTACTTCCCTTCTAGGTATACGCAGATAACAAGGTCAAGGTTGAGCAGCACATGAAGGAGTACGCTGAGGGAAAGCACACCTTCACCCTGGCCCTGAACAAGTTCGCCGACCTGACCTCTGAGGAGTTCGCCCGCGGCTTCAAGGGACTGAAGATCGGCAGCACCACGCCTCACGTTATGCACCAGGTAAAGTCATGTGGCAAAATAATTCATGAAACTGCGAGATGCATTGCATCATATGGAAGAATTTGTGCCTATTCCTTTTGCTCATACGCATGGCTGTGCTTCAATTGAGCGTGTGCTTCCAAACATGAAAAGTTTGTCACAGACGAGCGTGCTCATTGTCCGTCATTTCTGAGATAAAAACAATCAAGTAGCGGGAAGTCAAGCAATCGGACGAATTCGATATTACAAGATGATTCTCTTTAGATTTTCTTTCTTTTGACACATTTTACATAATGTTTGTGTATTGTATAATGTGAAATAATAAGTAAGTATAGCATTTCACAATGGCATGCTAGCAAATAAATGTACCTCTTGAATTTGCTGACTCGATCGATATTATTTTACGGTGTTGTGTAAGTTAATGATATTCAATAGAAATGGGCACTTAACCCTAGCCCTGGCAGGGTATTTTTCACAACACGGCCTGGCGGGGGGGGGGGGTTGATGCGACCCCCCCCCCCCCGCTCGCGATTGGCTCCTATGGCACCTAGAAACACCACATTGGGTAGATAGGTGGGCCCCCTGGAGTTCTCGCCCCTGTGCAAATTTAGTTGCTCTAGGTCAATATTTAGGGGGGTTTTGGGGGTATAAATGTAAAAATTTCGCTAAAAACAGGTCAAAAGTTTTTCGCTTATAACTTTTGATCTAATTAACCCTCGCCCGCACATGCCATTTTCCCATCCTAGAACGCACATGGGGAGGGGGGGTGGTTGCCACCCCCCCCGCGCCATTTCGTTCCTGTTGGAGATAGAGCTTAGCGGTAAAGACCAAAAAGATTCTTTGGGAAGAGACGAATCCAACGATACCCAGTTTTACCTTCTCAGGTCAGTCATTGACCTTTCAGGTCAGGTCAAACTAAAAAAAAATGTTGCTGTTTTGGGTCACCGTTGGATATCAAGTGCGCTGCTTATCATATACCGATGACGATGCCGTTTTCTGGTGCCAAGCCAGCTAGAACCTCTTAGTCACACTACCCGACCAGGTTTTTGCTGCTGGGGTCATTTCAGGTCAAGTAAGGTCAAGGTCAATTATATGTGTTTGTATGTCCGTGTGTGTCTGAGTGTATACTGATGTGTGCACCGATTGTTTATGTGTCCATATTACATGAAATCATGATCTGAGAAGCTTTTACCAAAAATGCAGTCAAAAAAATTCACAAAAAATAAATTCCGCTTGCCTAAAACGCAATTATCTTAGATGACCTAGGTTGACCTTGACCCTGACCTTGACATCTGTACATCGTCGAACAACATGTTCCATGATAGGTGGGAGGTAAGACTGGCAAAAAAAATGCCGAAATCAAGGTGTCAAAAGCTCACAAGGCCCATTGCCAACGCAAGATGTTGAGAATTGGCCATTTGGGTCATGACATGACCTGAAAAACAAGGTCATATCTCCGAAACCAAAAACCACAGAAACTTGAAATTTTCAGTGAACATCAAAAAAAGATAGAGGAGCAGCTATACGAAAAATCAGCCTCCTAGCTTTAAAAATGTTGAGTGCAGAGCAGAAAGACTACCTGGGGGGGGGGGGTGGCAACCACCACCCCCCCCCCCCCCCATGTGCGGGCGAGGGTTAAGATAGAGAAAAAGAAAAGCACCAGTGAACTCAGCACGTCAAGGCGCGTCGAATGATATACTTTTTTGTTTGCTTAACCGTACTTAACCCTCGCCGGCACAGGCCATTTTGCGTCTTTCGACGGCACAAGGGGTGGTACGACGCCCCCCCCCCTCGCGTTTGGCCCATGATCGAGCTAGAGCTTCGGGGAAAAAACGAGCGTGTTGCCCGTCACGTGAGGAAGCCGATGATACCCAATTTTAAGGTCCCAGGTCATCGGGTGACCTTCCAGGTCAGGTCAATGACCCGAAAACCGGGAAAATTGGGACCTGTTAGAAAGTCGTAAAATGTGGCTGCTATGTGGTTTTTCGGGGTGCTGATCACGAATATCGTGTTAGTATTGATCAGAGATGATGTATTTAAGCATTTAGACCAGGTCGGGTCAGGTCAGGTCAGGTCAACCGGTAGGGGTTGTGACGGGTATTCGTAATACGTGTCAACCGCCTCTGACAGCTTCGTAACATGTTACGAAGGCACCAAAACTACTTGGTAAATGTTCAAATGGTTGCTAAATTCGAATTCAGCTCCAAAAACTAGCCTCGAAACATGTAAAACTCGAAAAAGTGAACCGAGGTCACCCGAGGTCACCAAAGGTCAATGACCTGACCTGACCTTCAGGTGACCTTGACACCCACCCTAATGTATGGGAGCAGCATCAAATCACATGTTTGAACGTTTGAAACCACGAAAAGTTTGCAAACGCGCGGCTAATGCGAGCCGACAAACGCCGAATCGCGATTTCGGCCAAACATGGTCACGGAAAAGAGGTCACAGGTCAAAGGTCATTGGGGTCAGGGTCATGAAATTTTCAGGTTAGGTGTAAAATCGATCAATGCGAGGGTACTAAAAGTTTCGTCGCGATCGGCCGCTTTTACGCGAGTTATTCGCGAAAAACCTTAGGGGGGGGGGGGTTGCATCAACCCTGTGCCGGCGAGGGTTAAAGTTTTTCTTAATTTTTAAGTAAACTTTAATTAACTAATTAAGTTCAAGTTAACCAAATTGCATCATGTCGCATATCATTCGATTCTGCTGATCATGAGGAACACAATGACACCATTTTTTAAGCTCTAGCGTCATTATGTGCCAAGTTATTGGCAAAAACGTCATTTGACCTCAGTTGACCTCATTTGACCTGACCCATGGATAAGTACACCAACCAAAGAAGCACCAAGTGACCTGCTGTTAATTACTATGGTTTCAAAGCACAAAAGTGATGGAACGAAGCGGATATCTCAAGTGTTTTACGAATTTAGTATTTTCCCATAGGCGTAATGACCTTTATGACGTAATGACCTCAATTCCCATTATGACGTAATGACCTTTAACTGACCTCAGGTCAGTGACCTCAAAAAAAAACCCGAGCTATATGTTATACAACTCGGTAAACTTGCACATCTTGAAAGTTTGAAGGAAATCAGTCCAAAACTGTGAGTTGGACAGGTGCAAAAAGAAAATTGAAATTTGACCATGACCTTGTACCGGTTTTTCTGACCTGGTGACCTGACCCAAGGTCACATGAACTTGAAATTTTAAGGTTACATGTAAAATGGTTGCCCCATAGGCTGTGCCAAATTTGGCGGCGCTGCGCGCCGCCGTTGTTACGCTATCTTCGAAAAACCTTAGGAAGGGTTGCATCAACCCCCCTGCCAGGGCGAGGGTTAAGGAGCCTGAAGTTATAAACGACTTTGATCGACCTTGCAATTCTAAGGACCAGTATAACGCCTTTTGGGGCGACTCACGGAGCGAGCGAGAGGAGGGTGAGTCTTACACGTGCGAAATTGCGAGGGGGTACCTCCAAATGAGTTATGCATGGCACCCTACTAACCGGTCTCTACCGATGTGCCAAATTTGAGCACAATCGGCCCAGCCGTTCCCGAGATCTGGAAGCGGCACCCTGCACGTGCACACGTGCAGAATGGGTCACAACTGACTTGTGGACGGCACCCTACTAACTGGTCCCTAACCGTGTACCAAATTTGAGCGCCACCGGTCCAGCCGTTCTCGAGATCTGGAAACGACCCCTGCACGTGCGCACGTGTAGCAGCACGTGCAGAATGGGTCCCAACTCCCAACTGACTTGTGGACGGCACCCTACTAACTGGTCCCTAACCGTGTACCAAATTTGAGCGCCACCGGTCCAGCCGTTCTCGAGATCTGGAAACGACCCCTGCACGTGCGCACGTGCAGCAGCACCCCAACTCTGGCACATAGATATGCACTGCCTAGTGGGTGCCTACCTACATGCCAACTTTCAGCGCAATCGGCCAAATACTCACCGAAATATTGCAACTATTAAAAAACTGACACCTCTTCGTTTTGCACGTGGCACGTGCAAAAGGGGTCATCCACATGCATCGGGAATAGTCCAATACCTACTTGGTAGAAGGAATGAAGCTACCCTACAAAAATAACCGCATGTAAATCGGTCAAGTGGTTGCTGAGTGGAACATAACTTAAAGGAAGTGTGCCAGCTTTCCTGGACCGCATGGAGTTAATGGCCCAGATAAGGAGAACCAGATTTTTAGAACTTAGCCATACCTTCAAAACTCATGGAAACGTCTTAAATTCTTCAAATTTTGAGTACCCCAGTGCGAAATTCGCCCCGACGGGTTGTCGGTCGTACCCCAACCACATTTCACACCACTATGAACAATAAATGCACACACTGAAATCGCTATTACCGATATGCTCACCCAATCAAGTTTCGATAAACCCGTTCATCATCATCTCCTGCGGTTTCGAACACGCCTGTTAGGTGGTGCGGTAGACCGCGCCCAAAGCCAGGGCCCCGGTAACGTGAGGTAGCCGAGTCGGGGCAGCGTGCGCTGACCCAAGCCGGGGCCGCGCGTCCTCCCGGTGTCATGTGATAGCCTGGGGCTGCCCGCGGGATGCGGTAGACCGCGCCCAAAGCTGCGGCCCCGGCTTGGGTCAGCGTACGCTGCCCCGACTCGGCTACCTCACGTTACCGGGGCCCTGGCTTTGGGCGCGGCTTCTGCTCATACTTTGGGTGTGGTGGTGGTGCGTCGGGCCGCGCGCTCTGACTTCGGCCAAGAAAAATGCGTCAGCTGATCATTGTCATTTCTGCCACTTGCGTGTGGTGAAATGGGGTCATAACTTAAGAGACGGCTTTTTCATATCAATTATTTTACATAAAATCATATTTCAAACCATAAATAATGTTCGACAGCCAAATAAAAGAAACAATACCAATACAGGCTTACAGTTTAAGGCTCGACATTGTGTTGTCTACGATTAGACAGCTGATAACTCATTCCCGTACGTCGTAACTCTATAATGACCTTTGCTTATTGTCACATGTGCGCCGCATTCGCGATTGTTGCCGACGTCTGTTTGCAGGTCAGCCCACTACAGTTGTTATACATATCGAAAAACCGATAAACTTTTAGGCGAAAAAGGCACTATTCCAGGCCCATTTTTGATTTTTTTGCGATATTAGGTAAAAACAGAAGCTTATTATCCTAGGAAAAATAAAATGGGAAATCTTTCAAAGGTGGCACACTACCTTTAACCCACGCCCCACCACTGGGGGGACTATTCATAGCCCCTCCCATTTTCTGCAATAACCTCCGAACCACTTGACGTATCGACGCCAAACTTGCAGTACCTACCTTCGGCTGCATCAATTTGACACCTTGTGTCAAAATTTGTGCTACGTAGCTACCATAGGTCGGCCGGAAATGACGTCAGAGTGACGTCATGTTCGGCCGAATTTGACGCAAAACATTGAGCCACGGCATTCGCTCCCAAGAGCTCAGTTTTTAAGCTAGATCCAAGTTCTTTGCATGAAAGAATTTTGCGCAGAATAGACTGCGATATCAAACTGCTATCTCGGACTTTCAAAATTTTGAAAATTTCGAAAATTATATATAATAAAATTCAAAATTTTTATTTTTTTATTTTTCCAAACTTTTCCGCAATATTTCCGGACTTTTCGAAAAAAAACGGAATATATGTGATAGAACACATGCTTATGGCTTACTGTAGCAAAGTTTAGCTAAATATCTTCAAAAATGGCCAAGTTATAGGTAGGGGAGACCCGGGAGGTATGGGCCCCCTGGAGGTATGGGCCACCACAGTTTTGAAGAAGTGTTGCGTATTTTTACACTTTTGATGGCGTTAACTGGTAGCAGCCATTCCGTTATACAGCCCACGTTATTTTCAAAATCTTCCTCAGTCTTCTTTGGAAATGAGCGGTGATAAAGCGTTTTGCCCTGTTCGAGTAACATACGGTACATACAGAAAATTTGTGATAAATTTGATCCAGGCTCGTTTTATGATGTCCGATCATCGCTAACATTAAGTGTAAAGCATGCAACTTAAGACTGGATAGGTAATTTGAAGCTTTCTTGCAAGATTATGAGCTGAGATGCTACGCACATTCTGGTGTCCTTACCGGGAGGTTCGGGCCACCCACCTCCAGTGATCCGAAATCAATAAAATGATGCTTTCTTTGAATGTCCCCGTCAATAAGTTTTATTTTTGTCGCGCAAGGTCGAAAATTTAGCTTCAACTTTCATTCGAACAGAAAAATATTATTGATCTGATTTCATGGTGGATGATTGAGTTTACCAAAATACATATGGGCCCAAGTGACCTCCATGAAGTAAGCTGTTGGCCGCTTATGCGGTTCCTGGGCTCTAAGAGAGATCAAGGTAGATACCAGCCACGAGTATTGTTCTCATTGTCGAGAAAAGAATATGAAACATGGCACCGGCCCATACCTCCCGGGCCATGGCCCATACCTCCCGGTGTATTTTGATGAATCGAAAAAGCACATGATTTATTGAAAGTTGTCTCGAGACAAAATAGTTGATCCCAGATGCCTAATATCAGGCACACGTTGCAGGCGAAAGACAATTTCACGTACACAGAGTGAAAAATAGGGTCTAGCTACTGCCCACTGGAAGAAAATTGCCTTTTCACAAAACCGGCCCATACCTCCCGGGTCTCCCCTACGCATTATTGCAAAAAAAAACACATTTTTAATTTTTTCAATCATTTTTTTTTCAGTACGTATTTGACATCGTACACCAATATAAATAGCACCATCGTATTCCTGAGCTCAAACCATCCATTTGACACCTTTGTTGTTGAAAAATTTTTAACTTCAAAATTTGATCTTTTTTACCTGAAAGTGACCTGACCTAAGCTAAATTTAACTCCAAAGGACCTCGTATGACACAATCGACATCAAATTCGAAGTCTGTGGCCTAAATGGGCCATAAAACATGTGTCACGTGACTGACGCATGATATAATATTTCCGTGACCTGTGATGACCTGACCCTGACCTGAAAATCAAAGTACAAGTTTGGTACCCTCAGGGCATCTAAAGCATCTGTTCACGAGTGTGTAAACCAAAAATGAGCCCGATCTGACCTGTAAGACGGCGGCCAGAGCCCAAAATGTGAACAAGCCAAAATACTAACAATTTTTACTTTGACCTGACCTGTGACGTCATCGGTGACCTCAAGATCAACGAAATTAGGTTTCGCTCGACAGTTGTTTTCGGGGCTATCAGACGCCGTTTGAATTTTGACGATCAGCCCAGTAGTTTCGGAGTTAGGAGGGGGGCTATGAAGTGCCCCCCCCCCCCCCAGTAGGACGCGTTATACGCAGACCCCAGTGGGGCGCGGGTTAACCCTCGCCCATGTAGGGGGGGTTGGTGCACCCCCCCCCCCCTGAGGTTTTTCTTAGCTACACGCCGAACCGTTTCAGATAGCCTGCTCAAATTTTCAGTATCCACTGGGGCATCCTTTGCGCAACTTTTGGTATTTTTTGTCAAGGTCATGTCAGGTCACGGAGTTATGACGCATAAAGGGCCTCATAAAGGGTACGTCGGATTACATCATGGATATTCAACAATACCTCTCCTAAAAAGGAATAATGGACAGATAAATGCTGCAGCTTTTGTTGCATTACTTCTACTGAAAGCTTGGTTTACTCGATGTTCACGAAACGATATTGCTGTTTCAGAACACGGGCAAAGCTGCGCCTACCAGCCAGGACTGGCGTGATTACGGCGTGGTGACCGGCGTCAAGGACCAGGGCCAGTGCGGCTCGTGCTGGTCGTTCTCTGCCACCGGCGCGCTGGAGGGTGCCTGGGCGCTGGCCGGCAACACGCTGGTCTCGCTCAGCGAGCAGCAGCTGGTCGACTGCTCCACCGCCTACGGCAACGCCGGCTGCAACGGCGGCTGGATGGACTCGGCCTTCCAGTGAGTCACTAAACCGCCACTTGGGTGTTTTAGCGTAGAACTAAGCTCGCCATCCTGTATGATAGGAATATTTAATACTAGTAAATGCCTTTTGGGACAAAAGCAAGCAAGCACGAGTGTGAGCCCTGCAAGTGCGCTAGTGCGAGGGGATACTTCCAACTGATTTGTGCACGGCACCCTCTAGGTGCTTACCAGTCTCTAGCGATGTATTTGCCAAGATTTACATCCTTTATTTTTTATGTGGCACGTTCCAAAATGATCACCCAGTTTGTCCTAGATGCATCAAGAGTAGTCATTTACGGGGGATTCGGTTTGGATTTCGCGCCCGCTCGTATCACATATTTTGTTATTTTTTTTTTGTGTGTGTGTACTGTTTCATAGTGAAAGGTACATGTCAGCAATTCAGCATTTTCGCCGCGTTTTCTTGCTTCGCAGGTACATCCGTGACCACGGTGGCATTCAGTCGGAGGCCTCCTACCCGTACACGGCCCGGGACGGCACCTGCAAGGCCAGCGGACACAACGTGGCCACCCTCCGCAGCTACGCGGACATCCACTCCGGCAGCGAGAGCGGCCTGCTGGACGCCGTCGCCAACGTCGGCCCCGTGGCCGTCGCCATCGACGCTTCCCACTTCTCGTTCCAGCTGTACTCGGGCGGTGTGTACAACGAGGCTCACTGCTCCAGCAGCCGCCTGGACCACGGCGTGCTGGCCGTCGGCTACGGCACCGAGAGTGGCCAGGACTACTGGCTCGTCAAGAACTCGTGGGGCACCGGCTGGGGTCTCAGCGGCTACATCAAGATGAGCAGGAACGCCGGCAACCAGTGCGGCATCGCCACCTCCGCCTCCTACCCCATCGTCTAGAATCGAAATAACTGGCAGTCTAGATCAGACCCCACGGCCCCACCGGCCATTTGGTAGCAGTGACATGCAAAACAGGCTGCTATTTCAAGGCCAGAACTTTGATTGTGCAACATTTTGACCTGGTTTTCTTGAATACAACTTCTCATTCAGCTTGCAAACTGTTGGTATATTGGCTTGGTCAAAGAAGAGAAACCGTTTAGTCGTAATCCTCTTCGAGTAACCGTTTGGGACACAGCCTCAACAGCACAAGTCTCAACAGCCTCACAGTCTCAACAGCACAATCTGGTCCCACGGGCACAGTCTCGCTTCCGCAGATCACTGTCGCTGGCTCGCACAATCAAATTACTACACCGAAGCATAACTAGGTATGTCATGGCTCTGCAAGAGCCTTTTCAGACATATTGTTATAGAGCTCTATCAGAACATTTGGTGTTCAAAATTTCATCTTTCTTTCTTGAATTTTGACCCCCAAATTGTAAAAAAATGTCTCCAACATGTGTAGAGCAAGGTGGCGTCAAAAGCATTTTCGTTATTTTAGGCACTTCTGATATCGCATGCGAAAATACATGGCAGCATTAGATTCCTGGGTCAAAGTTCGTCTAGAAAAGTTCATTTTTATGTCAAAAATAAAATAAAAAATTGAAAAAAATTACTTTCTCTTAGCCCTGACTTGGTGGTGTGTAGAATAAACAATTTTGTATGCTTTCATTCAATACACAATAACGACCAGGACAGTGACTTTGGGTCACATAGAAGTTAGAACCCTGACCATCGGATTCGGCGTGAAAAATAACTCATAGGTAAAACACGTGTTGCATGCCCACGTAGCAGAAAGTGACCTACCGTGACCTTTCGTGACCTGCCCTGACCTTGACCCGTGCTTAGTATGACCCCTATATGCACATGGTACCTTCACTAAGTCTTTGTGGTCATTTTTGGTGAGTTTCGAGCATTAGCTATCGATTCCGCCGTCCGTAAGCTTCATCATGCAGAAACCCCAGAATTTGACCTTTGACCCGACTTTGACCGGTAAGTTGACCTCAATCTTAAAGTCATAAGAGTGCTTTCGGAAGGTATCGTAGAGACCTTTAGAACGCCGCCTCGCGGGGCTCGATACGACCATTGATTCTCGAGATAACAGGGGGGTCAGATCAGACCCCCCCCCATGCTGTCCTGGGTACGGAAATAGCCCAGGCGGTGTCAAGTTAACCTTCGCCCCAGTGGGGGGGGGGGCATATGTTACCACCCTGTCGCGTTTTTTGCGTGTGAATAAAAAACCGCGGCGCGTAGCGCCGCGCCGCTTGGGGTAGCTTTTGGTACATCAATTTTGGACAATGTGTGAAATTTTTTACCCCAGGTCATGTCAGGTCAGGTCACCAGGTCAAGTTAACTGACCAAGCCTAAAAAAATTTGCAATCAATAATCATGTCCAGCCTGCAGTGTTTGTCAGAAAGGTTTGAAACTTGGTGGATTGCATGCTGTTATGGGCGCCTACAATTTGCATATCTCGGATTTTTTATATCCGTGACCTAAGGTCAGGTCAGTGGCGTGACCTTTCCATTACAAGTCAATGGAGAAAAATGAAAATGCCTCTAGATCCGTGTGTACGCATAGGAACAGTCCAAATATTTCAGGATAACAATGGTTTGGACCACCCGTGATGACCAAGGTGTCATTTTTGCTGATAGCCTCTACATAGGTCATCCGAGGTCATTTGAGGCAACAAACAGTTTTTGCCAATAACTCGCGATTGGAAAGAGATAGAGCGCTGGGGATGGTCTCATTGTGTTTGTCTTGTTGAGACGCATCGACTTATATGCAACATGACCTTTTCCGGTCAGGTCATGACCTTAACATGAGGTCAAATTTTCAAGTTGACCTTTCAAGGTCAAATTATAGTTCATTCGACGCGTCTCGGCCAGGGAACACGATTCTGGCAATAGAAATGTCGTGGCTTTTTGTAGTCGAAAGTTATTGTCGAAAACACTTTTCGTAAAAACAGCTATTTTTTAGTTTTTGCCCTCTGGAGGCTAAACCATTGACCCGAGGTCAATTTTGTTTATGACCTTATCAAAAGAAGAGTTCAAAAGCTATCGATTGTTTTTCCCTGCGTTTTTCTAGCTACCATAGTGCCTGAGATAACGGCATGTTTTCTGAAAAATATAATGACAATTGGCAAATTTTGACCTTTGATGACCTCTGGTGACCCCAATATTGCTCTAAGGTGAAAAATGACCGAAATACTTTCAAACGTACGCATTGAGAGCTATCGACTGCATTTTACCGCGTCTTTCTAGCCCTCTTAGTTTTGAGTTAGAGGTGGGTGGTAACATATGCCCCCCCCCCCCCCCATTAGGGCCAAGTTGGCTGAGACCGCCACTGGGGCGCGGGTTAATGAGCTTAAGGCTGATTTGGGTAGTCGGGCGGACATACCCTTTCGAGCCGCCACTCGGAGCCATGAAAATTACCTATATCATTTACTATAGTTCGTTTTCATTTTTTAAAAGGACTCTGGCTCCAAGTTCATAATCGAAGCTCTCGCGTGAGTTATGGCAGCTAACAGCTTCAGCGTCTGGCCCAAGTCTGGCCAATAATTTCTTACCGAAAAATATTCGATTTCAAATTGTGCACGGTAAGCATTCGGAAATCGTGTCTTAACCCGCGCACCGGCGGGGGGCGGATATCCGCCCCCCCCCCCTGAGGTTTTTCGTAGATAGCGAAAAAACCGCGGCGCGTAGCGCCGCGAAATTTGGTACAACTATTCTCCCATCAATTTTACACATGGTGTGTAAGTTTGAACCTTCTAACTTTTAAGGTCAGGTCACCAGGTCACTTTGAATGACCCAACCTCAAGTTACTTTTTGCAACTTTGTCACCGTGCCAGAGCTACAGTAGATGTCGGAGGCCTTTGAAAGTCGCAGGATGTTATAAGGTCATTAATAGCTACAATTTGTTTATCTCGGGATTTTGATATCGATGACCTAAGGTCAGGTTCATTTCTCGACCTCCCCATTATATGTCAATGGGTGAAAAATCAACTCCCTGTTTTTACCACTAAAACGGGTAGGAATGGCTCTATAACCTTCCAGGCGGTGGGAGGGGGCATTTTTTGCCCCCCCCCCCTTTAGTTTTTTCGATATATCTCGAGAACCGCTGCGCCGATCGTCACCAAACTTTCAGTACCCTCCCGGGAGTAGCTAGCGCACATGGTGACCAAATTTTTTTCCAAAGGCTATGATAGGTTGGCCACTAATGACGTCAGAGTGACGTCATTTCTGCCATTTTCGACCCAAAAAAAGGTTTCGCGGGAAGAGCTGTCCGGCCTACAGCTTAAGAGATACAGAAAAAATGTTTTTGACATAAAAGGTGTGGAATCAAGAGGGCTACAAAACTGCTATTTCGGTTTTTCGAATTTGTTGGATATTGACCCCCAAAAATCAAATATTAGATTTTTTAATATAATACCCAAAAAATCCAAAAAGTGTTTTGAATTTCGAATAAACCGGAATAAATGTGATAGTCCCTACCACCTTCTATCTACATACCAATTTTTAGACCGATACCTCTTTTATTGGCCAAGTTATAGCGAAAAAAAAAAACTGTTCAAAATTGATGACGTCAATTTTTTTAACTCAATTTTTGGCAATTCTAGAGCACGTAGCGCAAAACAAAGACCACCATTGATTTCCCCGTGACGAGCTGCATCGAATTGATACCCATTTTATGCAAAAATATCAACTTTGAAATTTGACCTAATTTGACCTGACCTTGACCTGACCTTGACCTGACCTTCATCAGAACATAATCCAAACTGACCCCAAAGGCTGCCTGACCCACATAATCGCATTTGACATATAAAATGGACCATAAAACATGTATCACATGGTATTTTCATATTGTGACCCTCAGTGACCCGACCTCTGTGACTTGACCTGGGTCCAATCTTACCAAATGCCGTGAATGCGCATTCACGGCATTTGGTAACATTCAGAACCATTCCACATTCACTTATTCATTAGTTCAGGTAACATTCATAATCATTCACACTATCAAAATCATCGGACAAGATTAGCTGGATGTAAATAAAAAGGCTATCTTTTATATCAGTGCCGTAAACTACGGCCAGTGCTGCCAAATCCTATTTACGGCATTGGTAAGATTGGGCCCTGGTATCAGTGACCTAAAATAGCAAAATATGTGTTTGTTGAACAATACCCCATCGATGATTTTCAATGAAATGCATTTTACTCGATTTTACAACGCATTTCTTGAAATGCCTGTAAACGGTGAAAATTCGACATTTAACCTGACCTATTACGTCATCGGTTTGACCTAGGTCAATGAAATTGGGTCGCAAGGTTGTTTCCTGTTGGGGCTATCCAACGCCGTTTACCGCTTGTCGCTATGTTGCGTGGTTCTCGAGATCTTAGGGGGGCCAAATTGCCCCCCCCCCCCAACAGGGTGCGTTGCTCGGCAGACCCCAACGGGGCGCGGGCTAACCCGGCACCGCCTGGGCTATTTCCGTACCCACGACAGCCTGGGGGGGGGTCGGATCCGACCCCCCCCCTGCTATCTCGAGAACCAATGGTTGTATCGAGCCCCGCGAGGCGGCGTTCGAAAGGTCTCTACGAGACCTTCCCAAAGAAGCACTCTGAAGAGTTTAAGATTGAGGTCAACTTTCGGGTCAAGATCAGGTCAAAGGTCAAATTCTGGGGTTTTGCATGATCAGGCTTACGGACAGCAGAATCGATAGCTGCTGCTCGAAACTCACCAAAAATGACCTCAAAGACCCAGTGAAGGTACCATGTGCGTATAGGGGTCATACCTACTAAGTACGGGTCAAGGTCAGGTCAGGTCACGAAAGGTCACGGTTTTCACTTTCTGCTACATGGGCGTGCGACACATGTTTTATGGCTTATTTTTCACGCCGAATCCGATGGTAATGGTTATATGTGACACCAAGTCACTGTGCTGGTGTAAAGTGTGCCATGAAAGCATAAAGAATCGTTTATACCATACATAAACGAGGGCTAAGAAAAAAGTCAATTTTTCAACTTTTTATTTTTGACATAAAAATGCACTTTTCTAGACGAGCTTTGTCCCAGGAATCTAGTGGTGCCATTTGTTTTACATGCGATGTTCAGAAGTGCCTCTAATTCACGAAAATGCTTATGACGTCACCATGCCCTATGCATGTTGGAGCTATTTTTACAATTTGGGGGTCAAAAATCAAGATAGAAAGTTGAAATTTGGGACATCTAATGTTCTAATAGAATTTCCAAAAAAACCCGGAATAACATATATTCCGTTTTTTTGGAAAATCTCAAAATTTTGGATTTGATTAGCTGTTTTCCAAAACATATAGTTTTTTGAATTTTTAGGGGTGAAAAACGCATTTTATGGACAATCCGAGATAGTCATTTTAAAGAACTTGTTGAGCTGCGTCTATTCATGTCTATACTTTGCAATTTTCTTTAAACCTTGATTTTTTGCGATTTTTAAAACATTTACCATTTTTTGACTGAAAACGAAATGTAGTTACATCACTAAAATCGATATATCTCAAAAAGTTTTGGAAAAAAAAATCTTAAAAATTACACAGGGGACGTCAAATTGATGGGGGAGATAATGATAGTAAAATCAGCGATGGTTACAGGTGAATCACAGGTCTGTTTGTGATCGCGTATAGAAGACTGTCTGGGAGTTAAAGCCATTTCTCCAGTTCGGTCAGAAACCCCAAGGTGTTGCGCTACTCTGGTTTTAAGTCGGACAAGGGTGGAACCGATGTACGCCTCCCCACACGAGGAGCAACAATATTTATAGACAACACCAGAGCGGCAGGCCTTGGGGACTCTATCCTTGAAATGGAAAAATGAGCCGACAGTGAATGTGTTACGGAGAACAATTCTGGGGTCAAGATACGGATAATAGTTAGACAGTAGATCAACCATTTCTTTTTGCATACCCAGGGACTGTTCACCAAAGTAGGGAAGTACAAAATATCTTTTGAGTTTTGGCACGTTGAAGAGGGGTAGCGTGTTTGAGTATTTCTGGTTTAAGAAATTCTTGATGCACAAGTTGACAAGGTAGGCGGGAAACCCATTGTTTCTAAAGAAGGTTTTTAGAAAGCTTAATTCGTTATCGAACAACTTATAGTTCGAGCAGAGCGTGAAAGCTCGGAAGATGGAAGACTTAATCACTGAGAACTTGACAGTCTTTGGAATACTACTGAAGAAACTGAGACCTAGACCAGTGAACGATGGTTTACGGTATACAGAGGTACTCAAGCGTGACCCATCCTTAGAGATATTGACATCCAAGAAAGCAAGTGTTCCGTTTTTCTCTACTTCTTTCGTGAACTTTATTTTCGGGTGACGTCCGTTGAGATAATGAAGGAAACTATCGATATGTGATTGGTCATTAAAAACTAAGAAACAGTCGTCAACATACCGTCGAAAGTACTTAGGACGAAACTCTACGGGACAGTCATCTAGCCACTTTTTCTCGTGAAAACAAAGAAAGATGTTCGCAAAAGTCGGGCCCAACGGTAGCCCCATTCCGACACCGTCATCCTGTTTGTATAGTTTGCTGTCGAACAAGAAGTAAGAGTTTAGCACTGCTAGTTCTAAGATGGAACGGAACAGCTCTTTGGTGAAGCCCGCTACAGTATTTGTGCCAGAGAACAGTGATTGAATGCATATTTCTATAGTTTCCTTTACGGGTATGTTTGTAAAGAGGCTCTCGATGTCAAAACTAGCCATGACGCCATTGGGAGGCATTTCAAAGTTTTGCAGGTCATTGACAAAGCTGTAACTATTTTTGATAGTAAACTGATCCTCAGTCAGACATGAAAGCATCGGTACTAAATACTTTGCAAGTTTGTACGTAGGGGTTCCACAGGCAGCAAAGATTGGACGAATAGGGACCATAAGCTTATGGATCTTTGGAAGCCCATAAAGAATACCTGGTGTCGATCCCGAAGTGTAAAGTTCATTGTAAGTTTCACTCGAAATCACTGCCAACTTCTTGAGCTTCCCGAGCAGTCTGTTAATCTTGTCTTCGACTCTGAGTAAGACTTTGTGTAGAGGTTCTTTAATCAAGGTGAACTTGGAGTGATCTGAAAGAACATTTTTCACCTTTTTCTGATAGTCATCCTTGTTTAAGATGACCACGCCTCTCCCTTTATCTGGTCTTGTTACCACTATGGACTCGTCAGACGCAAATTCTTTCAGTAGTTTCACGTCACTTTTTGAAAACACCGGCGAAAATACCTTAGAAGGCTTAAAACCATGATAGTATTTATATGCAATCATGTCTATATGTATCATGTCTATATGTCTATAAATATTGTTGCTCCTCGTGTGGGGAGGCGTACATCGGTTCCACCCTTGTCCGACTTAAAACCAGAGTAGCGCAACACCTTGGGGTTTCTGACCGAACTGGAGAAATGGCTTTAACTCCCAGACAGTCTTCTATACGCGATCACAAACAGACCTGTGATTCACCTGTAACCATCGCTGATTTTACTATCATTGCCAGAAGTAGTATAGAGGTTGACCTACGGCTGCTGGAATCTTTGCACATTCATGAGAACAAACCTGCTCTGAATAATAAGTTCTCAGCAGTACCCCTCTATGTAGTTACTTAGTACAAACTGATGGGGGAGAAAGTATGTTAACCCTCACCGGACCTATCGGTTTTCTACATACGCGCCGGCCGAGGGGGGGGGGCGGGTATGACCCCCCCCCCTCGCCGTTTCGCCCCTGGTGGAGCTAGCGCGTCGCGGAAAAAACGAGCGTGTGCGCCGTTACGAGACGCAGAGATTGGTACCCGACTTTAAGGTCCTAGGTCAACCGGTGACCTCTGAGGTCAGGTCAAGTGCCCCAAGGTACGGTTCAGTTTGTGGTGAATAACTTCGCAAAAAACGGCCGCAGAGCGCCGATTTTGGCAGCATCGTGTTTGCCTCGCTCAGGCGCGTCGAATGATATACTTTTTGTCCGGGTCAGGTCAACTTGGGGTGTTGACCTCAGGTCAAGGTCAGGTCAGCACCCCCAGGTCACAAAGTTGGTCGAAAGAGGTCATGTCGCATATCATTCGATTCGGCAGGTCTTCCTGAGTCCATTGGTGGCTTTCCTGACTCCCTAGCTCAATTTGATCGGGGGTTATTGACGAAAAACTAATATGGCCTTGATGACGTCATAAATGACGTCACGGAAGGTCAACATTGCAAAAGTGACGCATCTAACCTTGCAAGGAGTGCATCAAATCACGATTCTGTGTGCTTGAGATAGTTGGAGATCGTTCCCGGCGCCAGAATAGCAGTTTTCATTTTTCCCCATTGACTTATAATGGTGAGGTCACGAAAATGACCTGACCTCATATGACCTTTAGGAAAAATCCGAGATATACAAGTTGTGAGACTCATAATGGATACTAGATCCTGCAAGTTTCATTTCCCTGTGACATCTCCTCTGGCAGTGAGGGCGTTGCGAAGTTGCGACATCTGAAGACCGTGCAGAGGTTCACTTATGACGTCATAGGTCAGTGACCTGACCTGACCCAAAAATGCAATTGGTGTCAAAAGATCCGGCTTGAATCAAAGGTCAGGTATGCTAAGTTTCAGCTCTCTATCGCCAGCGTGCTCGGAGCTATCGCGAAAAAAACCCTATGGGGGGCGGCACCCGCCCCCCCCCCCCTCGGCCGGCGAGGGTTAAGTTTCAAGTTAATAGCGTAAGCGGTTCATGAGTTATTCAAGAAAACGGAGGGGGGGGGGGTCGGACTCGGATCCGACCCCCAAGGCGGTCGCGGGTTAAGTTTAACAGCGGAACTCTTATCATTGAGAGTCGGTTTTGTTTTGTGAATATATAAAGATGCCAAAATTCTCAACTGAAAGCTAGACCTTTCCATGTCAATAATTTGAAAGTCATCTAATGAGAAAGGGGTGTCACAAACTATAGTCTGGCAAACCTAAGAAAGAACGGAGTTAAAGCGCCTGGAATGCATGGTTCGAAATAATTTGTGTGAAAAGTTGTGACAGAAATCATGCCCTCACAATATAAATGCACATGCATGAACAGCCGCAGCACTTTAAATCCGTTCTTTCTTAGGTTTGCCAGACTATAAGATGACTTTCATCAAATTTCAACGAAGTCACGACTCTTCGATCTCATCAACCGCAATCATGGAAGACGTCTAAATCGCTTTAGTGAAATTGCACGTGCGTTTCTTATAGATATTTTGCGTTTTTCACTGACACTATTCGCCTTATGCAAAAAAAAACTATTCGCCCTATGAAACAAATGAGCGTTTATTGGCTTTAGCTATAGTCTATAAGTCTTGTTCCATGTCAAGCATGCGGCCGAAGTGCTCTGCTGAAAGTAGTGCTTGATTTCTGTACATACGGCTCTTACATTCAAAAACGCAAATTTTTGAACGGAGGAGCGAACTGCCGAAGGAGCTCCGACCGCAAGCTTAATATGGAGCAGACTATAGCATCTAATCTTACACTTAAAATCTGAAATGATGTCTAATGATATGATGGAGAAAACTATTTTACAAAATCGGCTTAACTCACCCGTCTTAACGTTTAGTAACTGTACCGTGCGAATATGTTTTGTATCTTTTGAAGTGTGTACAGAAATTGAACAAACTCAACTTGATGATGCTGTGGGTCTCAGGTTAAATAGGTGCGTGTTCGGAAGAAAGGAAATTACCCACAATGAAAGAACGAAATAAACAGTGAAACGATGGTTAGATATGGGTTGAAACTGGGAGAAAAACGTGAGAAATAAAACTAGGAACTCGTCGAAATACTCAGCCTCTCTGACACTCCGCGTACGATACTAAATTTATATTTTAACTGAGAGCACGTGCCAAAAGCCATAGAGATCAAAACGAACAGGAAGTAAACGGGGGCGGAACTACACAGCCAAAAATTAAAACACTTTTTTACATAATCAAAAACGAATCGAGCATATAGAAACGGCGAAAAGTCAATCTAGAAATTACAACAAATTAAAGCAAGGACAAATATTAAATACGGTTGAAAACTATAAAACAGAAGTGACGATAATAACGAATTTACAATAATATAAAGCAGGAAAACAAACGTTCATGATAAAATAGTAAACACTGCGCGAGGCGGCGATTGGCGGCGCAAAGGGCGGCCGGGCTGGGCGGACACGCCGCAGCTAAATTACCGGCGCTAGCGCGCCACACTGCTCCCCCTCTTAGTCGCGGAGCGCATCACATCACATTACAATTCACAAAAGGGGGCCTGCGCGGTGGTCACCAGTGACCCGGCGGCCGGGAGCGGCGCGACGGCGAGCGGATCGGCGTCCGGTGGCGGCGGTCGCCAGGGACCCGGCCGCCGGGTGTAGCACGGCGGCGAGAGGCTCGACGGCGAGCGGCTCGGCGTCCGGTGGCGGCGCGGTGACCAGCAGCTCGTCGGTCCGGGTCGGTGCGGGCAGCACCGAGTCCAGGTAGTGTCGTTTGCAGGTGTGTTGTAGAGTTGGTACAGGCGGCAGTCATCTTGGGCTGGCACGTTGGAGGCGAGCTGCCGGTGTCGATGTGGTGGCTGGCAAGCATTGGGCAGGCGTCGCAGGTCTCCCCAGGCTGGAACTGCTCCAAGATGGAGGGGTCGCTGGCACAGGAGAGCCTGGACTGGAGGTGGCTGGTCAGGACTGGTTGACCAGGAGCGCACCTTGTCTAGTCAGCCAGCGGAGCTCCTGCCAGGTGCGGCTTGACAGAGGCCCCAGGAGGGGCGGCTGCGTCCTGCGCGGCAGGGTCGTCATCCTGTGCAGCAGGGTCGTGTCGGCTTGTTGCTGGTCGCCTCGTCCTGCTGCTGGTGCTGGTTGACGGCGGGAGGCTGCTCAGCGGAAGTGCGAGACAGCTGGTTTGTCAGGCTGCACACGGGTGCGAAAACAGCACCAACAGCAGAAGGCAGGGCCAGGGACTCAGCCACAAGCACATCATCAGAGTGAGGCATGACGAGTAGGTAGGCAAGGTCAAGGTTAGCAACAAAAAGCACAAAAAAATGGCAACAAAAGCACAGGATATATCAACAGGTTAAACTCATCACTTCAAATCACGTCGGGGTCACCAGAATGTGGGTCTCAGGTTAAATAGGTGCGTGTTCGGAAGAAAGGAAATTACCCACAATGAAAGAACGAAATAAACAGTGAAACGATGGTTAGATATGGGTTGAAACTGGGAGAAAAACGTGAGAAATAAAACTAGGAACTCGTCGAAATACTCAGCCTCTCTGACACTCCGCGTACGATACTAAATTTATATTTTAACTGAGAGCACGTGCCAAAAGCCATAGAGATCAAAACGAACAGGAAGTAAACGGGGGCGGAACTACACAGCCAAAAATTAAAACACTTTTTTACATAATCAAAAACGAATCGAGCATATAGAAACGGCGAAAAGTCAATCTAGAAATTACAACAAATTAAAGCAAGGACAAATATTAAATACGGTTGAAAACTATAAAACAGAAGTGACGATAATAACGAATTTACAATAATATAAAGCAGGAAAACAAACGTTCATGATAAAATAGTAAACACTGCGCGAGGCGGCGATTGGCGGCGCAAAGGGCGGCCGGGCTGGGCGGACACGCCGCAGCTAAATTACCGGCGCTAGCGCGCCACAATGCCAATGTCGTCGAGAGCTTGTCTACTTTATGTCTATTTGGTAAACTAAAAGAACCAATACAATTTTGGCATGTTATCATTTTCACATCAAAAGCTACTGATTTTGGAACGGAACACTCACGTATTGAAAGTGCAAAATATCAGACCAAGGCCAAAATCAGAGTGAAATTATTCTGACAAAAATTGTCATCGTGTCGTGCACATTTGCACACAGCTGTCACGTTCCGCAGCTCCTAAGTCACTGTTTGAGTGCCGCCCATGGGAGTGGAACATATTTTTATCAGGGCGAGCGGTGGTCATATCTCAGACAGCACGGCCACTGGCACAGCTAAAGTTTAGCCACATAGCCAGCCGAGGGATCGCTCCGGTAAGTAAAGATTTACCGACACTTAAAAGACGTGTATGCACCCAGCCGTGGTCTAAATCCATGCAAACTCAATGCACACTGTTCATGAAATACGGATATCATAAGTATGTATAAGTGCATACCAATTTAACCTATGTCTAAGCACACGTAAATGTGAGAACATGCCGCGGAACGTAGGGGAGAGTGGGGATAACTGGGACGGGGGAGAGGTGGGACACCTTCAATATCTGTGTGACTGGGTGGACAAACAATTTTGTTTTTGCATATTTTTTCATGAATTTAGTCGGGGCACGTCACAACCAAGCGGTTTCCTTTTCCGGTAGCCTGTCTCTGAGATATTGAGCTGGGGTCTAAATGTGATTTTTTGGCATTGTACTCTAATTCAATTTGCCGTTTACTCAGCGATGTGAAATGTTCACGCCGTTCACCTTTGGATGTCAGTGAAGTCATCTTAATTATGCAGAAACATGTTTTATGTATCTGTTATACTTTTGTGTGGAAGAGCAGTGTAAATAAAAATGACGACTTGGGGAGAACTGGGACAACTTGCCTAAACCTTGTCCCAGTTCTCCCGCATGCAAATGCATAGGAAAATTTTCCAGGATACTCAGTGCTGTCAGTGTAGTTAAAAAAAAAAAGATAGTCGAGGTGATTTCTTGAAGTGTCAGTTTTTAATTACGTTCTTCTTCGTGATGAGTCAGCAAATTTTAATTGTATTCCATTTCAATCACATTTCTTGACCAGTCCCAGTTCTCCCCATCATTTGTCCCACTTCTCCTGGACGTGTCCCAGTTGTCAACCTTTCCTAAAATTTAAATTTGAGAAGTAACACGTGAACAAACACGCATAAAAACAGTCAAGAATGAAGAAGAAATAAACTGTTTACCAGTAAATGCAATCAATTTACTTAAATCTTAACCCTCGCCCGTAAACGGCGATCTGCCACCTTCGCCCATGCAGGGGGGGTTGGTGCGACCCCCCCCCCTTGGCGTTTGAAAACGGAGCGTCGTAGAGCTTAGCGGAAAAGACCAACGGATTGCTCTTGCCGAGATCTCGCGATTGGTGGTATATTTTTTGGTCCTAGGTCAACATTTGACCTACTTTTGACCGGTCAAAGGTCAAATTTTCGGAAAAATAGACTTTTTTCAACTTTCCGCGGCGATTGCGGCAAAACGGTGGGAGATATCGACTTGAAACCTTCACTATCGTGTTCCTTGATCAATTCTCTATCGTTTGGTATGTATTTCGTTTCCCTAGCTCTAAAAATGGCGCGTTGGGAGCGCCGGAAGTCGGCAAGGTCACAGTCGGCGGCAGAAATTCGAAAAATCAAAATTAAAATTTTTGAAATCTGATTGTATTTTTGGATTTGGAAGGTCCATTTGCTCCCTATAGAAGCTAATATTGCTGCATATTCCCATTGAGGTGACAAGAATTAGCAAAATAGTGGTTCGGGCGCTTTTCAAAAATAGTACCGGACGTTGTTCCTCTTGTGACGTCATAGCTCCGTGACCTGACCTGACCCGGTCAAGTTTCTTATACCATATGATAGCCAATACTTGCCCCAACATGCATGGGAAGTTTCATCACGATCCATCAACCGATGTCCGTACCACCGGCAGGAAACCTCAGGCGTTGGCACTCAGTTTGTGAAAATCCGGCCGGAGGCTGTTCCCTTTGTGACGTCATAACTCCGTGACCTGACATGACCCGGTCAAATTTTTTTATCAAAAGATGCGCAAGGTTTGCCCCATAAGGTACCCAAAATTTGGCGGCGCTGCGCGCCGCCGTTTTTGCACTATTTCCGAAAAACATCAGGGGGGGGTTGCACCAACCCCCCCCCTACATGGGCGAGGGTTAAATATTCCATTTTTACGACTTTTTCAAAGTTGACGTCAAAATAATGTCCCACTTCTCCCCGGTCTCCCCAAGGTATGTGTACCTGTGAAAAATGTTGGCATATGAATGTTAGGTATTTTGTGAATATTTAACTTCAATGAAGTCTTTTTAGCCAGACACCATGAAGTTCCTACTGGTCGCACTACTGGTGGGCGCCGCCTCGGCGTTCGTGGACAGGGCAGAGTGGGAGGCCTTCAAGCAGAAACATGCCAAGTCCTACGCCAACCCCATAGAGGAGTTTTACAGGATGAAGGTAATCTTCATTGGACAACAGCAAAGTCAATATGTCATAACAGGTAATATCAAATTCTAACAAGCTAGCGATGCGCAGCGTTGCAAAAAAAGTTATCCCTCACTACTATAGTTTATTCTTGCGGGTCTATCGCCATCTTGTGAAGTAAAAAATTTGAATATAACTCCTTGAGGACGTCACAGGGTCGATTTTTCTAGACTCTTGCACGGTAAAGTTCGACGTCACAGATGTGAGCTTCAGATAGCTGTCAACAATACCTAGTTTTAGAGATAAAGGCAGCTTACGAGCACGGTTTGTGGCATATGGCCTGGGGGAAATGCACAAAAATGATGACCTGAGGCCAGGGGGCAGGTCAACGACCCCGAGCTGGGGTTTTAGTTCTTTTTTTTACATATGACTTTACCTGAAATGGTCCTAGAGCTATGGCATTGGTAGCAGCTAGCGGTGTCAGTTTTAGAAAATGTATGTCCAATGTCCGTCCAATGTCCAATGCTTACGTCGACGTTCGTCCAAAAATGTCCAGGCCAGCCATTTGTCCAAGGATGTCGGAAACCTACGCAATAGTTTACACTCAACACTGTTATTCAATTTGCTTTTAACCCTCGCACCGACGGGGGGGGCGGATATCCGCCCCCCCCCTGAGGTTTTTCGCGAATAGCGGGAAAACCGCGCCGCGTAGCGCCGCGAAATTTGGTATGACTATAACCTCATCAATTTTACACATGGTGTGCAAGTTTGAACCTCCTACCTTTAAAGGTCAGGTCACCAGGTCACTTTGAATGACCCAACCTCAAGTCACTTTTTTGCAACTTTGTCACCGTGCCAGAGCTACAGTAGATGTCGGAGGCCTTTGAAAGTCGCAGGATATTATTAGGTCATTAGTAGCTACAATCTGTATATCTCGGAATTTTGATATCGGTGACCTAAGATCAGGTCAATTTCGCGACCTCCCCACATTATAAGTCAATGGGGGAAAAATCAACTCCCTGTTTTTACCACTAAAACGGGTCGGAATGGCCCCATATACCATACATGACTTCATATACGATCAATCTTCACTACCTTGAGGTCTGTTTTGCTGTTGGGCAGCTGTGAGGTCATGTGACGTCATCAAAGGTCACCAAAGGTTTTTGGCCAATAACTCCGTACAGGAACAAGATACAAACGCGTGGATGTTCTCATTGTGTTCAGCTCGTCAAGACGCATCGAATGATATACATGATGAGGTCACGTGAGGTCACGTGACCTGAGGTCAACC
The DNA here is from genome assembly GCF_019059575.1 of Amphibalanus amphitrite. NCBI lineage: Eukaryota > Metazoa > Arthropoda > Thecostraca > Balanomorpha > Balanidae > Amphibalanus > Amphibalanus amphitrite. Next base: position 568,437 of record NW_024881749.1, read on the forward strand.
TTTGACCTTGACCTTTCGAGGTCAACATATATATATCATTCGATGCGGATTGACGAGAGGATCACGATGATGCCCTTAGTTTGTTCCTATCTTGACTAATTCGAAAGTTATTCGAGAAAAACTCTCTCCATATCTAGCGCCACCATTTTGACTTTTTCGACCCCTGTGACGTCATCTTTGACCTGACCTGAAAATGACCTTAGTAAAAATTGTAGATCTTGGCCGTGCGTATCCGATGCCGTTTACCGCTTGTCGCTATCTTGCTTCGTTATCGAGATCTCAGGGGGGGGGGGCGGTCATCCGCCCCCCCCCCCCCCCCCCCCCCCCCGTCGGTGCGAAGTTGGCGCAGACCCCCGTCGGTGCGCGGGTTAATGTACTACATACTACCAACTCTTTATCGAAGACCTAAGAACTGATCTGTTGCGCCTTCTTAGGTGTACGCGGACAACAAGGTTCTGGTCGACAAGCACATGAAGGAGTACGCCGAGGGAAAGCACACCTACACCGTGGCCCTCAACAAGTTTGCAGATTTCACCACGGAAGAGTTTTCTCGCATCTTCAAGGGAGTGAAAATAGGAGGAGCTAGGCCTCAAGCCATCCACAAGGTAAGGTATAGGGTGCCAAGGACATAAGGTGAATAGGACGGATTTAGCTGTTTAGACAATAATCACTGTCCGTGGCACTAGCTATACAATGTATTCAGTATTAGCGCTTGCACAGCGAAGAGCGAGAGAAAGTAGGCTTGAAAGTCACCAGCAGCTGGTTTCAGCGGTCTGCCAAGAGCCTGCCCTCGTCGCTGGACTGGCGCGATCACGGCGTGGTGACGCCCGTCAAGAACCAGGGCCAGTGCGGCTCGTGCTGGGCCATGTCGGTGACGGGCGCGCTGGAGGGCGCCTGGGCGCTGGCCGGCCACCCGCTGGTCTCCCTGAGCGACCAGCAGCTGATGGACTGCTCCGGCGACTACGGCAACTACGGCTGCAACGGCGGCTGGATCGACGCCTCGTTCAGGCGAGTTCAGGCGGCGCCGGAACTGACTGGCCAGGACTGCCGAGTCGTTCGCTTTTCCGAGACTGACTACAGCTCCGATTAAGCCTTCTACAAATCGACCTCGACTCCGCTGACTCCGACTCCAGCTCTGACTCTAGATCTCTCTCTTTAAGTGCGCGCACATCATGATAGCTAAATTCATGAGATATGACTTGAGTGTCATGATAAAAAAAAAAACTTTTCCTCAGGACTATATGTAATTAATGTTTATGTTTTTCGGAGTTGTTCAAGAGGATAAGTACAAATATTACATTTATTCAGATATTTCGGTACTCGTTGTGGTACCTTCATCGGTGAAATGGCGCACACGTTCATTTCAATGAATTTTTGAAATTCACATATGCCACGTGTGCGCCATTTCACCGATGAAGGTACCACAACGAGTACCGAAATATCTGAATAAATGTAATATTTGTACTTATCCTCTTGAACAACTCCGAAAAACATAAACATTAGCTAAATTCATGTCCGATATGATTTGTTCTTATATTATCTTAAATAATCTCTTCCGCAATTCAAGGTCTTCAATCGCAAATAAACTGAATAAATCGCGGATAAAACAGTCATGTCCGTAGGCTGAGGCGCACTGCGCAGCCACCTTCGTCTGATTCTAATGCTAAAACCTTTCGTCCAAAGCATACGAATGACTTTAGCTTGGACAAAATCAGACTTAAAAAGGCCAATGAACAAAATGTTTGAAACAGGCAACGGACATGACTTTCAGCAGCGAGCAATGCTATGCATGTAGGCTCCGACTACCTAGTCAGAGTCGGTACGACTTCAGCGACTCCAACTCCGATTTCGAGTCTGAGCAAAACTGTCGAGCCGACTCCGACTCCGACTCGTAGCCCTGATAAAGACTAGTAGAAGTTACACTTTTCTCATCTAGAGACGAAGTCTGCTACACAGGTCATACAGTATCTTTTCATTGCACGGTTCTTTGTCGCTCAATGATGCTGTGACATTTTACGAGTTACGGATTATTTTTCTTATGATTTTTCTAGCATCCCTAATCTTTCCCGAATAGTTGCCAAAAATGTATCGAGTCTTAGTTAACTGTTAAGTGTTAACTGACTTTCCCCATCCAAGAAGGCGATTTTGGGTAGTTGTGGAAATCAGGCGATGCAGAATCCCCGTACGATCTCGACAACAGATGATGCTGGGGCTACTGAACCCAAGTCGAGCAAATGTCTCATTTATATAATGAGAAGTCAGTGTCTTTTTTTGTACTTTCGCAATAACTCGATGCTCTACCACATTGGCAGCTACATCAAGGACAACGGTGGCATCGAGTCGGACGCCTCCTACCCGTACACGGCCAGCGATGGCGGCAGGTGCAAGGCGACCGGGCACTCGGTGGCCACACTCTCCAGCTACGTGGACATTCCCGCGGGCAGCGAGACCGACCTGCTGGACGCCGTCGCCACCGCCGGACCCGTGGTGGTCGTGGTCGACGCGACTCGGTACGGTTTCCAGATGTACTCGGGCGGCGTATACGACGACCCGGGGTGCTCCGCCACCTACGAGAACCACTCGGCCCTGGCCGTCGGCTACGGCACCGAGGACGGGAAGGACTACTGGCTCGTCAAGAACTCGTGGGGCACGGACTGGGGAGCGGACGGCTACATTAAGATGAGAAGGAACGCCAACAGCCAGTGCGGTATCGCTGACATGGCCTCCTATCCTGTTGTGTAGAAAATCTACGGTTGTTCTCACAACGTCATGTGCCCTGTATAGATTCTAGCCCATCTAACCTAAAATGTCTATGTTCCTTATAAGAATATTGGTCAGATCAGCCTTTTTGTTCCTATGTTGTTTTTAATTGCTGTCACATCTAATAAACGTCACGTGCCGTTATTTTTTGTTTGGGTTCTGCATTATAACAACACGCGCTTGCTTTAGGTACCTACACGTTGACAGGACAGAAGGCGAGTCGAGAGGGGCGCCAACGAGCGCTGCCTCAAATTCCGAAACATTTTTTATTTTACTCCCTAGGAATGCGTTTTTGGGCAATCAAAAAAAAAATATCGTATCAATATACCTTTTGCGTGGAAAGGCGAAAGCTAGTTAACACGCGCATGACTGGGGGAGAGCTCTACAGAGCTCCCCCCCCCTCCCGTTGTTCGGCAATATCTTCTAAACCGTTTGATGGATCAACACGACACTTGTGGTACCCTCAGCGGCATTAATTCGACACCTTGTGTTAAAATTTCAACTTTCTGGCTACCATAGTTTTGCCGGAAATGACGTCAGAGTGACGTCATGTCGGCCGATTTTGATGCAAAATATTGAACTACAGCAAACGCCCTCAAGAACTTAGTTTTAACCCTCGCCGGCACAGGGGTTGATGCAACCCCCCAAGGTTTTTCAAGAATAACTCGCGTAAAAAGCGGCCGATCGCGACTAAGCTTTCAGTACCCTCGCATCAATTTTACACCTAACCTGAAAATGTCATGACCCTGACCTAAATGACCTTTGACCCGTGACCGCTTTTCCGAGACCATGTTTGCCCGGAATCGCGATTCGGCGTACCTATGTCGGCTCGCATTAGCCGCGCGTTTGCAAGCTTTTCGTGGTCCCAAACGTTCAAACATGTGATTTGATGTTGCTCCCATGCATTAGAGTGGGTGTCAAGGTCACCTGAAGGTCAGGTCAGGTCATTGACTTTTGGTGACCTCGGTTCATTTTTTCGAGTTTTACATGTTTCTAGGCTCGTTTTTGGAGCTGAATTCGAATTTAGCAACCATTTAAACATTTACGAAGTAGTTTTGGTGCCTTCGTAACATGTTACGAAGCTGTCAGAGGCGGATGACAGGTACTACGAATACCCGTCACGACCCCTATCGGTTGACCTGACCTGACCTGATCCGACCTGATCTAAACGCTTAACGACATCATATGTGATCAAAACTAACACTGAAGAGTCATGTCTTAATAGTTAATACCCAGGTAAATGCTTATTTGAAATTGTTTTAACGGACTTTCACTGGGTAGTGGGTAAAAGTTATTATTGGTCCCCGGTACTCCGACTTGTATTGAAAAGTCTTCGATGGGGCACACATAGGTTTTTTTAAACCTATGTGTGCCCCATCGAAGACTTTTCAATACAAGTCGGAGTACCGGGGACCAATAATAACTTGTACCCACTACCCAGTGAAAGTCCGTTAAAACAATTTCAAACAAAACTAACACGATATTCGTGATCATCACCCCGGAAAAACCCCTTAGCAGCCACACTACGACTTTCAAACAGGTCCCGATATTCCCGATTTTTGGGTCATTGACCTGACCTGGAAGGTCAACCGATGACCTAGGACCTTAACCCTCGCCGGCACAGGCCATTTTGCGTCCTTCGACGGCACAAGGGGGGGGGTACGACCCCCCCCCCCTCGCGTTTGGCCCCTGATCGAGCTAGAGCTTCGCGGAAAAAACGAGCGTGTTGCCCGTCACGAGAGGAAGCCGATGATACCCAATTTTAAGGTCCTAGGTCATCGGGTGACCTTCCAGGTCAGGTCAATGACCCGAAAACCGGGAAAATCGGGACCTGTTAGAAAGTCGTAAAGTGTGGCTGCTATGTGGTTTTCCGGGGTGCTGATCACGAATATCGTGTTAGTTTTGATCAGAGATGATGTCTTTAAGCATTTAGACCAGGTCGGGTCAGATCAGGTCAGGTCAACCGGTAGGGGTTGTGACGGGTATTCGTAATACGTGTCAACCGCCTCTGACAGCTTCGTAACATGTTACGAAGGCACCAAAACTACTTCGTAAATGTTCAAATGGTTGCTAAATTCGAATTCAGCTCCAAAAACTAGCCTAGAAACATGTAAAACTCGAAAAAGTGAACCGAGGTCACCCGAGGTCACCAAAGGCCAATGACCTGACCTGACCTTCAGGTGACCTTGAAACCCACCCTAATGTATGGGAGCAACATCAACTCACATGTTTGAACGTTTGAAACCACGAAAAGCTTGCAAACGCGCGGCTAATGCGAGCCGATATACGCCGAATCGTGATTTCGGCCAAACATGGTCACGGAAAAGAGGTCACAGGTCAAAGGTCATTGGCGTCAGGGTCATGAAATTTTCAGGGTAGGTGTAAAATTGATCAATGCGAGGGTACTGAAAGCTTCGTCGCGATCGGCCGCTTTTTACGCGAGTTATTCGCGAAAAACCTTAGGGGGGGTTGCATCAACCCCCCCCCCCCCTGTGCTGGCGAGGGTTAAGATTGGGTATCATTGGCTTCCTCTCGTGACGGGCAACACGCTCGTTTTTATCCGCGAAGCTCTAGCTCAGGGGCGGGCAAAGTCCGGCCCGCGGGCCGGATGCGGCCCGCCAAGCTCCGGCGTCCGGCCCGCGGCCTGGATAGGCAGCCAGCATTGCAATCCGGCCCGCGAGCCCTATGGAAGCCCAGTTTAGGATTATGGTTCATCCGAGTTCAGTAGCAATAGCACCACGACACCCTGCTGTTCTTCAGTGAGGTACGCTGGCTGAGTCGCGGCGCCATGCTGTCCCGTGTTTGGGAGCTCAGGCAGGACATCACGAGCTTCCTACATGAAAAAGTTCGCCATACGCCGAGAAATTCAGTGATTCCAGGTGGCTGGCTGACCTGGCACTGCTCACGGACATCACATCACATCCCATCTGAACACGCTGAACACAAAACTTCAAGGAGAGGATCTTCTGCTCCCCGACATGTATGCGCATGTCACTGCCTTCGAGGTGAAGCTGCGTCTGTGGGAAGCCCAGGTAGATCGAGGACAGCTTGACCACTTCCCTCGCCTGGCCACCTGTGCTGCGGAAGATGTCGACCGCGACGGATGTGCCGCTGCTCTTGCCACTCTGCGCCAGGAGTTTACGAACCGCTTCGCTGGCGTTCGGGAGCTCGCTACCGACTTCAAGCTGGTGACAGCACCGTTCGACTTCAGTGTCGACGAAGCGCCGGTATCCCTGAGAGAGTCGGTGGAACTCCAAAGCAGTGATGAACTCAGAGGAAAGTTCCGAACCTATTCGCCTCTGCCCTTCTTCCGCGATGTCATTATCCCCACTGGCGGATACCCCAACTACATATCGCACGTCCAACGCATCGCTGCCATGTTCGGTAGCACGTACTGCTGCGAACAGCTGTTCTCCAAAATGAAGTACGTGAAGTCCCGCCTCCGATCCAGACTGTCTGATCGTCACCTGAATGACGTCCTCAGGCTGAGCTCGACGACATCTGTGGCGCCGAATGTCGAAGGGCTTCTTCACGGCAGGAAGCAGCACCACCCTTCGCACTAAAAACGAGGGTGCGGAATCGAAGGACGCATTCCGGTACCTTTCTAGGACAGCATGAAGGGAGTGACGTGGAGTATCGTGTCAATACAAATAGCATGTGAATCACAAGGTATTTTGTCTTCTTACGATCGAGAAAAGTTTTGCGGCATAAACCAAGAAACTAAACACAAACATCAAGGTAGCCCGCCGTCTCCAACTTCTTGAGGTACTTCTCAAATAAGTTGAGTCGTTATTTCTATGATTCCTAGTGTGTCTGTGCATTTTACAAAAGCAGACTTGATTTTTAGTACGGTTGTCATGGGTCAAAAGTCATTCGATTGTAAGTGTAACTATAGGTATTTGTCTCTGTCATGAGACAGTCATTGCCCGTCGTTAGTCAGTCGCGTCATAGCAACATAGCATCCATTTTAGTCATTGACAAACGAAACTCTGGCGAGCTTAGCACTCAGGCCCCCCAGTTGCTCACAAATGCAACACCCGGCCCGCGCTCCCAAAAGTTTGCCCGCCCCTGCTCTAGCTCAATCAGGGGCTAAACGCGAGGGGGGTTGTACCAACCCCCCCTTGTGCCGTCGAAGGACTCAAAATGGCCTGTGCCGGCGAGGGTTAAGACCCCAACAGGTGCAATGTTTGAGGTCAGTTTTGAAGAGAAATACAAGGTCGGCCGCAGGTACAGGGTGGAAAGTAATTACGCGAACATACTTTTTCGTCTTATAGCAATGGAAAAGCGGCGGTAACATGAAAATTTCATCTTTTCATATATTCCTATTTATGTGCAATACACTGACAAAGGCGTTCAGGCATAATTGACATGAGCATGTCAAGCACTGTTGGCCAAAGCTTAGTCCACGCCTCCTGGAGCTGTCTGGTGAGGCAATCGATGTTGGTGGCTACTAGCAGCTCTTAGACGCTCTCCTGAAGAGTCGCCTGGATATTTTTGATCAAATTGAGGCCTGGGCTATTCCCAGATTGACCATTATATGCCCAGAAGAAGAACGGGTTCTCAAAGCACCAGTCTTGCGTCTTTTTGGCCGTGAGAGGAAGGACTTTATCAATCATGAAGAAGAGTTTCTTTGCGTCGGGCACAAAAGTGCGCTCAATCATTTTGCCCCTTTTGGTGCATTGATGGATTAGATAAAGAGACTCGTCTGGAAGGATGTTCCACTAGTTGTATACTTTATTTTTGGTGGCCTTGTTGGTCACTACATGCAATTCTGACACCATCCGGGCGCTCATAACACGCTGATGTGTGTTCCTTTGCCGGATGTTTGAAGGTTGGGACGGGCGGGACGTCGGACGCATCAGCAGCCCCCAACGCGTTGTTCTGCAGGTTTGACGGATGAAATAGCTTCGAAGATGTCTCACCCAACCACAAAGCCAGCTGCCTGTCCTCCTCTGTTCAGGTTTGGCGGTCTTTAGAAAACTTAAATTGACAATCCTGCTGTTAATTCATGAATTTTGGCCATCTCGATTGTTTGTACGGCTTGATTTTCGAATTTTCACGGATTTATGCATGAATCGTGATATCTTAGATCGGGTACCCGGCCAAAGTAAACCATTTCGCCTGTTTTCGGGTCGACTGTTGTCGTTTGGTCGCGGAAATGGTGACCACCCATTCGGCGCCTGAATTCGCCGAGGTTTTACTGCCGCCAACGGCTTTGCTTTTTAAGTCCTCTTAAGTTTTATTATGCTTCAACCAAAGGTGTAATTGAGTAATGCTGGTGCCGAGACCGTTCCGAGTCCCTTCCGCACCAATCCAGCCAAAATAATCACAAACGCTTTCCCTGGCAACTTCAAATTGAGCTCTTTGCCCATTTTGGTCTTGAGCAGCGTATGGCGTCAGAACCACTCGAAGCCGAGAGGTGTTGTAGACTTTCCAAGTCATTTTTCAAAGTAAGGTCACTTTTGTTAGATGAGGCGACAACAAACACGACCAGTCATGTTCCATAACAGCCCGCGCTCATACAAAATCTCCACTGACGGGCGAAATTGTAAGAAAATACATGTTCGCGTAATTACTTTCCACCCTGTAAGTACTGAGTGAGTACTGAGTATGCACCGTGACTTACCAATGCACTCACTCCGCCAGATGCCATTTTCCCTAGACTTCTTTGCCCTCAACCTTCGCCCGTGGGAAAAGCAAGGCCACTCCTGGGAACTATTCAGAGTGTCGCTCACCTATCAGATAACAGACTGTTCATAAATTCTGACCAAGAATACTCCAGTCTCGTCTGCTACCTCTGTAGATCCGACTGACGAACTTCTCGAACTCAGGTAAGAACTGGCCTGATTTGCATTACCTAACCTGGAGTCATGAGCGTTGAATTGAATTGTACTCTTCTTGAAGTGTTAAGCGTCGTAAGGAAGAGACGCGGAAGGAAAACTCCCATGAAGAATACGGCATATTTTAGTTGAGCATGAATCCTCAAGTAAGACCAAAAGAAAATGACAAAATTTCCAGTCTGGGTACGTTCGAGTACGACTCTATTATTATAGTCATCGATTGATTGATAAAGAGTCCTGAATGTAACTTGCTTTGTATTTTATCTATAGCCATTTCTCTTAAGTCTTCTCTTCGAAGTTCGTTAATAGAAATACCATTGGGTAATGAAACATTGTTAACCCTCGCCGGACCTACATATTGGTTTTCTACATACTCGCCGGCCGAGGGGGGAGCGGGTACCTACGACCCCCCTCGCCGTTTCGCCCCTGAAGGAGCTAGCGCGTCGTGGAAAAAACAGGCGTGTGCGCCGTTACGAGACGCAGAGATTAAAACCCGATTTTAAGGTCCTAGGTCAACTGGTGACCTCTGAGGTCAGGTCAAAAGCCTCAAGGTACGGTTCGGTGTTGGTGAGTAACTTCGCAAAAAAACGGCCGCAGAGCCGCGATTTTGGCAGCATCATGTTCGCCTCGCTCAGGCGCGTCGAGTGATATGCTTCTTATTTGGGTCAGGTCAACTTAGGATGTTGACCTCAGGTCACGGTCAGGTCAGCGCCCCCAGGTCACGAAGTTGGTCAAAAGAGGTCATGTCGCATATCATTCGATTCGGCAGGTCTTCCTGAGTCCATTGGTGGCTTTTCCGACTCGCTAGCCCAATTTGATCGGGAGTTATTGACGAAAAACTAATATGACCTTGATGACGTCATAAATGACGTCACGCAAGGTCAACATTGCAAAAGCGACGCACCTACCCTCGCAAGGAGTGCATCAAATCACGATTCTGTGTGCTTGAGATAGTTGAAGATCGTTCCCGGCGCCAGAATAGCAGTTTTCATTTTTTCCCCATTGACTTATAATGGTGATTGGTGAAGTCACGAAAATGACCTTACCTCATATGACCTTTAGGAAAAATCCGAGATAAACAAGTTGTGAGACTCGTAATGGATACTAGATCCTGCAAGTTTCATTTCCCTGTGAAAGCTCCTCTGGTAGTGAGGGCGTTGCGAAGTTGCGACATCTGAAGACCGTGCAGAGGTTCACTTATGACGTCATAGGTCAGTGACCTGACTTGACCCGAAAATGCGATTGGTGTCAAAAGATCTGGCTTGAATCAAAGATCGGGTATGCCAAGTTTCAGCTCTCTATCGCCAGCGCGATCGATGCTATCGCGAAAAAAAAACCTATTGGGGGGGGGCGGCGGCCCCCCTCGGCCGGCGAGGGTTAAATATGAAATACCATTTGCTTGAAATAGGTTTGATTTTTTTAAACTATGCTTGTTATATAAAATACCTAGGAAATTCAATTCCTTTTAGCATGAAGATCGTGCTGGTCGCGCTGCTGGTGGGCGCCGCCTCGGCGTTCGTGGACAGGACAGAGTGGGAGGCCTTCAAGCAGAAACATGACAAGTCCTACGTCAACCCTATCGAGGAGTTCTACAGGATGAAGGTAATGCTGAACTGATGTACCTACAATATGTATGCAGACTCATGATAAGTTGGCAGCGCCGCAGCTTTTCCGTTTTTTTTTTTCTCTCAAAACAAACATGGTTCCATTATATCTTCTTCTGGTTCAGAGACAAAAGACGACAGTGAGAAGTACCGCCATGAACCCTAAGCAGCATGGAACTACCTCTAACACTGATCTGTTGCGCCTTCTTAGGTGTACGCGGACAACAAGGTTCTGGTCGACAAGCACATGAAGGAGTACGCCGAGGGAAAGCACACCTACACCCTGGCCCTCAACAAGTTCGCGGACTTCACCACGGAAGAGTTTTCTCGCATCTTCAAGGGTGTGAAAATCGGCAGCACTAGGCCGCATGCCATCCACAAGGTAAGGCATCAAGATGCAAAACAGCATTAACACTTTCCGAACTAGAAAGTGTATACCTAAAGTGAGCACGATTCCGACCATCAGCAGCGCTCGCTGCCCGAGTCTCAATAAAGCTCACAGCGGTAGAGTGGTTCGTCAAAGTCAGAATAATAATATCGGAGCTTCTCCATGTGTTTTACAGCACTCCGGAAAGGCCGCCCCTGAGTCTGTGGACTGGCGCGAGGCAGGTGTGGTGACGCCGGTCAAGGACCAGGGCCAGTGCGGCTCGTGCTGGTCGTTCGCCACCACCGGCACTGTGGAAGGTGCCTGGGCGCTGGCCGGCAACTCGCTCGTCTCGCTCAGCGAGCAGCAGCTGGTCGACTGCTCCACCGAAAACTTTGGCTGCAACGGCGGCTGGATCGACACCTCGCTCAGGCAAGTCCATTCGATAACTCATGAACAAATCGAAAAAAACGTTGCAGAACGTGGTACGCACATATTAAACAATATTAAAAACAATATTAACAGTTCTTACTTGCAGGCAGATAAATCTTGCGTGCGTTTATAACCACTGTAGTAATTAGTAGAGTAAAACCCATTGTTCTCTAGCCTGACATCGCGCATTTTCACATCGACAGCTACATCATCAACAATGGCGGCATTGAATCGGAGGACTCCTACCCGTACACGGCCCGGGACGGCACGTGCTCAGTCAGCGGGAACAGCGTGGTCACCCTGACCAGCTACGTGGACGTTCCCTCGGAGAGCGAGAGCGACCTGCTGGACGCGGTCGCCACCGTCGGCCCCGTGGGCGTCCTGATCGACGCGTCGCACCACTCCTTCCAGCTGTACTCCGGCGGTGTGTACAACGAGCCACACTGCTCGACCTGGCGCCTGGACCACGCCGTACTGGCCGTCGGCTACGGCACCGAGAACGGCCAGGACTACTGGCTCGTCAAGAACTCGTGGAACACCGACTGGGGCATGGACGGCTACATCATGATGAGCAGGAACGCCGACAACCAGTGCGGCATCGCCACCACTGCCTCTTACCCTATTGTGTAGATTACCATGCGCTGAAAGATGCTGTATGTTGTGTGTCCTGACAGCAGCCCCTGGAATTTAATTAAGTTACTTCGCATTTGTTTTAATCCGGCTATTTACTTTCCACTGTTTACATGAGCCCCATGTGAAAGTGCATCAAAACCAGATGCTAAACAAGCGTTTTTTTTGCGTGTGTGTCTACGAGTATTCTGTTTCTGTACAGACATTTCAAAATTGTATTATAGGTATGGTAAAATTGGGCTGCTGTTCTTGAATTTGTAATTTCTACCGTTTATATCCTAGAAGTTTGGAACCCGGGTTATTGCATGAGGGAATTAGCACTAACAATCAGGCATGTGCATGGATCCGACAAAATGGATCAAGGCTAACCAGACTAACCTTGCCTGAGACCAATTTTGAAGTTAAGTTTTTCAGGTTAACCCTCGCCGGACCTATTGGTTTTCTACATACGCGCCGGCCGAGGGGGGGGGGTACGACCCCCCCCTCGCCGTTTCGCCCCTGGTGGAGCTAGCGCGTCGCGGAAAAAAACGAGCGTGTGCGCCGTTACGAGACGCAGAGATTGGTACCCGATTTTAAGGTCCTAGGTCAACCGGTGACCTCTGAGGTCAGGTCAAGTGCCCCAAGGTACGGTTCAGTTTTTGGTGAATAACTTCGCAAAAAACGGCCGCAGAGCGCCAATTTTGGCAGCATCGTGTTCGCCTTGCTCAGGCGCGTCGAATGATATACTTTTTGACCGGGTCAGGTCAACTTGGGGTGTTGACCTCAGGTCAAGGTCAGGTCAGCACCCCCAGGTCACGAAGTTGGTCGAAAGAGGTCATGTCGCATACCATTCGATTCGGCAGGCCTTCCTGAGTCCATTGGTGGCTTTCCCGACTCGCTAGCTCAATTAGATCAAGAGTTATTGACGAAAAACTAATATGACCTTGATGACGTCATAAATGACGTCACGCAAAGTCAACATTGCAAAAGTGACGCATCTAACCTTGCAAGGAGTGCATCAAATCACGATTCTGTGTGCTTGAGATAGTTGGAGATCGTTCCCGGCGCCAGAATAGCAGTTTTCATTTTTCCCCATTGACTTAGGTATAATGGTGAGGTCACAAAAATGACCTGACCTCATATCACCTTTAGGAAAAATCCGAGATATAAAAGTTGTGAGACTCGTAATGGATACTAGATCCTGCAAGTTTCATTTCCCTGTGGCATCTCCTCTGGCAGTGAGGGCGTTGCGAAGTTGCGACATCTGAAGACCGTGCAGAGGTTCACTTATGACGTCATAGGTCAGTGACCTGACCTGATCCAAAAATGCGGTTGGTGTCAAAAGATCCGGCTTAAATCAAAGGTCAGGTATGCCAAGTTTCAGCTCTCTATCGCCAGCGTGTTCGGAGCTATCGCGAAAAAAAACCCTATGGGGGGCGGCACCCCCCCCCCCCTCGGCTGGCGAGGGTTAATTTATAGTTCATTCGAAGCGTCTCGATGAGACGCTTCGAATGAGACACGTAAGGTCGAATCGACCTGACTCTTAACATATGCAGGGGGTGACTCTGACCTTATAGAGCGGGGACTGATGCCCTATACCTACAGCAAGAGGATGTGACCTGGTGAGGAAGGAGATTCTGAGCTCTTGCAGCGGTAACTCTGACCTTTTAGGACGGGAGACCGGAGAACCTGACCTTATAGAGCAGGGAACTTGGACGTCTTAACTTATGGAGCGGGAGATCTGATCTTGTACACTGGGTTCCGACCTGACCTTATACAGAGAGTGACTGACCTAAAAGCGAGTGACTCTGACCTTATAGAGCGGGTGACTCTGACCTTATAGAGCGGGTGACTCTGACCATAGACTAGATAACTCTGACCTTATAGAGCGGGTGACTCTGACCATAGAGCGGGTGACTGACCTTATAGAGCGGGTGACTCTCGCCGGTCAGGGTGGACTCGTCCACGACACAGGTGCCGCGCAGCAGGACCACGTCGCAGTCGAGCGAGAACGGACAGTCGGCGGGCAGTTGGAGCACCTCGCCGGGCACCAGGTCGCGGGACGACATCTCCAGCGCTGCCAGTCGACACGGCACCGTCACAGTGGACAGCAGATGGACACAGTGGGGTCAGCAGATGGACACAGTGGACAGCAGATGGACACAGTAGGGTCAGCAGATGGACACAGTGGACAGCAGATGGACACAGTGGACAGCAGATGGACACAGTGGACAGCAGATGGACACAGTAGGGACAGATGGACACAGTGGACAGCAGATGGACACAGTAGGGACAGATGGACACAGTGTACAGCAGATGGACACAGTGGCAGCAGATGGACACAGTGGACAGCAGACGGACACAGAAGGGTCAGCTGGACACAGTGGACAGCAGCTGGACACAGTAGGGTCAGCAGATGGACACAGTGGGGTCAGATGGACACAGTGGAGAGCAGCTGGACACAGTGGACAGCAGCTGGACACAGTGGTCAGCAGATGGACACAGTGGGGTCAGCAGATGGACACAGTGGACAGCAGATGTAGACAGTGGACAGCAGATGGACACAGTAGGGACAGATGGACACAGTGGACAGCAGATGGACACAGTAGGGACAGATGGACACAGTGGACAGCAGATGGACACAGTGGCAGCAGATGGACACAGTGGACAGCAGACGGACACAGAAGGGTCAGCTGGACACAGTGGACAGCAGCTGGACACAGTAGGGTCAGCAGATGGACACAGTGGGGTCAGATGGACACAGTGGAGAGCAGCTGGACACAGTGGACAGCAGCTGGACACAGTGGTCAGCAGATGGACACAGTGGGGTCAGATGGACATAGTAGGGTCAGCAGCTGGACACAGTAGGGTCAGCAGATTGACACAGTGGACAGCAGATGGACACAGTAGGGTCAGCAGATGGACACAGTGGACAGCAGATGGACACAGTAGGGACAGATGGACACAGTGGACAGCAGATGGACACAGAAGGGTCAGCAGATGGACACAGTGGACAGCAGATGGACACAGTAGGGTCAGGAGATGGACACAGTGGACAGCAGATGGACACAGTAGGGACAGATGGACACAGTGGACAGCAGATGGACACAGTAGTGTCCGCGGCACCACGGTCAGTCACAGTGGGCAGTTGTCGTGGTCACATTGGGGTCAGCCATCCCCCGGTTACAGAGCCAGTAAACGAACTTTTGCTGGGGGACACAGCCAATGGTTCTCGTACACTGAAAACACGATCTAAACTGAACTGACACTAAACAAAATATACAAAATAACACGAGGTCAAAATGATTTACAAACAGTAATAAATGTTACAAACAAAGTGGGGATATGTGTTTTAACAATCAGCTGATCAGTATAACTTGGTTTCTCAAAACCAGAGCTTAATCAGTTGAGCGAGCACGCACAGCTGCGGCGTGGCCTAGGGCGCACGCCACCAGCACAACCTTGCGGCGGTTACCGTAACTACGATTTGACGTTCCTGGCGGATATAGGCTTTGAGCCGATCGCTCACCTTCTCCGTTTCGCATTGTCACCACCTTCATGTGGGACTTGATGTGCTTGCGCAGGGCCAGAGTTTGCTGTAACGCAGCGCAGAGGTAGGGCACTGCAGTTAAACGAAAATTCTCGAGTCTTGGTAGAAGCAGGTCACAGGCTAAAGGTCACTGGGGTCAGAGTGAACTTTTCAGAGTATGATGTAAAATTGACAAAAATGAGGGTAGGGGAGAGTGGTGCAGGAGGCCCCCCCTTAAGCTCAGTTACTATTTTTAGACAACTGATAATATTTAAGCGCTAACGTGTGCATGCGCTGTGAGCATGCATCATTTTCCCATACATATTTGCATTCAAAATGAATCTAGGGGGTACACAAACCGTAAACTTTAACATTTTGGAAAAAGTTGCAAAAGGGCCTCTTACACTATGGGTATGGTAAGACGCCCCCCCCCCCTCGGGCGTTTTAAAAGTCAAGTCGACTTGTAAAAGACGCTTTGCGAACACAGCTGCAAGGCCTTTTATTTCGAAAAGCTAAGCAAATACGGTGTTATCGAAACCAATAACACTTCCAAAGCGCTCGAACAATGCGAAAACTAGCACAACCAAACGCTGATGACCAACGAAAATTGTACCTATAACCTCTAAGAAAAGAAACAGAAAAAAGAAACAAAAACAAACTCCTTGAAAAAAGAATGCCACGCCTGCCGCAGGTGCAGGCGTTTTAGCATCGGGGGCGTTTTTTTATCGGGGGGCGTTTTATCATCCTCGAAGGGAGGGCCTCTTAAAAAAATACAGTGTTTTAACGTCCACAATATTTATGGTTTATGAGACATTTGCAGCGCACCAGAACATGGTCTATTCTGAAGCTAACATATGACAATTTCGATGAGAAAAGATTGCATTTGATAGCCATTGTTTTTTTTTTCAGATATATAAGGGTGATAAAGATGCATATATCTAGCAAGTAAAGGGGCAAAAACAGAAACAGGCTTACCAAAAGTCGCTGCGACGCACCTGATACCTCAGGTTTCGTGAGTTGTTGTTTCAAGAGGGCTTCTGCTTTACAAGAACATTAAAAAATAAATAACATTATTGGTTTGGTAAAAAAAGCGATGGGGCCTCTTACCGACCCTGGGCGTCTTACACGGATCTCCCCTACTAGGCGTTCATCGATGTTCGTCACTCTTTACGCGAGTTATCCATGACAAAGTACGAGGTACCATCCGACTACATATTTCATACAGTCAGCAGACACTCCCAGTCAGTCTATTGACACTCCCAGACAGTCCACAAAACTCCTATACAGTCCACAGCATAGACCCGGGAACAGGGGGGGCAGCGGGGGCGCTTGCCCCCCCCCCCCCCAACTTGAGAGCCGAGGGGGCGGCGGCCCCTCAACATTGAGGCAGCGAGAAAAGATCTTTCCTCCCTTTTCCGGACTTTTTTCCTTCTTGTTTCCTTTATACATCTACGCATCAACACATGGCATTTTCCTTGCCATCTGAATGGTTTCTGCTGATACAGTAGGCATCGATTTGACAACATCTGCTATTGACTATTGTCATTCCGCTTTGATTTGGGCCTGATCGTGGCCATAAGTTTGGCAGGCCAGATTTTATACTGCACCAGCTTGAGTCAACTTTGAGAAATACATAACGTACAAGGTGGTAAAATCGTTGCTATTATAGGTATAACACAGTTTACCCGCTCCGGATGTGATGGAGGGGTGTGGGGCAATGAGTGCACTGACGTGGCGCCCTCGGAGGGCCGGTATGGGATTAAAGCTCAGCGACACTAAGGGCTTGTGTGGTGCCTTCGGTTATCGATAGCACCCTCAGAATCACCGGCGTAGGGCCCTCAGAGCCGCCGGTAAGGGGCCTTTAGAGGCACTGGTGTGGGGCCGCCATGCAGGTGCCGGTGTGGACGCTCAGAGGTGCTAGTGTGATTCTCTCAGAGGCGCCGATGAGGGTCCTTACAGGCGTTGCTGTGGATCCTCATAGACGCTGGTGTGGGGCCGTTACAGACGGGTGTGGGGCCTTTAGTGCTGCTGACGCGAACTCTCTACAAGCCGGCAGGGAGTCTCAGTGACCGGCAAGGGGACCTTACGCCGGCAGAAGTCCTGTGGGGTCCTTAGAGACCGGCCCTCATAGGCGCCGACGAGGGCCCCACAGTTGCCGTTATGGGGCCCTCAGAAAATTAAGTGTGGGACCATGCACCGGCGGGAAATGCCCCTTATAGAACTGGCACTTCATAGGCCGGTAAGACCTCTCAGAGGCCAGTAACGGGCCTTTGGAGATCACCGAGGTGTCCATAAAAGCCGCAAGAGGCCCTCAGACGCCGGCGTCGGACCCTTATGGAGATCTTAGTGTGGCTATTTAGGGCCCATGAGGTGCTCTGACGAGCCCCATGGGGCCCTTCTGAGTAGAAATATGGCCATCGTTAACCCACAGCGGTCAAATGGCGCCGCAGGGCCCCTCGGACCCGAGGGTCCCCTTTATCCCGATGCTTTAGTGTCCCCTTAGACCCCTAGCTACGCCACTGTTTCATATGCATCATGTCAGGTATTTTAGGCTCGCCCCCCCAACTTGAAAATCGTTCCCGGGCCCCTGGTCCACAGACACTCTCAGACACTCGTTAGACAGTACCAAATCCCAGACGGTCTAGACACTCCCAGACAGTCCACAAACACGCCTACACAGTCTACAGACAATCCCAGACACTCAGAAGACATTCCCAGACAATCCACAGCCCGCAGAAAATCCACAGAGTACACTCACCCGGTGGGACTCATGGTCGGCAGACGCTCCCAGACAGCACAGTTCACAGACACTTCCACACAGTCCACAGACACTCCTATACAGTCCACAGACACTCGCATACAGTCAGCAGACACTCCACAGACACTGTCAGACACTCCACAGACACTCCCGTCTCCCAGACACTCCACAGAGTACCTACACTCACCCGTCGGGACTCCCAGACGGTGAGACTGATGGACAGTGAAGCGGTCACCATTAGGGCGATGGCAAACTCCCAGTAGCCGCTGAACAGCCACAGCAGCAGCGAGTACAGCTGCATAATGTAGAACGGGTTCACGCCCTGCCAAAACAGCATACAGGGATCAAATAGTACCTACCACAGCAGCAGCGAGTACAGCTGCATAATGTAGAACGGGTTCACGCCCTGCCAAAACAGCATACAGGGATCAAATGGTATCGAAGCCTAAATTAACGTCGGTCGTGCCATTATCAAAATGCTATGGAAGCTAATGCAAAGTAAGTTTGACAAACGGCGAAAACGACCCCACTCTGCTGAGAGCAGGGTTTTGTCTGACATTCATTATACGACAGATAGTGCACGGATATTTATGGTTCCAGCTTAAACTGTCACTGTTGCACGACTTAGTTTCTGCACATTAACGTTTTGCTGTGATGTGTTCCCACCGACCTGTTCGTAGATAAGACGGGGTATTGACGGGGCCTTTATTTTTATATAGTTTTCGCCGAACAGACGAGATCGACGCAGGTATTCCTCGCGGCTGAGACCCGTGTCGAGGTCGGTGCATAACTCCGAACATAGCGTATCGGGCTGCAGAAAACTGGAACAGAGTCGCAGATCAGGAGCTCAGTCGGTGGCGCATAGGAAGGAAGTATTTCAATTTTCAGTCAATCGCAGTTAACCCGCGCGGGGCTGGGGTCTCCAGCCGAACGCGCGGGGCTGGGGGGGGGGGTAAATTTTACCCCCCTGTTATCTCCCGAACTAATGGTCCGATTTGGAAAATTCAAACGCCAATCGAAAGCTCTCATCACGAACTACTAAAAACATGTACTTAATTTAAAGTTTGAGGTCAAGGTCAAGGTCAGGTCAAGGGTACAAATTGCAAGTTTCTACAGTATCGGCCTTGCACCGTAGTTGCCGAAGAATGGAGTCATGGACTGAGACTGATCGCCCAAAACGTGTTCTTAGGCTACCAAGACAATATTCGTTGCATACAATATCATTCAGAGGTCAAGGTCAAGGTCAGGTCAGGTCAGGTCAGGTCACCCAAAAACAAAATATAGAAAAGGGCATGTGCGACACATGTTTTATGGGTCATTTTACTCATAGAATTCAATAGGCACACTCAATAAGTGATATGGACCACCTCTGGATGAATTTCAGGTCGAGGTCAGGTCAAGGTCAGGTCAAGTGAGGTCAAATTTTAAAGTTGGTTGTTAAGGCCTAACAAGGTGTCTATCTGATGCAGTTTTTCACGGCAAATCGAATGGTGCTATTTTTGTTTCCGTACGAGGTCTAGAACTTCCAAAAAAGTCATTTTTCAAAAAAATTGTGTGTCGTGACGTCATAAAATTTTGAATAACTCCCACATTTTTGAACCAATTCTTCTAAAATTTGGTATGTAGGTGCACATAGACCACTTCTCTGACATATATTCCGGTTTTTTCGATAGACTCAAAATTTTGGATTTTATAATGATTTTCCCAAAAAAGTCAGTTTTTTGAAAAAAAATTTAGGCCAAAATCCAAAATTTTCAAAAAACCGAGATTACCATTTGATAGACAAAGTAAAATTACGTATAACCTTTTTTTGTTACGTCTTGATTCCTTTAAAAATGAAGATGTTAGTGGCGTTTGAACTTTTGCCGTTTTTGAGGCGAAAATGGCGAACATGACGTCACTAAAACGTCAATTTCTCAAAAATTTTCCGACGTATTTCGCTCAAATTTTCAGGGAACGTGTCAAATTGATGTAAGAAAAGGTACTGAAAGTTTGGCGGCGCTGCGCGCCGCCGTTTTTGAGATATCGCAAAAATTCGCGAGGGGGGTAAAATTTACCCCCCCCAGCCCCGCGTGGGTTAACAATGTAACTGTGCAGAGCATGTGCGGGCTAAATGTCAGATTAAAAGTCTCTCGGAACATTTTTCACATCTGACTCGGCAATGAGAACTACATACATATAGTGGATGCAAAATAGACAACAAACAAGGCCACCTTTATGCATATGGGATTAAATAAAATATTGTCAATTACAAAAAGCTATCCAAACTTCACATCAGAGTAGGCACAAATGTGCCACTAGCTTTGGCAGGAACCCTGCACCAGCTGCCACGTCAGTATAACGAGAAAAAAAACGACAGAATCTGAATGGGATAAGTCAGGGCTGCGCTATCAACGATGTTGTTCCATACCTCAGTCTGACGAAGTACTGCGCACCGCTGTCCCAGACGTACTTCACTCGCTTGTTGATGAAATGTCTGGGGGTAGTAATGCCAGCTGCGTCTTCCCGCTCCTTTGTGATGTTTTCATGGAATGTTTGTCCATAGCCATCCTGGAAAGTAAAAGGATATAAATGAAACCTTTCTGTTGCGGAACCATGCTCAAGTTCTAAAAAGGACAATGATGTAACGCCGGAAAGCACTTATGGTGGCTTTGTGTGTGGGCTGTGGGGGTGCAGCAATTGTCACGCAGAAACATCGATAATAAATATCACGAAGAAACGTGACTTGGGTACAGCCATATACCTACCTACACCTACTTAGTGGATTACACGGCACACACGCAACACAGTTGACCGAAATGCGTGCACTGTAGCGGTATACGTATTTGTTGCTACCAATCCTACCCGGATATATATACCTATGCCGTGAGGTGGTGAGTCTGAGTGCCCATCTCCCCCTCTGCAATTGGTTCAATGTCAAACTACGCTTTCAATGTAACTCAATGTTTTCAATGTTCAACTCAGTCCACTAACGTGATGATGGCCGTGCAACTGACATAGAGAGCCTTCCCGTCTCACCACGCTGAGAGCCTGGCCCCTTCTCTCACAGTTATCTCCCCTCACTGCACTCAGAGCCACCGCTTCTCACCGTGATCAGCACGGAGTCGGCCTCGGCGAGCGTGCAGGGCCGTTTGGTGAGGCGCAGCTGGATGGCCGGTTTCCAGGAGAGGGGGATCAGCAGGAGGCCGCCGGTGAGCAGAGTCAGCAGGCTGGTCAGCGCCAGCCGGGTCCGGTCACTGCGGTACCCCTGCAGCTCCTGGCGGCGGGCAGCGCGGCCGGTCAGACAGAGAGAGAGGGGGAGGTGGGGAGAGAGAGAGAGAGGACTAGTACCCCTGCAGGAATCTGAAGATGTCGCAATAGGGGCGTTCCACGACAAATCGACAAATGAAAAATTAAATTTGCGCCCACGTACTTTATTCTTTGTTGAAAACTGGTGTAAGGGGTTGTGATGGGCGGGGAAGCCAGCTGTGGCAAGGATTTTTTCTTCGAACAACGGTTTCCGAGATATAGCCTCGGGCAATTCCTGGAGGTCACGCTGCAACCCTATGTTTGGCGGCTTATAACTCAGAAACTATTGGTTTTCTATGATAAAAACCTTATATAGTTCAACTCACAATCAACCAACAACTCACAAACACAACAAACAATGACCTTTATATTTTCCCCACTGAAAGTTGCAATTTTGTCTGATGACAATTAAAGCCTTATCAATTGTCATTCATATGCGATAATAAAAAGTGGCTATCGCCCTGCGTTGACCTCAGGTCAGGTCATTTTTATGACCTGTACATTATTACGAGCGGGAGCGACAGCGAGATCTCGAGAATATAGCAAGATAGCGACAAGCGGTAAACGGAACAGGATTCACACGGATAAGGTCTACAATTTTTACTGAGCTCATTTTCAGGTCTGGTCAAAGATGACGTCACAGGGGTAAAAAGAAAGTCAAAATAGTTTTGGCTGTACCTTTTGATCTAATAAAGAAAGAGACGTGGAACAGCACCATTGTGTTTGCTTTGGCCTAGCGCCAGTTGCTTTGAATTTCGATATCGATGATCTAAGGTCAGG
Organism: Amphibalanus amphitrite; assembly: GCF_019059575.1. NCBI lineage: Eukaryota > Metazoa > Arthropoda > Thecostraca > Balanomorpha > Balanidae > Amphibalanus > Amphibalanus amphitrite. The sequence continues at coordinate 590,401 of NW_024881749.1, forward strand.
TCAATTTCTTGACCATCCCATTAAAAGTCAATTGGGGAAAAATCGGCTCGCTTACTTTTAAACTAAAACACGTCGGAATCGCCTAATATACCATGAGTGACTTCATATAGGGTCAACTTTGCCTACCTTGAGACCCTTTTTTGCTCTTGGGCAACTTTAAGGTCATGTGACGTCATTAAAGGTCACCAAAGGTTTGTGAGCAGGGAGAATGGTGGACGAGTGAGCCGGGATCGGTGTTTAAAACATTTAACTGACGCCTGTATGTGACAAAAGTGAGTCAGTCCGCCGATATCGTCGGCAGCCGGGCGCCGTCATTGGCCGCACTTTCACCGGATCGTTGTTTGACCAACACCGAAAGGTGTCTGACGCCGCCCAGTGGCCAAACGGTCCGATCATCCCGCATTGGGTCATCGGGAGCAGCGGTGTAGACATCTAGAGCCATTGTGTCGCTCCATGGCAGCGCACTGTTTCAGCGCCCTGACCCGATCCTAGCGTCAGCCGGCAGCGGCCAGGGCCAGTTAAATGGGTCGGCCTTCCACTCTAATTAGGGCTCGATCCACTCCTGATGGACCGTTTCCGTATACCAACAGTGTGGTGGGCCGGTGCGAGGACGTGACTGTTTGTTATGCAAGCATACACACTACACACTTTACACAGCTTATGACGGTGCGAGCGGTGCAGAGCTGTAGGCGGAGTAGAGGTGTAGGTAGGTGATCGAAGTAGTGCCGTTAAAGGTGGACGAGGGTTAGAGTAGAGGTATGGCGTCAGTGGCGAGGAGCAGTATAGTGTTGTACGTGGGCGAGGAGTAGAGGTATAAGTGGGCGCGGAGTGCTGTTGGTAGAGTAGTGTTTTGAGTGGAGTAGTGCTTTGAGTGGGGGTGTGCTGTAGGTGGAGTAGTGCGGTAGGTGGGGTAGTGCTGATGGATAGGCTCGGAGCGCAGACTGAGCGGCGAGCAGGAGAGCCGAGTGCCGCCTGGTCCAATCATGTCACGTTCCTGACGGCACAGGGCCACTGCAAGATGAAGCAATGCGGCGCGCACGACGACCACATGGCGTCCAATACCCGGCCAACAAAGCATGCCGAGCGGGATCCAATCGGTTACGGGCCTCAGGGCCTTTTTACATTGAAAAGGTAAATATGCTAGTATTCGCACTCAATGACGCTTGATACGCATCTTGTTTCCGAAATATTGTCAACTTTCAAGTTCCATAACTTCTCGAAATTTTGAAGGAAAGAAAAAAGTATTGATTTCCAATTATTAGCCCGCTCACCTGCAGGGGGAACGGTTATCCCCTGAGGTTTTTCATAACCACGGCGGCGGCGCCCCAAAATATGACAGCACTGCTCCCTCATTAAATCCACACATTGTGTTTAACCCTCGCCCGCACATGGGGGGGGGGTGGTTGCCACCCCCCCCCCCAGGTAGTCTTTCTGCCCTGCACTCAACATGTTTAGAGCTAGAAGGCTGATTTTTCGTATAGCTGCTCCTCTATCATTTCTTGATGTCCACTGAAAATTTCAAGTTTCTGTGATTTTTGGTTTCGGAGATATGACCTTGTTTGTCAGGTCATGTCATGACCCAAATGGCCAATTCTCAACATCTTGCGTTTGCCATGGGCCTTGTGAGCTTTTGACACCTTGATTTCGGCCTTTTTTTGCCAGTCTTACCTCCCACCTATCATGGAACATGTTGTTCGACGATGTGCAGGGGTCAAGGTCAGGGTCAAGGTCAACCTAGGTCATCTAAGATAATTGCGTTTTAGGCAAGCTGAATTTACTTTTTGTGAAGTTTTTTTACTGCATTTTTGGTAAAAGCTTCTCAGATCATGATTTCATGTAATATGGACACAAAAACAATCGGTGCACACATCAGTATACACACAGACACACACAGACATACAAACACATATAACTGACCTTGACCTAACTTGACCTGAAATGACCTCAGCAGCAAAAATCTGGTCGGGTAGTGTGACAAAGAGGTTCTAGCTGGCTTGGCACCAGAAAACGGCATCGTCATCGGTATATGATAAGCAGCGCACTTGATATCCAACGGTGACCCAAAACAGCAACATTTTTTAGTTTGACCTGACCTGGAAGGTCAATGACTGACCTGAGAAGGTAAAATCGGGTATCATTGGATTCGTCTCTTCCCAAAGAATCTTTTTGGTCTTTACCGCTAAGCTCTATCTCCAACAGGAACGAAACGGCGCGGGGGGGGGGTGGCAACCCCCCCCCCCCCATGTGCGTTCTAGGATGGGAAAATTGCATGTGCGGGCGAGGGTTAATTAAGGTACAGCCTCTTACATTTTAAGTCAGGTCACTGCAGGCTGCTTTGAATGACCAAGCCTAAAATCACTTTTTGCAACTTTGCCACCGTGTCCAAGGCCCTTTGAAAGTTGCAGGATGTAATAAAGCAATCGGTACATTCCTACAGTTTCCGTATCTCGGATCGGATTTTTATTCATCGATTCAGTTCGAATTCTTGACCTCCCCATTATAAGTAGATGGCGGAAATACCATACGTCTCATTATTATTTCATAAACTCGCGTTGTAGTGGCCAATTCTACCATGAATGACATCTCATGAGCAGGTTTGACTGCCTAGATGCACTGTTTGCTATTTGACAACTCATGTAAGATCATGTGACGTCATCAAAGGTCAGTGGCGGATCCAGGGGGGGGGGGGGCAAAATGGGCATTTGCCCCCCCCCCCCCCCAACGGCATAATTTTAACATTACGCCTATGGACGATGCATGGAAAGAATCGATAAATTGTTATGGTTTGCCCCCCCCCCCAAAAAAAAAAAACTCTGAGCTGGATCCGCCTCTGTCAAAGGTCACCAAAACGTTTATTGCTAATAACTTCTAACATAAAAGAGGTACAGCCAAGCGCCTGTTCCCAGTGTGTTCAGCCTGTAAAGACGCATCAAATGACATGCATGTTGACATCGAGGTCACGTGGCATGAGCTCAAGCTTCGACCGTACCCTTTCGTGGTCAACATGTGTCAACATTTCTAAATTATGTTTAGTACCTACTACCTACACAGATAATGGCATCATTTTTCAGGTCTCAATCCCATTTAAATAGAAAGAGGTACTGAAAGTTTCGCCATTTCTAACGGTACCTACTGCCGGAAATAAGGTGAAGAAAAAATACCTATAGCATACCTAAATACCTACCACATTGCTTTTGAGTTGCGGTGATCTTGAGGGAAGAATGCGATATCAAAAAGCCGCGCTCAGTCGGCTAGTCCACTATTGGAGTGATGGCAATTTTTTTACCCATAAATAGGCACCGAACGATATACTAACAGCGCTATTGCTCTACATATTGCATGCTCTAATTATTACGGCCGAAGTGTCGACCGGCTCCATGGCCTAAGAGCTCTTCTATGTGCCCGTCCTTAGGTTATACAGTCTGACTTCTGACACACTAATCACTAATTACCTAACGAATTACGGCATAGTCATACGATCTCATGCCGCACGCACCACCAGTAGGCTGGCTGACGACCATTGTGTTAACATACCCCGGTCCGTTCTAATTGCCGGCCTCAGTCGGCGGACGTGACGGACCGACACCTCCCTGACGGATGTGACGGCCGCCGTCACGGGTCACACGCGTCACGCGCCGTGACATAATGGGTGGGTGTCACATCAGCCGACCGGCGGACCAGTGAGACCGGGGGTCGGCGGGGGCTAGAGGGGTCGGTGGGGTTTGGTGGAGGACTGGTGGGGATCGGCGGGGGGCTAGAGGGGTCGGTGGGGGCTCGGTGGGGTTCGGTCAGGGTTCGGCCGGGTTTGGCGGGGTTCGGTCAGAGGGAAGGGAGGGGGTACATACTTTACAGGGTGCTTCCGGCAGTTCCAGAACCTACCTGGATCTCGCTGTCAGGGTCGCCGCCCCCAGGAAACTGCGGACCGCCGTTAGCGGCCATGGCTCGGACGTCTGGCAGCCGAGGTCCTCACAGCCCACCGCCGACACTCCGCGAGTACCACACCACCACACCGAGGAGCTCGCGGTCTCCGGGCCAGCGCCCCACGCCCCCGACCCAGCGCGACACGCTCCCGATCGCTCTCCGGTCCCCCACCGCCGGCGCCGCTGATAAACTCAAGGACAAACACCAGTGTCGACGGCGACGAACGGCCCGACGAACACGACCGGCGCGGCGGAGACAGCGACGAACCGCCCGCGGCGACCAGCGGCGCACGGCGACCAAAGGCGGCGCGGGTGACGCGGTGGACTGGCGTCCACGTCGAGACGCCGGGTCAATCTTATCGGCGGCTCTGATAGTGTGAGTCAACTGCCGATCGGCGCCAGGCGAGTGAGCACGACCGGCTCGACACACTTCCGGTCAAGGTGCATGGGTGAATATATTCCTGCCCGGGGCCGGGATAATTCAATAAATGTCACCGAGGTTTTTTAGCGAAAACTACGAGGGCCGTTAGGCCCGAGGTGATTTTGCTTAAAAAAAAGCGAGGTGACATTTATTGAATTCCCGGCCTTAGGGCTGGAAGGTGTTTCCCATACCTGCCAAAAAGCTCACAACTATAATTGATAGTGACGTCAGCAGCCGTGTGGTTCAACGCGTTTAACCACACCCCTTGAACCACACGGCTGGCAATATTAAGCACTGCATTAAACTTTGAAAAGTGTGGTACAGTGCACGTGCCATTAAAATGCCTGGATGTCTCGATTTAATCATGCAATGTAGCAGGTATGGGAAAATGCAGGGTTACCCAGCAAATATCGATGAAATTGAATTACGTGGATACGCCAGTGCCACCAGTGACCAGCAATACTGTTATCAGTTGGCCAGCCTCCGACATTGACAAAACTTAATGATCGCCGAGTTCTGTTATCTGATTTATTCATTTCCGTTACCCAACACTTCAAAACTCATAAATTCGATAGCAGGGGTGCGGAGCCGGAGCCGGAGCTGGAGCCGGAGCCGCCGGAGCAGACATATTTTGCCCGGAGCCGGAGCCGGAGCCGAAGCTGTGAAACAATATAGCCCGGAGCCTGAGTCGGAGCCGGAGCCGTCAAAAAAGGGGCGACTCCGGCTCCTTTTTTGGAAGAGGAATTGTTTTGGCCTAGTTCGGTTTGACGGTTCAAGGCAGCAAAACATGCGTTATTCAAAACATGAAAATAGCCTTGTTATGCAAATACAGAAGCAACGTGCACCAATCCCATCGTCTTTTTTCTTCCGCCCGTATTTAATAGTATATAGGGGATGTAATGAGTACTGGAGCCGGAGACGGAGCCACCGGAGCCGGACCATTTTACTCGGAACTGGAGCCGGAGCCGGAGCCGCCATGACATTTCATCCGGAGCCGGGGCCGGATCCGGAGCCGATTTTTCCCCGGAGCCGGAGCCGGAGCCGTCTGAAATTTCCACGGCTCCGCATCCCTGTCCAATAGGGTCAAGTCTGATTGTTCGAAAAAAGTGTTATCCCGGCAGGCGGTGGGCCTACCAGCCACCTTCCGCGCGGCGGGGGGGGGGGGGCACTTTTTTGCCCCCCCCCCCTATCTCCGAAACTACTGGACGGATCCGGAAAATTCAAACGGCGTTCGATAGCCCTGTCAAATTTGTTGAAGGAAACCAAATTTCATTGACCTCGGGGTCACCGATGACGTCACAGGTCAGGTCAAAGATAAAATGTTTCACCGTTCATGGGGCTTCTAGGGAAAGCGCTATAACACCGAGTAAAACGCATTTTGTCGAAAATCAGCGATAAGGCGTCAGTTGTCTAGTACATATGTTGCTATTAGAGGTCACTGGTCATACTAGGTCAGGTCACAGGTCAGGTCACCAAAGGTCACCAAGGGTCACCACATGAGCCCAACTTTACTAAGGTTATGCGATGCATGTTTTATGGCCAGTTTTTCATTTCCAACTCAATGGTGTTGGTTACAAGACATTCAGGTACGGTTTAGGACACTTTCTGGTGGAGGTCAGGTCAAGGTCAGGTCAAAAAAGGTCAAATTTCAAAGTTGATATTTTTGCATAAAATGGGTAACGATTCGATGCAGCTCGTCACGGGGAGTCTAATGGTGGCCTTTGTTTTGCGCTACGAGGTCTAGAATTGCTAAAAATTGAGTTTGAAAATTTGACGTCATCAATTTTGAACAGTTTTTTCGCTATACCTTGGCCAATAAAAGAGGTATCGATCTCAAATTTGGTATGTAGATAGAAGGCGGTAGGGGCTATCACATTTATTCCAGTTTTTTCGAAATTCAAAAAGTTTTTTGGATTTTTGGCTATTATATTCAAAAAATCTATTTTTTAATTTTTAGGGGTCAAAATCCAAAAAATTCGAAAAACCGAAATAGTTGTTTTGTAGCTCTTTTAATTCCACACCTTTTATGTCTGAAACATTTTTCTGTATCTCTAAAGCTGTAGGCCTGACAGCTCTTCCCGCGAAACCTTTTTTGGGTCGAAAATGGCAAAAATGACGTCACTCTGACGTCATTAGCGGCCAACCTATCATAGCCTTTGGAAAAATTTTTGGTCACCATGTGCGCTAGCTGCTCCCGGGAGGCTACTGAAAGTTTGGTGACGATCGGCGCAGCGGTTCTCGATATATATCGAAAAAACTAAAGGGGGGGGCAAAAAATGCCCCCCCCCCCCACCGCCTGGAAGGTTATTGGAAGTCAGGACGTAATGAAATATCCATTTCATGAATTTCATTCGGTGCCTTCGGCTTCAAGTGATGCCTTCTAGGCATCACTTCTACGCATCACTTCTAAGACTCGTTAGTCGTTGCTGGTGCGTCCAATAACCGTATGTATGTTCGGGCCATGCAACGCTTCGGCCCCGCGGGCAGTGAACTGTTCTCTGATGACAGCTGCCGAGCTCCTGAGTGACTGGACTGGATGACTGCACTCCTTTTGTCGCGGCTGGTCGCAGTCTCCGAGGCTGGTCGCCGGTGGGGAGTGGGGGGGGTGGGTGGGTTACTCAATGCCAGACTGGTCGACAGATGGGGGGGGGGGGGGTGGCAGGTGTTTGATCCCCCGGAGACAGAGACCGGAGGCACCTTTGTTCAGGGGGGAGGGAGCAGTCGTGCGCACTGCGCAGGGAACAAGACATTCGACCCAGCCAGAACTTGCAGCAAACATAGGTGATGTCTCTAGTTGGAGATTGGTTAATGGCAAATGCTAGCGCAGATACTTACCATCCCCGGCGTCTGGTAGGAGCACAGCACCTACCAGTTTGCCTGGATCATGCGCACAGCATTATTAGGTTAGGTATACCTGATCGCGATACAAGCTCTATTCAAAGCCACCCGGACGTTCAGTAAGCACCAACAGCCTGAAATGTAACTATATGTGATGCGTCCATCCCTCACCTGTCGTTTAGTCCGCGCATTGGCACACACCGTGGGAGGGAAGGGACGGACAGAGTAGTAAAGTAATCTTGGACGGACGGGCCCGCCGATTATCGCTCAGCGGCGAGCGCACGCTTCAGGCTTACGGCTGCGGTTAGTTTAGATACGGAAGTCACTGGGTACGGTACAGCTTCGACAAGCGACGTTTTGGCGACTGACCGGACAAGCGTGGCCATTTGCTAGTTGGTGATCGTCAACTGAGTCTTCCATCGAAAACTGTTAGGTATTACGGTAAATTGAAAAAAGATAAAGACAGAAGCGGAACAGAACAGATAGAGACGAGTGATCGCACCATATGGCGTCGGTGATCGTTCGTCATCCGCTGTCGCCATCGCTCATCATCCATCCCCAGTCCTCACCACCCTCAGTATGGAGACGGAGGGCCGTCGGTCGGTCACGAGAACCCACCGCTAGTGTCGAACTCGAGACTCCCCTGTCGCTACAGATGAGGGGGAGGGTGGTCGGTCACATGGACCCACGGGGTCACGGCTAATGTCGAGACTCCTCTGTCTCAGCAGAGTCTTTCGGGCCACAAGGTTAGTTAGGAGGAAGTCTTACGATTAACATTCGATTCGCAGGTCTTTCTGAGTCTATTGGTATAGCTTCTTTAAAGGGACCCTCCCACCAGGGACCATCCCACCTTAACATTAGTTTTGAGTTGAGATAGCCAAGTTTGCGGCCAGGCTCAGAAACCACCATTTATCCTGGTCGCAACCCCCGCAGCTTTATGGTGTTCAAGAAATTTCTTCCCTTTACTTGCAGGGTGGGACCAGCTTAGTCCCTATCTCTTAACCATTAGCGGTTTTTTGATGACGTCAGCAGTCATTTCAACGCCCGCCATTCCTTGAACCCGAGTTTTGCTAACCTTGAGCTGCCTTTTTTATCAACGTGAAATCCGTCGTCGGCGCTGAGAAAGCCTATTGCTTTTCATTTTAATTTGAATATTAGAAGATACCCACCACTGGAACTTGGACTGATATTATACCAAGGCCGAAGATGATCAAGCTGCCTACTATATCTGGAGCTTGGTGTTCAACTTCAACATGGAATAAAAAACAAAATATCAAAGCAAACTGGATATGGTACTGCAAGTTAAAGTCCAAAGAAATTTGAAGAGCTGACCATTGACATTAATTCTTTTCCTGCAAGGTTTCCATATGGAGATCACAGTCACACCATGAAGAAATATTTTTGATGTTAACAGTTGAAAGGGGATTTATCTTCCAGTTTTGACGAAAGACGCTGCTGACTGTCTTTGGAAAAGGATGTCGGCATGAGGTGCAATTGTGCTTGTGAAGTGGTTATAACTGGTCTTTTCACAGTATTAAATTAAATGTGCCATTGCAGCCAAGTGTGTTATCATGTAAGGTAAAATCAAAACTACAATGTTGGTTTTACGAGCATTGAGAAGGCTGGTAGGTAACACCTGCCTGTGCTCGTAAATCATGCTGCCAGAGTATTCTAAATTAATTTTATCATACAATTTTGTTGTCCAGAATGGTTGCACTATTGTTTGGTATCATATTATTCCATGTAAATATGGTAGTGTAAAGTCCGACCAACATGTTACCAGATTTGAAGCTGTTACGTTACCTAAGTACCTGTTTTTTACTGGTGTGGTGAATGTCACCTGGATTTTGTTTTGAGGTGCAGACCTATTAACTCTGACTACATGGGTTTGAAGCTATTATCTATTCTGTTTTTACTGGCCTGGTGAATGGCGACTGATGTTGTCCGTGGATGGCACTGAAACAAATTTTGAGTGTTTTGTATAGTGTTTTAATACAATGCTGAGGGCTGAAAGTTGTCTTGTTTAGAGTGGTGAAAGTTCAGGATATGCCAGCCACCATGGTGGGTCAGAGTTAAACGTGTTGCAGTCAGTTCGGCTTCGGCAAGCACACGGATGGGCATACGCATCAAGACCTGCTCTGCCATACTTTCAGCCAATTTTACCTCGGTAAGTCTTTTCTTTTTTTCTGCCAAAAGCTATGACATTGTGAATTTCAGCACTGTGGCCTGTGTGTAGCTTTCAGGAAAGCAATTCTAAATAAAGCTCTGATAAAGTGCAAAATCAGCAATGCGGCCCTCTATTACATTTTCTACAACATCTTACTTGTTCCTTGCATGGAGAGAAAAATGCAATGTTATGAATTCGTTTATTCACATAATTTGACAAGCTTGCAGTTACCTGCTATCACTGCACAAAACAGAGCAGAAAACATCAGTTGATCAAACACAAGACATAACAGAAGTTTACAACATAGGGCTGCCGAACCTGCTTCCTCCCACCACAGTTGATGCCATTTCCTAGCCTGGCTTGATGTGAGCACTGAATAGCTGCTTTGTCTAATTACAGCTCACTACCATTCAACTTAGGTACACTACTCTCTTTAAAGTAAGAGTGAGAGCGTTCAGTGTTCATAGCAGCTCGACAGACGACAGACAACAAACATCTTGACAAACCAACCAGTATTTGATTTGGCTAATGATTTATGTGCTTGTTGTATCATGGCCAAACTACTTTAACAGCAATAATCCCTGTTTCATCTTGATCTTGCTTTTATTTCCATTTGAACTCAGATCTTGAAACAATCATCTGAAGTGATATCAGATACTGGCTTCTGTTTCTCTTGAAAGCAAGTTAAAACAACAATGATAAACTAAGGCAGGAGATGTGAGTTGTGGCAGTAGATTTTTGATTCAACATATGTCAACCTTATATTGCTTGAGACCTCTGTGACAGACAAACAAATATTTATAGTTTTTTGATAGTTTGGATTCTTGGCTTGATTTAGCAAATCAGCTGTGAACCTTGACTTTGAAATCACATAAATGTCATGGTACCCGAACGAATCCTCGCATGACATTTCTTCGTAGCACAATTTTTCGTCCGCATTTCTTCGTCTACAAATCTTCGTCGGTGCATTTATTTGTCCCTCAATGCTTACTCTTGCATATATTTGCGTTGAAGAAGAAATGCGAGCCGATTTTCATATACCCTGGTGCGAGACAAAGTAATGCGATAGGTAGGAATAAATGCCCTGACGAAGATTTGCAGACGAAGAATTGCGATACGAAGAAATGCCATAAGAATGGGGTTGGGAACTCGATTTTTTAAGAATGCATGAAAATGATCAAACTATTTTCACAGAATTTATGGTGCATACCATTGCCTCATAAAATCAATATCCTGAGAGAAATGGGGGGAAGAAAGATAGGAAATTTGTTTTGAAAAGTTCTTGAAAAAAGATGCTCTTGATGCTGTTACGTCACATGTCACCTTCTGCGGTTGACAAATAATGGCGCATCTGGCGCACCACAGATTACATGCTATATCAATGGGTGAAAGATGTTGTTTGTTTCACTCTGCCATTCGCGCTGTTTTTAACAGGTGTTGTCCATCTGAACTTGACAGTCACGTGACCCATTTGACCTTCGGATCCAATTCTGGTAGTCAATTCTGGCGCTTTTGTTACCATAGCGAAAAATGTAACCCCGTGTTCACAGTTTTCCTGACGACGAAGATTCTGCGTAATCTGGCCAATGGCGTTCGAGAACCGCGGCCAAGCCCTGCTGATCTTGAACGTGATTGGTCGGACGACGTATAGGATCTTCGTCGTCCGGGAGACTGCGAACACGGGGTAAACCGAGGGGTAAACAATCTGTGCGTGGAATGGGGATTGGGGAGTGGTGAATGTTATGGGCGATGATAGGCCGATTCGTCGATTTTTATTTATACTATTATCCTTATTATATATTCTGATCATTTTGTTTATGTTCAGGAGTTTTTTTCTGTTGATTTAACATCAAAAACGGTATGTTTTACTGCTAATGCCAAGTGCCATATTGATATTGAAATTGGGTTACAACTCAACATTCACAGGTTTTTCTATGGCCTGTTGTGCATCATATTATTGGTAATGTGAACATAGGGGAAAGTGGGGTAAGACGGGCGGGGTAGGAAAGACGGGCACCGGCCCTCTAGCCCAAACCGTTGGCGCTAGCAACCTCTTGTTGTGGTTGGTAATCGGCCGTGTGGTTCTTTGCTGTGAGGTGAAGGCAGAGGTACGCATCTTAAATAGTTTTTGAAAAATTGTGGAAAAGCTAAAAACGTGCCTTGCACTCTAAGCAGAACTATCGTGTTTCGTAGTGTTTTCTGACCTCGCTGTTTCATATTTTGTTTTGGAAATTTGATGAGAGTTTCGTCTTAGGGTGTCATCCAAATGTGTATGCTGGCGAATGAATCCTTTAATTTGGTGCCCGGAGGCGGTGTGATATCCTTATTGGCAGCCGAATGGGGTAAGACGGGCAACAATGATGAAAGGAATGCAAACCATCTGATATTGTTATTTTAAGCTAACTTACGCTGTTCTACATCATTTGCAACGCATTTCCATCGAAATTATTTAAATAGACAGCTTTGAATTTGTTTAATTTTTTCATTACATCGATCAATACCATTACGCCTATAAGTAGCCGTGCGATGCTACGAACCTTACAATATTGACTGTAAGATCAAAAGCCAGATGTGTAAGATGTATTAGCATAATTATTCGGCAGTAAATATGTAAAGAAGTTCAAACTAACGTTGTGCCCGTCTTGCCCCAACATCAGTGCCCGTCTTACCCTCCCCGGTGGGGTAAGACGGGTTTTTGCAGGGTCTTGCTAAAAACACTCTCAATTGAAAAGTATTGGATTTAGACCTTAGGTGTCAAAGGGGCACTGAAAGAAAAATGCCTGAAGATGGTTGTGCTAAATTGGTGAAGCAATCGAAGAAAAGACTTCAGAGGTACAGACCCGCAAAACTAACATGCCCGTCATACCCCACTTTCCCCTAGGTACTCCATACACTGCTTCTTTTGGGTATATATTAATGTTTGACCTGATTTTACTTCATTTCACCTTATATTTTCTTGCAGGAACAGTTATCACACCATTATTGTGCAAAAATAAGGGTGGTGTTTTGCGGCACTCTGCCAGCCATTTTTGGCTTACATAGAGACATCAACAAGCCTATACCTCAAACACTACCGGAGGTTGACGCTAGCTCACGGAATGCGCTGGCAGCAGCTGGCAGCGTGCCCGTGAAACACAGCCAGGGGTTTCCTCTGTAATGTCATTGTTGTCTAGGTAGATGGGTCTTTATCAATTGTTAACAGCTACAAAAATTGGAATGAAAAATGTTGAGGTACCTATTATGAGCATCAGCTAAACAGGAAAGAGAATTCGGCTACAGCCCATCTTGCAACGCCTCAATGAAATTTAACGAGAAACTTAAATTGAGGGAGCAGCTACATAACTGAGATAAAGCCCATAAATCCATGTGTATTTACCTACATAACTGAGGTAAATCCGCAAGGCACCTTGAATTCAAACTATGAAGTGACCCAAGTGAAATATAGCAGAAATTGGGACTTAGTGGAGCTTAGAAATAATCTGCTTAGTGCTGGATGAATGTTTTCACTTAAAATGAACACCACCATATTCGAGTCATGAAAAAAGTGTTGAGTAGGCATAAGCTTGTAGCATGAAAGATGTTTGTGAAAAGTCAGTAGATTTTAAAGTGTTAGTCTCTGCACATTGATTCTCTGATTGTTTGAATGATGAAGTCTCTGCACAGTCTCTGATATTGAGCTCTGCAGTCACAATACTGAAATTCATGGGGATTTTATTTGTAATAAAAGAAGGTAATATTTTGAGTTGATTTTTCCTATTCTGAGAAGATCATAGCATGTTTAACAGCATTCCAAACAGGGCATGTCAAAGGTTGGATGGATCTTGGCATTGCCTTTAATTGTGTTTACCATATGTTGTTTTTTATTCAAAGTTATTGTAAAAGCCAATCAACTTTTACAACATTGAGGATCATACTTTAGCTTTGGAAACAAGACATATGTAGTCTACATATCTATGAGACTACATATGCTGATCTTCTTTTCCAGAGTCTTTGATTATCACTTAATTTCATTCACTTCTGATGTAGTGAAATCCATGATCATTTTAATGACAAGCTAAATTTGAAATGTATTGTTGCTCCCTTTTTTACCATGCATATTTTTGTGTCTTGTGAGGTCTCATATAGGAATAACAAGAGCAGTAACATGCATTGTTTGCTTGTTTTGTCATAACTTTGTACAATATTTCCAGCTTTATAATATGCAGTTACCAGTCACATTGGGCATCACACATATTTTTCCTGCAGGAGGAAAGACACAGAGCTAACTAGTGACTCATGTTTGTGCTCCTATCACTTCACCCCTGGGGGATCAGTGCCTACACCCCTTGAGTATAATGGTCACCAAGGGGTGCTGTCCTGACATGTTCACTTTCTGTTGAGAAGGTTAGAACAAACACCATGTGTGTCATTTAGTTGCATATATAATATCTTAATGTTAAGTCTGCATAAAGTCTGAAGTCTGTAGCCACTCTTAATCCTAGTTTGTCATTACCTTAATCTAGCCTGGGTGGATATTTTGCTGTGCTGAAAGCACGGACTGCGCTACGCCCCGGCACGGCGGCCGGGGCACCTCCCCTGGAAGAAAACGGCACCGGGGAGGGGGGACGGACGGCGAGGAGCCGGGGAAGGAGCGCGGCACCGTCACCCCACAAGCCGCCCGCAGCACCGCCGTTATTCGTGTGCCTCTTGGGCGCCGCCGACGCCTGCGGATGGGGAGCGCATCCCAGACGGGCAGGGGCCGGGAGGGCCGCCCGCGCCATCCGGCCGGCGAAGCAGCAGCCCGGCCAGGCGCGGCGGGCGGCTGGGTGGCGGCCGGACTGAGACGAGTCCCGAGTCGCTCCATGTCTCTGTCTCTTGCGAAACTAGTACCGCCGCCGCCCAGCCTTGATGGGTCACTACGAGGAAAAGGCGAGCCCGCTCCCAGTACCTGTCGTGGAGCTCCCGCCTCACCGATGGCCCCTGGTCTTTATCTCTCTCTCTCTCTCTCTCTCTCTCTCTCTCTCTCTCTCTCTCTCTCTCTCTCTCTCTCTCTCTCTCCTCTCTCTCTCTCTCTCTCTCTCTCTCTCTCTCTCTCTCTCTCTCTCTCTCTCCGTCTCCGTCTCCGTCTCCGTCTCCGTCTCCGTCTCCGTCTCCGTCTCCGTCTCCGTCTCCGTCTCCGTCTCCGTCTCCGTCTCCGTCTCCGTCTCCGTCTCCGTCTCCGTCTCCGTGTCTCTCTCTCTCTCTCTCTCTCTCTCTCTCTCTCTCTCTCTCTCTCTCTCTCTCTCTCTCTCTCTCTCTCTCTCTCTCTCTCTCTCTCTCTCTCTCTCTCTCTCTCTCTCTCTCCCCCGACGCCAAAACCGGCTCACAACGGCGTCCATGTCGGCCGGGGCGAAATTACTTGAATAATTATTTCATAAAGGCATTAACAGTGACACCAATTCTACGCATGAATCATCCAGTAGGTACTAACTTCGAGAACAGTTAAAATGAAGATGCACAAGAAAGCGTAATTTTCCAATGACATGATATGGCTGTCACAATGCTTAGCCGCAATCACCTCTTTTGGTAGTTTAAATGGTAAGTAATTTTTGAAATTATCCGATAAAAATCTAAAATTGATACCATATTAAAGACCAATCAATTCTACACATGAATCAGGGTGAATCTTTGAGAAAAACTTGAAAGTTTAGGTGTGATAAGAAAAACAAATAAAAATGAACCATTCTCCCATAGACTTTACATTGGCTCCAAAATCGCATGGATCCAGAATTTCTGGAAGTGCCCTCGCCACAACTGCACGTGCGCTGCGCTCGAAAATGATCACGTGACCAAATCCAGATGAGATCACCGTATTTATAGTCACCGTGGTTTTTAACTTTAAATTATGCTAAAACATTTACGGACGAAATGTTCAGTGTCAAAAATTGATGTGTCTGCCGTGTACTAAATTCCCACTTAACATTGAGCGCGTGATAAGCATTTTATGTACCTCGAATTTTCAAATGATAAAGATGATGAATCGGAGGATGCTGAAAAGCAAAAGCTCATTCCAATATTTGGACTACTTTACTTACGATTAAAATGTTTACATTCCTGTCATCTTATTGATCATTTATTTGTTCTTTTTATGAAAATAACTTTAGGCGTTGAGAACCGAGATAATTTCTATCTACCGTGCCTTAACTTACCAGCAACAGCAATCTATCTACGCCCTACGGTGGCAAGGGAGACTGTGAAAGAAGCGTAAGATGGATTCTAAACAATTCTTTTGTGATATACTGAAGGGCAAAGTGCAGAGAAGAGCGTACAAGTCCTGTTTTGTGCCAGGCTGTTGCAGCAGCACTTATGAAACTCCGAAAACGATCTTCGTTCATGTCCCGAACAACATTACCCTGAGGAGATGATCGTCTGCAATGGCAGGAAGAGCTGATGCAAGTACTTTGAAATCCACTATCAAGTCGGTGCTATTGTTGTAATGATCACTGTGAGGTGAGATATTTTGTGTAAGGGCTGAGTATAATGCCCAGGAGATGACCTCCATTCGCCCCCTGACCGGTCAGGGTTATAAAATTTGAGTGGATGGCGGTCCGTTTGGGGTTCAGATGTCAATTGTATTTTGTTACTGTCAAACAATACATGTTATGCTGGCAGCGAATGTGTGTAACGTCGGTTTTCGAAACAGAAGTTAGAACTGTAACGGCAGAGTGCTTGCTGGTCTCATCGTAAGTATTGTAAGTGTTGTAAGCAAAAGCATTGTCAATATTGTAAGTATTGTGAGCATTGATGTATGGTAGATATCACCTCACATGATCTCGGCTCAGATAACCCTATCCGGTGTCCCTGTCGGTAAATGGCACCTGGATCATTACAGATAAGATAATTTGTCATAATTCTTAAAGAATTGGGTGGTTTTGACTCGTTTACTCGAGGTGCAGGTCGCATTTCAATACTTTTCCATAGGCTTGCAATGTAAAGGTCACGACTCTGACCTAACCTCAGGTCACAGATAAAAATTCTGAGATATACGAACGACACATACTGCAGTCTGCAGGTACTGTTTTGAAGACTTGATGAGAGGAAATAACTTCGTGAAAAACTCAAGCTCTGACGTGTTTGCAAACTTTTCTGAGGTGGGGTCAACAAACCCGCTCTGGTTACCTGACCTGACCTGACCCGGCATTTTTTTTCTGAGATGTGCGCAATGAGCATTTAGGAAAAGTCACCAAATATGAGCTGAATGTCTCGTGGCGTTTGGCAATTGTACAAGAAAATCCTGAAAGGCCTCCCCGTCCGAAATAGGGTTAATGTGTATATGAAGAGTTGCAGATGCCAAACATACCCAGATCTAAGACTGCAGTTCCCAGCGCCGCTGCAACGTTTTTAAAACAAACATACATAGGACATACAAACATGTTTATTTGCATCTGTTTTGGATAATAGCAACTCATGGCGCCATCACCCGCGATAACTGTTAGGATTTGAGATATATTTTTTGTTTAGGCCATTAGTTTGGCTGTAATGTTTATTAATATTAGTTGGGCGGTGTTTGGTAGTTTTTATTTAACTTGTGGTATGTTGTGCTGATTGCGGGTTGTTCAAACCTTTCAAATGTAAGGACCTTATTGAACTCAACCCTACCCCTACACTACCCTACATACGACTGGACGCTTTCCAAGCCCACAAGCATGACGACGCCGAGATGGAATGTAGCCGGGAAATCACCCTCGCCATCTGCTCTAGAGCTAATCGTGTGGGGCGGCGTGTGGGGCGACGCTTAGCCTATGGGGGTGCACTTCTAGTGGATGGGGACGGGGGGTGCACCTGCACCCCTTTCATATGGAAAGTTACTTCCCTGATTACAGCTCCCCGTATTGCACCTAATCAGGGAACGGCCAGCAAACGGAGGAACTATTTGTGGATGACAGGCGAATAACCGCTCACGCAAGCAGCAGAGCTCCGCCCCGTCCAAACTGGCCAACAAAGCAGAGACAGAGGCAGCATCACATCTTCCATCAAAGAACTGGTTTCTGGCTTGGAAGATGAGCTCCATCTTTGCATCCGAGTCGGTGCTGTCAGGAATCAGCTGGTCTAATGGAGTGAGAGTAGTGAGACGACTAGCTATTGTATCAGAGCTGCCTGGTCTTCGTAGCATTTGCACCGATTCTTCTCGATCGGACTCTGAATTCTGTCCCTCCTGCGTATTACTTGAGGCATTGCTATGTAGCTAAGTCTTTGGCAGAGTTTCATTATCCATGCTTTGCAAACAGTGCCATAACAACACAGTTAATTAATCACCAAGCTGTTTTGCAAGTTCCAATACAGTTGAATCGCACGCGATTTGAGTGCAAAAATCAAGAAAAGTGCCAACTTGTTCCCGTAAAATATTTTGAATATTGACCTAAAAAAATGAGTAATTTCCAGATAAAATAACAGCGAAATCAGTTTTCGCTTGCCAATAAAACTCACAGATATTGAAGCTCCATTATTAAAGGAACATTTTAGTACATGCCATTCTTTATAAAACTTCTTAGCCACGCAATACCAGCGCAAAATAAAGAGACACTGAAAACACGACCAATCGCTCCGATTTACCATAGGAAAATACATAGACAATGTATGTCTCAACTGCGCCAAATATACAGACAGTTATATACCTACATGTGACGTCATGATTAGCCCGACCAATCAGAAGCAAGTTGTTTTCAGCCACAAATAATTAATTTCTGAACTAACTAGGCATTTTTTTAACAAAGTGATTTTAAATTAAATCATTAAAAATTCTGAGCTTTTTTATTTTACCAAAACATACAGAGCATGCAGATAGGTCCCAACCCTATTGTACTGGAATCCTTTATTGGCCATCATATATTGACCTTGATAAGATAAACGCATCATTCGCGCAATATTTGTCGCACTTTGATACCAAACTATTGCTTCCAAATGCCGACGTAAAGAAAACCTTTATGTGACGTCATAGAAACAGCGGATTTCCCAAAAAGTAAACAAAAATAAAAGTCTTATATCTCGAAAACGGGTGAATATTTTCCGGTAAAATTTGGTAGATGTTCATTTTCGCTCTTTGTGATTCACGCTACATCACTTTTATGCCAATTCATTAACTTTTTTGAAGGTGGGAGGGTCCCTTTAACATTAGATTTGAGTTGAGATAGCCAAAATGGGGTCCCTGGCTCACAATTACCGGTTTCGGCACTCACAACATCGAGAAATGCCTTAACTCCACTGGCGGATCCTGGGGGGGGTCCACGGGGTCATGACCCCCCCCAAAAGGTCTGAGAGGGTCATTTGACCCCCCCCAAAAGCCGAAGACCTAAATGCGCTATAGACGCCGTCTTGCATGCTCAAAATCACCTGTCAAACACTTCTGAGCTAATACCTTTGTTTTTCTGGATCGTGTTGCGTGAAAAGGCGTATTGAAGACCAGAATCTTACTCGTTTTTGTCTCAACCGTGCGAGCACCAGGGGATGATCCAGGAAAACTCCAAGGGGATGGTCATGAATTTAATTCGTGGTGCCCCTACCTATACGCAAAATTAAAAACTCAACGGATTTCGGTCACTTAATTTTGGTGATGTCCTATTTTCATTTTTTATTTTGTTTGTTTTATTTTTAGTGCCCCTGGGCCCTGGCAGGTCAAAATCACGTCTGAGGCGAAAGAAATTCACGGGAATCCCAAAAATCACGTCAGGACATTCAGGGCCCTCTGACCAGCCTGACAGCTAGGGCCCTTCTTACTTCCTGGGGCCTCCAGTGAATAACCGCTAGTGTCTGTGTCTGACCGCTAGGGCCCCTCTGACTCCTCAGTAGGTAGGAGGCCCTCTGTAGAGGAGGTCCTCTGTAGAAAGGAGGCCCTCAGTAGAGAGGAGGCCCCCTGTAGAGAGGAGACCCCTTTAAAGAGGAGGCCCTCTGTAGAGAGGAGACCTGCTGTAGAGAGAAGGCTCTATGTAGAGAGGAGGCCCTGTGTAGAGAGGAGGCCCTCTGTGGAAAGGAGACCGCCTGAATGCAGAAGGCCCTCTGAAGAGTGGAGACCCGCTGTAGAGAAGAGGCCCTCTGAAGAAAGGAGGCCCTCTGTAGAGAAGAGGCCCTCTGAAGAGAGGAGGCCCTTTGCAGAGATGAGGTCCTCTGGCTCTTTGAAGAGAGGAGGCCCTCTGTAAAGGAGGCCCTCTTAAAGGGAGAGACCCTCAGTAGAGAGGAAGCCCTCTGTAGAGAGGAGGCCCTGTAGCTTCTGTAGTTAAGAGGCCCTGTGAAAAGAGGAGGCCCGCAGTAGAGATCGGTGGTCCTCTGTAGAGAGGAGGCCCCCTCTGTGTTTTGACAAATGTTTTTGCAAATTTTTCGCGGCGCTTCGCGCCGCCGATTTATGTACATACGTACAGGTCAATACGAAATCTTGACTGTAATTACATAAACCAACCGTGTCAAATTGAATCAGAGTTCATATGTGTGCTGTAAAGGAACTCCGGCTTGTACTGCAATGCTAAAAGGGTGGTAAAATTTGTGTTTTGGAGCTGTGTTTCGACACATTCTTTTGCAAATTTTCTCGGCGCTTCGCGCCGCCGATTTATACACCAATCAATAAGAGAGAAATAACAGTGACTGTAATAACACCAACCGTGTCAAATTGAATCGGAATTCATATGTGTACTGTGAAGGAACTCCGGCTTGTACTAGCATGCTAAAAAGGTTGTAATATTTGTGTTTTAGAGCTGTGTTTTGACAACTTTTTTTTGCAAATTTTTGCGGCGCTTCGCGCCGCCGATTCATACACAGGTCAATAAGAGAGATCGTGACTGTATGCTACTATTTACTAATGCATTAGGCTAAAAGTGAGGTAACTATATCTACTTCTGGGTTTTTAAGTCGGTCGACCCGCCTCCCCCCCCCCCCCCAGTAAAAAATCCGTGGCGACGCTCCTATATAGGTGGGTTTCACTAACTAAAACTACTGAGCCGAGTGACTTACGATAAAACTTCATCTTATAAACGACGAAGATCAAATGTCATTTTTTGATCTCGACATACTCGCTCCCTACCCCCCCCCCCCGGTCGTCAGAATTCATTCACCAGACCTGGGATGTCGGCCGACTGGTGACCCCCCCCAAAACGACCCCCTAGATCCGCCCTTGCTTAACTCGAAAATATTGAACTTCAAAATTGCAGCATTTTGATTCAGAGGGGCTAATGCAAAGGAATACCCCTCTGAATGTGTGACGTCAGCGCAGATATCTAACGATTTTTAAATGTTTGACTAAAACGTTTTGTAACACGCGGTGGTATATGCTGCTTTACGCGCAACAAATGCCGCACTTTCAAATAAAGTCGCTATAGGAACAGCGGAGATCCCAAAAAGTAAACAAAAGTAAGAGTCTAATATCTTGAAAACCGGTGAATATTTTTCGATGAAATTTGGTAGATATTCATTTTTGCTCTTTCTGAACCGAGCGACATCACTTTCATGCCAATTCATTAACTTTTTTGAAGGCGGGAGGGTCCCTTTAACTTGCTAGCTCAATTCCGTCGGGATTTATTAACGAAAAACGCCAATAGTCGGTCAAAAAGACTCACGGGTGGTATCCCCGTAGGCAGCACGCACAAGACCTGTGATTGTAGGCATCCCATCACTCTGGGGGTGAAGAAGCCTCTTGGGGTGGTGAAGAAGGCAAGGAACTGGCCCCTAAACCAGATTGCTGTCAAACTATTTGATACTTGCGGTGGACAGCCGAATGATGCTCAGAGCCCTCAGAAGCTGTTAGTTGGTTGGACGCCAGGCTGTGACTTGTGCCATGCTTATCACGCAAATAAGCCCCCACGGGCCGGAGAGGTAGGGGTGTTTGAACACACCCTGTCGCCGCAATGTGCTCTGGTTTCATTTACACACGCCAGCGACACTGAAGTGTTTAGGCAGGACCGACGAAAACGAGTAGGGGGAATAGATAAGGATGGTGAGGAAGGCACCAGCCACTGCCTGATTCAGCCCCTCGATGGCGAGGCCACTGATGCAGGCAGATCAGTGATACTCCGGCGCCTCGAGATGAGACATAGGGCCTTAGGTAGGACTCCTCTCATTCAAAGGGTGCGACCTGTCGGCTCCGGCTAACCTTGCCATCAAGGCGCCGGAGCCGACTGTTGGCACCCCTTGAAGGAGGGGAGGCCCGTACCCACGTCTCGAGGGCGAGACACGGGAAAGCGAGTTCGAACCGAGTGTCTCGATGGCCAAACCCTCGGCCACCTCCCTCAATCACCCCAAGAGGAGGGAATGAAAAGATGACTTCCCAGGAAGGATGGGCGGGATGTGCAGGATTGTGCACCACCGCTCGCTGCTTGTAAGCTGCACCTCGACCCCGTAACCACTGTTTCACTGCCTTCACCAACACTGTTTCTCAATTGCACCTGATATAGGTATTGTGTCGCGACGAAGCACACCTGTTATAGTCCCTACGGCCCACCAAACCCCATCTCAGACAAGACTGGCTCGCCAGTCCGGCAGTGACCCGACATGACCTCGCCAGCGCCCGCGGCGCAGCCTGCACCAGCAGCCAATCGCCAGGCCGCCCGATCGCGTGGGTCACCGCCTGGGGCCGGCCAAACATAGCCCCCAGCGCCACGTGGCCTCAGCGTCCGGTCCGCACGCTGCGCGGCCCGGCCGGAGGATAAATTGATGCAGCTGTCGGCAACAAACCCCATGTTTTTGTTTTTGTTTTGAAAGCATCTAAAAAAACGGCAGTGTTCCTTTTTATGTAGCTTAAGCTTTTATGCACATCTTGTAGGAATTTCACATCTAAGCCGCTTAACCCTATTCCTGGCGGGCTCCGCCGGGACAAGAAACTGGCGGGGGGGGCTGATTCGGCCCCCCCCCCCTGAGATCTCGAGAACGAAGCAAGATAGCGACAAACGGTAAACGGCATCGGATACGCACGGTCAAGATCTACAATTTTTACTAAGGTCATTTTCAGGTCAGGTCAAAGATGACGTCACAGGGGTCGAAAAGGTCAAAATGGCGGCGCTAGATATGGAGAGAGTTTTTCTCGAATAACTTTCGAATTAGTCGAGATAGGAACAAACTAAGGGCATCATCGTGATCCTCTCGTCAATCCGCATCGAATGATATATATGTTGACCTCGCAAGGTCAAGGTCAAAGGTTGACCTCAGGTCACGTGACCTCGAGGTCATCATGTATATCATTCGATGCGTCTTGACGAGCTGAACACAATGAGACCATCCATGCGTCTGTATCTTGTTCCTGTACGGAGTTATTGGCCAAAAACCTTTGGTGACCTTTGATGACGTCACATGACCTCACAGCTTCCCAACAGCAAAACAGACCTCAAGGTAGTGAAGGTTGATCGTATATGAAGTCATGTATGGTATTTGGGGCCATTCCGACCCGTTTTAGTGGTAAAAACAGGGAGTTGATTTTTCCCCCATTGACTTATAATGGGGAGGTCGCGAAACTGACCTGACCTTAGGTCACCGATATCAAAATTCCGAGAGATACAACTTGCACATACTGGTACCCTAACTAAAGCCTGAAGAGAAGAAATTGATCGGTCAAAAACTCTAGCTCTGGCATGATTGCAAACTTTTCTGAGGTAGGGTCACCAAACCGCCTCTGGTGACCTGACCTGAGGTCAGATCAACTCAAAATTTTCAGACATGTTGCGTAGAAGCCTTTTAGGAAAAGTCAGAAAATTTGAGCTTCCTAGCTCAACGCGTTTGGGAGAAATAACCAAAAAACCTCAGGGGGGGGGCTCCTGAGGCCCCCCGCCAGGAATAGGGTTAAGGTAGGTCACCAGATCATTTCCAGTGACCTAACCTATAGGACTTACCTAAACTTAGTTTAGTTCCGGCAGGTTACAGTTCCTCTTGGGGGGGGGAGCACAGGGCCTCCGTCGTATCTCCGGAACAAATAATGGTCGGATCCGAAAAATTAAAATGGTATCCGAAAGATCTTACCAGAATGCACATTATACAGTCTGAACTTTTCACCTGTGACGTCACAGAAAGGTCTGACAAGGTCAAATCTGTCCAATGACGAGCAGTCTGCCATACAAAGTCAAATCTAGATTTCTAATATGACCCTGAAACTTGAAAGAAATAAATGATAAATATCATAGACCTGACCCATGAATAATCATGATCACCTGTAACGTCACAAGAGGGATCAGCGCCCTCAAGCAATAACATGGCACATGCTTAAATCGTAGGGAACGGCATGCTGGATTGCAATTTTCTTTTTTTACCCATGGTTCAGTTTTGGAGGCTATGTAGATTTATAACTTGTTTTTCTGCGATTTTTTCCACGAAAGACTTCTTCGACCGAAAATGGACGAACATGCTCTTAACTTGACTCATGACCTGAGATGACATAGGACGCATTTTTCAGGAGATGCGCGAACTTTATGTCCGGAGGGGTAGGCACCTGCTGAAATGGGCGAGTCAAAGTCGCGGCTGCTTTTGAGTAATCTCCAAAAACACAGGGGGCCTTTTGCCCCCTCCCCCCACGGGTCGCGTGTTAAAACCCGCGCCCCGTAGGGAGGGGGCCGAAACGGCCCCCCCCGTCCTTTTCCGTCGATATCTCCTAAGCGGCTAGAGATATCGCCACCAAACTTTGAGGACCCCTCCGGGCATCAATTTTACACATTGTTACCAAAACATTTTCCAGAGGCTATGATAGGTTGGCCACAAATGACGTCAGAATGACGTCATGTTTTGCCATTTTCGACCGAAAAAAGACCTTCGCGAGAATAGCTGTCAGGCCTACAGCTTTGAAGATACAGAAAAATGAACAATACAAAAAAGGTGTAGAATTGACAGGGCTACAAAACTATTATCTCGGATTTTTAAAATTTTGGAGTTTTGACCCCCAAAAATCAAAAAAGCAATTTTTTAGATAAATTTGCCAAAAAAATCCAAAACGTTTTTTTAGTTTCGAAAAAAAGGAATATATGTGTTATAGTCAGGGGGAGACACTCGCCTTGGCCGTATATGGGCCAGAATGTCTAACGATTTCCGCCATATTGTGTATACCAAAGTCTTGAAAAGTTGATCACTGCAATCAAACTGCAAGCATGAAGCAGCAGCACTTTTGAGTAGTGTACCTCTCACTAACTGCACCTCTGCTACCGTACATGCAATTTATATTTCTGGTATACACAACATGGCGGAAATCGATAGACAAAAACAAGTCACCAATGCTCCTTCCAGTATATATTAGAGTTCAGTGGTTATAGTTTGTTCCATATCAAGCTTGCAGCTGGAGTTTCTTCGGCAGATCCAAGGCCATATGGCAGATCGCTCCTGCGCTCAAGAATTTGCGTCTTAAAATGTAAGAGCTGTATATACAGAAATCGCGCACGGCTTTCAGCAGGGCACTTCGACTGCCAAGTTGAAACGGAACAGAGTATAGTAGGTACCTACCGACTTCCATCTACATACCAAATTTCAGATCAATATCTTGTTTTTTGGCCAAGTTATAGCGAAAAAAAAAAACTGTTCAAAAATGATGACGTCAAATTTTTAAACTCAATTTTTGGCAATTCTAGACCACGTAGAGCAAAACAAAGACCACCATTAGACTCCCCGTGACGAGCCACATCGAATCGATACCCATTTTATGCAACAATATCAATTTTGAAACTTGACCTAATTTGACCTGACCTCGAACTGACCTTCACCAAAACGTGACCTAAGCTGGCCACAAAGGCTGCCTGACCCACATAATCGCATTTGTCATGTAAAATGAACCATAAAACATGTATCACACGACACTTTCATATTGTGACCCCCAACATACTGGTAGGGTAGCCTGGGGCAAGACGCCCCAGATAATTTATTTTGCTACATAACTTTTGCCCCACATCACCTGGAAGGCCAAATTTGTGCTCAATGCGTTCTTTGGACATTTTACTTTAAATTCCACCCGTCAAATTCATTCACTTATGATCGAACTCCCAGCTAGGAAGTGATTTGTGAAGCAACTGAAAATGGGGCATTTTGCCCCAACCCCAGGGCAAAACGCCCCACGGCCTGGGGCAAGAAGCCCCATACTCTAGATTAAAGATTAAACATGCTAGTTGACTAAATCTTATATGAGACCTTATATGTTAGACCTTGGGAGGCACGGCTCTAGGAAGTTAGCACATTCCATCCTGTCAGGTGTTCAGCTATGACACTATTGTATGAGCAGGTTTTTCACCTGGCTCATAAGGCCAAATAATAAATTATTGCAATGCAAATGTTAACAAAATACTTCCTTTGCCATTAATTTGCCGAGAAAAGCACATAAAATTGCATAGAAACTTACTGTTCGCCAGTTACCGAACATTAGGAAGTGGGTATTCGGAACAACACATGAGGTAAAACGCCCCATGGGGCTTTTTGCCCCGCGACCTACTGGGGCGTTTTACCCCATCACGTAGTTCGGTCAGAGAACAACGCCTTGCACTCCAGCAAGAGATAATTTAAAACGGACCAACCCATTATTATAAGCGTTAGACACTAGTTGTTCAAAATACATAAAAGTCGTTAACCTGATGTGGACAATAAAAGAACGCTATGATGCATAATCTGACTGCAAAACATAAAAATCACTCCAAAAACAAATTTTTGGCTATATCTCCCTAAAGAGTTATCACAATTTCTTTCCAGTTTGCTCATATAATGATCATATAGTACACGTTTTATAGAGGATATGATGTTTCCCCAGAACCTTGCCAGTTCCGAGAAACATCGGTGAGGCGTTTTACCTCGCCGGGGCGACTTGCCCCGGTCTACCCTACCCTAACTAAAGCCTGAAGAGAAGAAATTGATCGGTCAAAAACTCTAGCTCTGGCGTGATTGCAAACTTTTCTTAGGTAGGGTCACCAAACCGCCTCTGGTGACCTGACCTGAGGTCAGATCAACTCAAAATTTTCAGACATGTTGCGTAGAAGCCTTTTAGGAAAAGTCAGAAAATTTGAGCTTCCTAGCTCAACGCGTTTGGGAGAAATAACAAAAAAAACCTCAGGGGGGGGGCTCCTGAGGCCCCCCCCGCCAGGAATAGGGTTAACCCGCGCCCCGTAGGGCTATCGGCGGATCCTACCACCCGTAGGGGGGGGCGTTTCGGCCCCCCCTAAGATCTCGGAAATTTACCGGCCGATTTTCAAAATTCAAACGGCGTTCGATAGCCCCACCGGGGAACTACCTTGTGACCAAATTTCTTTGACCTAGGTTAAACCGATGACGTCACAGGTCAGGTCAAAGGTCGGATTTTCACCGTTCACAGGCATTTCAAGAAATGTGTTGTGAAATCGAGTAAATTGGTAAGTTATTGAAAACGATCGATAATACATTGTTCGTCAAACACATACTTCGCTATCTGAGGTCACTGATACCAGGTCAGGTCACAGAGGTCAGGTCACTGGGGGTCACCTGGGGCCTATGTGCAATTTGTATATCTCGGAATTTTGATATCGGTGACCTAAGGTCAGGTCAGTTTCGCGACCTCCCCATTATAAGTCAATGGGGGAAAAATCAACTCCCTGTTTTTACCACTAAAACGGGTCGGAATGGCCCCATATACCATACATGACTTCATATGCGATCAAACTTCACTACCTTGAGGTCTGTTTTGCTGTTGGGCAGCTGTGAGGTCATGTGACGTCATCAAAGGTCACCAAAGGTTTTTGGCCAATAACTCCGTACAGGAACAAGATACAGACGCGTGGATGGTCTCATTATGTTCAGCTCGTCAAGACGCATCGAATGATATACATGATGACCTCGAGGTCACGTGACCTGAGGTCAACCTTTGACCTTGACCTTTCGAGGTCAACATATATATATATATATATATATATTATATATATATCATTCGATGCGGATTGACGAGAGGATCACGATGATGCCCTTAGTTTGTTCCTATCTTGACAAATTCGAAAGTTATTCGAGAAAAACTCTCTCCATATCTAGCGCCGCCATTTTGACTTTTTCGACCCCTGTGACGTCATCTTTGACCTGACCTGAAAATGACCTTAGTAAAAATTGTAGATCTTGACCGTGCGTATCCGATGCCGTTTACCGTTTGTCGCTGCGATGTGTAGTTTTTGAGATCTGAAGGGGGGGCCGAATCGGCCCCCCCCCCCCCCGCCAGTTTCTTGTCCCGGCGGAGCCCGCCAGGAATAGGGTTAAATTAAGCTCCGATGTAAGTATTGTTCGGCCTTCACGCAAGTGTTCAAAATTGGGGCGGAAAACCCATTACGCCGGAGTATGATCAAGTTCAGGTTCAGGGCGATCTGCCGGTCGGTGACGGGCTGCTATAAAGCGGCGGCTCCCTCCCCGCCGTTCAGTCGGCATCGACGCTCACTCGTGCTGTTCCCGGGCGACGCGCAGTCCCTCTCGGTAAACCCCCGCGACCGGCCAGCTCGGCGGCGACAGTGTGCGACACTCGACACCCGCCGTGTGCGACACCGGACACCTACAGCTCGACACCAGGCGCCCTCGACTCTGGCCGCCGTCAGACGCTGCAGCATGCCGGACTTCACTCAGATTGCACTCGGTAAGGATGCTTCATGTGGGAATGCGTGTGCTTAGTTGTGTGCTATGTATGGAAAAGGAGGGGTAACGTCACTCCAAAATACAAGTGGAACAAGAAAACACAATGGCTACTTGGACTACCTCATAAGGAATTATAACTATGTCAAAAATTCGACAACAATTATGACAGTCATTCGAAGATTGAAGGCTTCATAGTTTCTATTTTTACGTTTATGTAGGATATCGACATCCAGTTGTAGTTCTCATAGCGCGGTTGACAAGCGCCAACTGTATAGAATAAAAATACCAAAAATGTATTATGTTTTGCTACAGTTTGGCATTTTTTAATGGTTTTTAGAGATTAATCAAAAATGTTTTATACATTAGGTAGTGTTAACCTGCGACCCGTTGGGCTATTGGTGAGCCTTACGCATCCGTTGGGGGGGGGGGGGGGTTCGGCCCCTCCTCAGATCTCGGAAAGTTACCGACCGATTTTGAAAATTCAAACGACGTTCGATGGCGTCACCAACGAACTATCTAACGACCAAGTTTTGTTGACTTAGGTGGAGCCAATGACGTCACAGGTCAGGTCAAAGGTCGCATTTTTCACCGATAACGGGCCTTCTAGAGAATGCGTAGGCTAGAGAATGCGTATAGAATGCGATAACATAACATTTAATAATAGGTATGTTATCGAAAATCATCGGTGCAACGTTGGTCGCCTAATGCATATATGCTGCTTAGGTGGTCACTTATGCCAGGTCAGGTCACAGAGGTCAGTCACAAAGGGTCACAACATGGAGCCAACTACACTAGGGTCGTGTGATGCATGTTTTATGACCAATTTTACATTTCCAATTCAATGATGTGGGTTACACGACCCTTAGGGCCGGTTTAGGTCCCGTTCTGGTGGAGGTCAGGTCAAAGTCAGGTCAAAATAAGTCAAATTTTGAAGTTAATATTTTTGCATAAAAAGGATGTCCATACGATGCAGCTCATCACGGGGACTCTAATGTTGGTCTTCGTTTTACTCTGCGTGGTCTATAACGGTTAAAAGTTGCGTCTGGAAAAATTTTACGTCATAAATTTTGATCAGTTTTTTCGCCATAGCTTTGCCAAAAATGAAGCTATCGAGCTGAAATTAGGCATGTGAATAGCAAAGCAATAGTTCTATAACATATGTTCGTTTTTTCAAAATGTTGAAAATTTTTGGTATTTTTTGGTGTTATGTCTAAAAATCACTTTTTAAAATTTTAGGGTGAAAATTTAAAATTTCCGAGATAGCAGTTTTGTAGCCCTGTTAATTCTTCACCTTTTTATGCTTAACATTTTTCTCTATCTCCTAAACTAAAGGCGTGACAGCTCTTCCCACGAAACCTTTTTAGGGTCAAAATTGGCAAAACATGCATCGACGGGGGTCTGCGCCAACTTCGCACCGACGGGGGGGGGGGGCGGATGACCGCCCCCTTGAGATCTCGAGAACGAAGCAAGATAGCGACAAGCGGTAAACGGCATCGGATACGCACGGTCAAGATCTACAATTTTTACTAAGGTCATTTTCAGGTCAGGTCAAAGATGACGTCACAGGGGTCGAAAAAGTCAAAATGGCGGCGCTAGATATGGAGAGTTTTTCTCGAATAACTTTCGAATTAGTCAAGATAGGAACAAACTAAGGGCATCATCGTGATCCTCTCGTCAATCCGCATCGAATGATATATATGTTGACCTCGAAAGGTCAAGGTCAAAGGTTGACCTCAGGTCACGTGACCTCGAGGTCATCATGTATATCATTCGATGCGTCTTGACGAGCTGAACACAATGAGACCTTCCACGCGGCTGTATCTTGTTCCTGTACGGAGTTATTGGCCAAAAACCTTTGGTGACCTTTGATGACGTCACATGACCTCACAGCTGCCCAACAGCAAAAAAGACCTCAAGGTAGTGAAGGTTGATCGTATATGAAGTCATGTATGGTATATGGGGCCATTCCAACCCGTTTTAGTGGTAAAAACAGGGAGTTGATTTTTCCCCCATTGACTTATAATGGGGAGGTCGCGAAATTGACCTGACCTTAGGTCACCGATATCAAAATTCCGAGATATACAAATTGTAGCTACTAATGACCTAATGACATCCTGCAACTTTCAAAGGCCTCCGACATTTACTGTAGCCCTGGCACGGTGACAAAGTTGCAAAAAAGTGACTTGAAGTTGGGTCATTCAAAGTGACCTGGTGACCTGACCTTAAAAGGTAGGAGGTTCAAACTTGCACACCATGTGTAAAATTGATGAAGGAATAGTCATACCAAATTTCGCGGCGCGTATTCCCGCTATTCGCGAAAAACCTCAGGGGGGGCGGATATCCGCCCCCCCCCCCCCGTCGGTGCGCGGGTTAATTCTGACGTCATTTGCGGTCAACGTATTACAGGCTTTGGAAAATATTTTAGTCACAAGGTGTATAATTTTTGCCTGGAGGGGCCCTGAAATTTTTGTGGCGATATCTGCTATACTTTGGGAGATACCGACTGAAAGGAGAGGGGGGCCGTTTCGACCCCCCAAAGGGGCGCGAGTTAAAAGCTTACTTTTTACTTTTTTAGTTAAAACAGCCTTCGAACATGGTGAATCGTTTAACATCACTATTTTAGCTGCACATCAAAATACGCCTCGATGTGCTGGATCCGAAGAGTTCCATTACAAAAACTGAATCGCTGCAAAGCAGTAGCGGCGGAACACCTTCAATTAAGGGGGGGGGGGGGGGCACTTCCAACTTTCGGTCCCATTCTTTCCATGCAACGCCCATAGGGCTAATGTTAAAATGCCCAAATCAAAGGGGGCACGATGCCCCGGTGCCCTCCCCGTTCCGCCGCCCATGCTGCAAAGTGCTAAAGAACTGTTAAAAACTGGTTGTATGTAACTCCTACCTATCGTTTAGCAAAACGAAACAGTTATTGATGCAGAAAAGACATTTAACTCGCGCCGTGCTGGGGGGCGCTCTTACGGCACGCCCCCCTCAGGTTTTTCGCAAATAGCTTAAAAACGGCGGCGCGCAGCGCCGCACACCTGTTCATATATCATTTCCGCACATGCTCAGAACCGATTCATTCAAGGTCAGGTCACCACACTCACCAGGTCACGTCAAGTGGCGTTACTCAGAAAAAGTTCAAAGGCTCGCTTTAGCCACACCGACTGAACGATCACTTTCAAACTTTCAGCGATTGATATGAGTAACAGAATGTATAAAATGTATATCTCGGATTTTTTATGTGAGCTAAGGTCAGGTGAATTTTGCGACTATCCATTAAAAATCGATGGGAGAAAATTGAAATGCACCTTTTTTGGACGAATGTCGTTCAAAACGCTCTCAAACATCGGTTTGCACGTAAAGGCCTGGCTACACTATGCGTTTTCTGCGTGCGTTTTTTGCGAGTTTGCGTGATCTGCGGAATATCGTTCTAGAAAGAAACGACATTACGTTTTTGTTAGATGTTTTTCATATACCTAAACTTTTAATTAACATAAACGTTTTATTAACTTTAATATAAATATTAAAGAAGTTAAATTAATAATAACATTTTTCTATAACGATATTACGCAAAACACGCAAACTCGCAAAAACACGCACGCAGAAAACGCATATACCTACTGTAGCCATGACACACTGAATCGGAAGAGATGTTCCGACCTGAGCCCACCGCGCAAGTGCCCACTCTGACCTGCTCCGTTGGCCACTGAATATGGCTCCGGCCGCCCTGTTAGACCCCTATAGGTAATCACACCCGCCCGGTTCATCGCCAGTGGTGCTGGTCGCTCTGCCCGACCCGCTCTGAGCTACTGTCCGACCCACTCGGAGCTACTCTGTTGGTCGGCACTCGGCACTCGGCAGTAGCCGTTTTCACAACGGGCTATCCGGCGAGTGCTCCTAATTTGACCAAATCTGCACCTAATCTCTTTTACAGCAAATATCCTGATTTTATGAATTTATTTCAGTGTTTTAATCGATAATACTCTCTGATAATATGACAAAGCAGGGATAGGTATAAGCAATTAGTGCAGCCCTAGCTGACAGCTACTAAGAGACACACTGAAACTAATTTGACCAAATCTGCACCTAATCTGCACCAAATGTGCACCAAATGTGTACCAGATGGCCGTCGTGAAAACGGCTAGTACAGCTAGTGTCAGACCCCCTCTGAGCTGTACTGATGACCGGCAGTGATTCAGGCCGCCCTGCTGCCCCTCTCTGACCTGCCCCGTTGACCGGCAGTGATTCTGGCCGCCCGTCCCTGCTGCCCCTCTCCGACCTGCCTCCGACCTGCCCCGTAACAGGGCGGCCAGAAGCACTGCCGGCCAACGCGTTGGCCGGCAGTGCTTCTGGCCGCCCTGTTAGGTCCCTGCTGCCCCTCTCTGACCTGCCCCGTCGACCGGCAGTGCTTCTGGCCGCCCTGTTAGGTCCCTGCTGCCCCTCTGTGACCTGCCCCGTCGGCCGGCAGTGCTTCTTGTTCTGGCCGCCCTGTTAGGTCCCTGCTGCCCCTCTGTGACCTCTCTGCCCCGTCGGTCGGCAGTGCTGCTGGCCGCCCTGTTAGGTCCCTGCTGCCCCTCTCTGACCTGCCCCGTCGACCGGCAGTGCTTCTGGTCCCCCTGTTAGGTCTCTGCTGCCCCTCTCTGACCTGCCCCGTCGGCCGGCAGTGCTGCTGGCCGCCCTGTTAGGTCCCTGCTGCCCCTCTCTGACCTGCCCCGTCGGCCGCCAGTGCTTCTGGCCGCCCTGTTAGGTCCCTGCTGCCCCTCTCTGACCTGCCCCGTCGACCGGCAGTGCTGCTGGTCCCCCTGTTAGGTCTCTGCTGCCCCTCTCTGACCTGCCCCGTCGGCCGGCAGTGCTGCTGGCCGCCCTGTTAGGTCCCTGCTGCCCCTCTCTGACCTGCTCTGTTGGTCGGCAGTGCTTCTGGCCGCCCTCAGTTAGGTCCCTGCTGCCCCTCTGTGACCTCTCTGCTCTGTTGACCGGCAGTGCTTCTGGCCGCCCTGTCGGTGGCCGGCGCCGAGCGGCTAGAGGACGCCGTCCAGGGCGTCCCCGGACAGGACTACCCGATCTTCGCCGAGGTGCCCGACACCGGCTTCAGCTGCGACGGCAGGATCAACGGCGGATACTACTCGGACCCGGCCGCCCAGTGTCAGGTCAGTTAGATATGGGAGGTCAGTGTCAGGTCAGTGTCAGGTCAGTGTCAGGTCACTGGTCAGTCAGACGTGAAGGCCAGTGTCAGGTCCAGTGGCGCAGCCAGGATTTCGTTTCGGGGGGGGGGGGGTCATCGCCTCCAAAGCGGGCCCCCTAGTGTGCGGGCCCCCACCCATTTTTCAGAATCTTTCCATATTTCATACGCATTCTGCTGAGCGGGCCCCCTTTACCTACACGATAACCCTGAGCGAGTTTGAATCGGAAAATTTTGATAGAACAATAGCTCGGTAATCACCCGGTGTTCAATTTCTACGCGAATTGACCATGACAGAAATATGTTACTATGAGGTAAGAATTCGTATCTTTCGAGGCCGAAATGTGCCCCTTCCGCAATATGCATAGCATATATGCAAACGGAGCTGTAGCCTGCTTCTATCGGACAAGATTTAAGTAGTTCCATATGCCTGTCCTAAGTCATCTATTGGCTGCTGTAGAAGATTGTGCGTTTATCCTTCTTCATTACGTAAATTCGATCACAAGAAGTTTTAAACCTCGCCGGCACAGAGGGGAGGGGATGATGCAACCCCCTAAGCAGGGATGCGGAGCCGTGGAAATTTCAGACGGCTCCGGCTCCGGCTCCGGCTCCGGAGAAAAAAAAAATCGGCTCCGGCTCCGGGTGAAATGTCATGGCGGCTCCGGCTCCGGCTCCGGCTCCGAGTAAAATGATCCGGCTTCGGCGGCTCCGGCTCCGGCTTCTACTCAGTACATCCCCTATGCGATCAAATAAATACGGGTGGAAGAAAAAAGGCGATGGGATTGGTACACGTTGCTTCTGTATTTGTATAACAGGGCTATTTTGAATACCACATTGTTTTACGCCTTGTACTGTCAAACCGAACTAGGTAAATAATTGTTTCCTCCTTAAGAAAAGGAGCCGGAGTCGCCCCCTTTTTGACGGCTCCGGCTCCGGCTCCGGCTCCGGGCTATATTGTTTCACGGCTTCGGCTCCGGCTCCGGCTCCGGGCAAAATATGCCGGCTCCGGCGGCTCCGGCTCCGGCTCCGGCTCCGCATCCCTGCCCCTAAGGGTTTTCACGAATAACTTGCGTAAAAAACGGCCGATCGCGACAACACTTTCACTACCCTCGCGTTGATCAGTTTTACACCTACCCTAGAAATTGCATGACCCTGACTCAAATGACCTTTCACCTGTGATCTAATTTCCGAGACCATGTTTGGCCAGAATCGCGATTCGGCGTATGCCGACTCGCATTAGCCGCGCGTTTGCAGTCTTTTCGTGGTTTCAAGCGTTCAAACATGTGAGTTGATGCTGCTCCCATGCATTAGAGTGGGTGTCAAGGTCACCTAAAGGTCAGGTCAAGTCATTGACCTATGACCTCGGTACTTTTTCAAATTATACATATGTCTAGGCTAGTTTTTGGAGCTGAATTCGAATTTAGCAACCATTTGAACATTCACGAAGTAGTTTTGGTGCCTTCGTAACATGTTACGAAGCTGCTAGAGGCGGCTGACACGTAGGTACTACAAATACCCGGCAGGACCCCTACTGGTTGACCTGACCTGACCTGACCCGACCTGACCTGCATTTAGCATAAAGACATCATCTGTGATCAAAACTAACATGATAACTATTCGTGATCAGCACCCCGAAAAACCCTATAGCACCCACACTTCACGACGTTCTAACAGGTCCCGATTTTCCCGATTTTTGGGTCATTGACCTGACCTGGAAGGTCAACCAATGACCAAGAACCTTAAAATTGAGTATCAACGGCTTACTCTCGTCACGGGCAACACGTTCGTTTTTTTCCGCGAAGCTCTAGCTCGATCATGGGCCAAACGCGGGGGGGGGGTCGTACCGTACCACCCTCCCAGTTGTGCCCTCGAAGGACGCAAAATGGCTGGAATGGCTTGTGCCGGCGAGGGTTAACGCGCTCATATGGGACATGTATTGCCTTGGGCCGGGTTTGTTGTGGTGTGGTGATGTGGTGACGTAGATTCTGTCTGCTATCGAGGTCCCGGCATGGTGTTACTTAGCGCGGGGTACAGGCCAGACCGTTGCGCCTAGTGCGCTGAAATTTTCGCGATTTATAGATCAAGAATGGGCAACGTACCTTTGAGGGTCTCAGCTCGATCGGATCGATAGCGAGCACATGGCGCGTGATTAAAAAGTGCAAATTCGCGTCATAGACTTTACAATACATGTATGAATCGGCTTGCAAAATCGTGCGAAAATGGCTAAATTTGCCCGACACTGGCCCGGTCCCCGTGCAGTATCTCGGTAACCGTGGGCCCGATGGGGAACACAGTATCGTCTAGAGAATCGAACGGGCTATCGAATGGTGTGCGGTGCAGGGATGGCACGCGCCACGTGCACCCGTGAGGGCAATTATGCTGGAAAATTGACGTTTCGGACAGATTTGGGACTTTATGCTATTTTCGGGTGACTGTTTGACGGAGCGGGTTCTAACAACGCCTGTTGGCAAAAGAAATGCACAGCCTCGCATGGAAAAATTGTGAAAAGCTAATTGATCAAAAACAAGGTGGAACAAATCGCTGGAGAAAATGATATTTGTTAATGACTTAATTACACGGGTTTTACTGCATAACCTGGTACGTTTGACAGTTAAAAATGGCATAGTTGGAAAGAGCATTCAATTTTGTCCAAAATCCAACCATCGCTTTTGCATGACGAGCAGCAGTATTCTTAAAAATATAAATGTTTCAAACCTCTACATAGTAACTCATCGATGGCTTTCATTTTTCAATAACCTACGTCAACCTATGTTATAATACACTTGGCATGTTCTATAGTAGATCGCATTGTTATCAGACACGAGCACCTCGATGCGATGGATATTTTTTTCCCAAACCAAAATGCCTAGCCGTCAAAAAGCAATCGACCGAAATGGATACATAACCCACGGACACAAGACCAACCAAACGCCCACCGATCGAAAATACCCCTTATTCGCGTTGCGGAGCAAGCGGGTCACCCTAGCGGGCCCCATTCAACCGGGGACCCGGGCCCTATCCACACGGGGGCGCGGGCCCTATCCACATGGGGGCCCGGGCCACGTTCACCTGGGGCACCGGGCCCCGTCCACCAGGCGACCCGGGTCCCATCAATCCGGGGGCCCGGGCCCCGTTCTCCCGGGGGCCACCCGGGGGTCCGGACCCCGTCCACCCGGGGCCCGGGGCCCGTTCTCCCGGTAGCCCAGGCCCGTTCTCCGGGAGGCCCGGGCCCGTTCTCCCGGGGCCCGGACCCATTCACGGGGGCCCGGGCCCCATCCAACCGGGGTTCCGGGCCCCGTCCACCAGGGGCCCGTTCTCCCGGGGCCCCGGACCCATCCACGGGGGGCCCGGGCCCGTTCTCCCAGGGGCCCGGGCCTGTTCTCCCGGGGGCGCGGAGCCCATCCAACCGGGGGTCCGGGCCCCGTCCACCCGGGGTCCGGACCCCGTCCACCCGGGGCCCGGGGCCCGTTCTCCCGGGGCCCCGGACCCATCCACGGGGGGCCCGGGCCCATTCACACAGGGGGCCCGGACCCGTTCTCCCAGGGGCCCGGGCCAGTTCTCCCGGGGGCCCGGGCCCGTTCTCCGGGAGGCCCGGGCCCGTTCTCCCGGGGGCCCGGACCCATCCACGGGGGCCCGGGCCCATCCATCCAGGGGGTCCGGGCCCGTTCTCCCAGGGGCCCGAGCCAGTTCTCCCGGGGGCCCGGGCCCCATCCAACCGAGGGTCCGGGCCCCGTCCACCCGGGGCCCGGGGCCCGTTCTCCCGGGGGCCCGGACCCATCCACGGGGGGCCCGGGCCCCATCCACCCAGGGGACCCGGGCCCCATCCACCCAGGGGGCCCGGGCCACTTCTCTCGTCCGGTTAGATTAGGACCTCTCTCCTCCCTCCCTCTCTCTCTCTCTCTCTCTCTCTCTCTCTCTCTCTCTCTCTCTCTCTCTCTCTCTCTCTCTCTCTCTCTCTCTCTCTCTCTCTCTCTCTCTCTCTCTCTTTCTCTCGAGCGGGCCCCTGACAGAAATTTCGGGGGGGTCAGCTGACCCTCTGACCCCCCCCCCTGGCTGCGCCACTGGTCAGGTCAGTCAGATGGGGTGACGAGACTTTTAGATATTCATTATGCTACTGCATGCCAAGGAGAAGGTGTCCTAACCGTCCTTAATCCATATTTGTATCGGAAAACTTAATTAAACCTTTACACCAGCACCCAAACTGCGTCAGTTTTAAAAGATATTATCGATATTTTAATATAAACATAACTCAAGAGTCTGGCTGTATTGACTACCCTATAATGGATCAATTCTAGTAGATCATATCAGCTCTCATACGCCAGAGTCGATCGGCTATCAAACCGTTATAACCGTCGTCAATATAAACGGCGAGAAAATATTTGAAGGAACAATCGTATCAGCGAGTACCTTTACCAAGGCCGTTTACCACTCCCACGCACAGTTGCCTGTAATTTCGAATCGGGCCGATCCGCCCGGATGGGTATCTCTGCCAATGACAGCTCCAGAGCGCCCCACCCACCGATCACAAGCCCTCCCCCGTCGTCCCCAATCGAGCGTGTGACGTCACCCCGCCGTTACGTGACGCGTGTCGCACACGTGGGGCACTTTCGATTTCGCGCGTCGGCGCGTGGACCGTCGGCCGACGGGGCTGCGTCGGTGGCCATCTGTCGGTGGATGACGCCGGGTGACGCCGGCGGCAGTGTCGTTACGTCAGAGGATGACGCGAGTGGACTAACGAGTCCAGGGAGAGACAGACGGCACGGCGACAGGTGTCCGGGACACCGCGGGGCACCGGGCCGACAAACGGGCGGACAGACGGACAGACGGGCGGACGGGCGGACAGACGGACGGACGGACGGACGGAGGGATATTGAGAGCGGGTTGGCCGTGCTTGTTCCAGTGCCATGCACTTTACAGTTTACTTCATTGTTTTATATGAGATAATCATTCCGTGATTGCTAATTTTTGGATTCGAGTAAACGATACCAGATGTTATAAGAGCCAGGCATGCCTGCATTTTATGACAACTGATATTGTTTACTTGAATCCAAAAATTAGCAATCACGCAATGATTGTCGTTCCAAAAACTGTGATACGGGCGTGACGTCTATTTTCAGTATTTCCATTGAGCGGTAATCGCCACGCACTTTGTATGTGGATCGCTCTTAAATGTAAATACAATACAATACAATACAACGTTGTGAAATATCTAATGGAGCCCCACACCTGATGGGAACGGATGGAGGGGGGGGGGGGAGCGGCCGCGGGACACAGGACCACCATACGCTCCGGTCACCGCGCCGGCGCAGGGCCTGTGTTCACCGTTCCGGCCGGCCCGGCACGCTGCTGACAGGGACGCCCTGTTCCGGCTGACCCGGCACAATACGATAGAGGCGGCAGTTTTCCGAGCCATCTGAGCGTGTTCGGTTCTCAGCGCAATGCCGCGTCACTCGGACACGGCCGATAGCCAGTCACCCATCGCAGCTCGCTCCGATTACAGGACGGCACTGGAACGCGCAATCGGAAAATTATCCCTCACCCCCCACCCACCCACACTGGCGAATAGGGCGAATGCCACTGTTTTGTCCCATTTACACTATTTTGGGTATTGTGTGTGTCAATCTCCTGAAAGTGGTTCATTAGAAAATTGCTAAACTCCCGCTTCGGCTCGCATCAATAGCGCCGCGGTAAATGTCTGGATGAAATCCGAAAAAAAATAAACGTCATAAACCTCATTCGCTTCACTATATCAAGGCCCTCACTACATAAGGAGATTGACATAAAAAACAGATTGCGCTCAATCATGAACGGTAGGTCGATACTAACAGAGTATCTTTCCTTCTCACAATCATAATTCAGCACCCTTCAAACCTGCAGCTAGCAGCTGTCGTTGGTCACGTGACGGCTCCACTCGCCTCCAACCCCGGTCATATGACGTAACTGATGCCGTTCTCTCTGGCACCCATCACCGTGCTGGGAGAGACGGGTATAAATGCTCCGCCCGGCCGGCAGATGTTCGGACACTGCTCGAACGGCCGAGAGAAGAACTAAAGGCACCCGACGCTGTCAGTGAACCAGCTGATACCGTTTTATTGGGACATCACTGCTTGTAAAGGCCGGACCGGGGCGGAGTAGCAAATCTGGATCAAGAAAGAATGATAGCCTGAGCCTGTCGATATTTCGGCTTTCAAGTGACGGATAGGTATATCTGTCTCAGTCAGCTGCTAGCTAATTGCTAGCTGAAGCGTAAACCGAATGGACACAGTAATCGGTGTTATCTGTCGATGCTTGCGTCATCTTTTTTATTTAATGCGTCCAATGGTATAATGCGTCCAATGAACTGATCGCGCCACCTGTTGGCCACTCTGTCGCTGTGATGAAGACGCGCCTTGCGGTACAGTATCATGACAGGCGCAAACCTTCACCGCCATCTATTGGCAGAATAAGTAACTACATTCAGGTGATGTCATCCGTGGGAAGATGCCTACGTCTCGTCTTAAGTATTTACAATTGCAAGCGCCACAGAGCGGCGAGTAGGTACCTACTATAAATTCGGCGAGCTTCGATGCTATATATTCGAAACAATATTGTGCCGTTTTCTAAATAAGCTAGTAGTTAGGTACTTTCGTCCTTTTCATCTTTTAAATCGTGGGATTTTACACTAACCTGAACCCAAGGCTGAGGAAGCGTGATTCTAAGACATAGGTACAGGGGTGCTAATCATAATCAAAGATTGATATACACCAGTATACTGGTGTTTATCGTCTTATAAGACGATAAACACCATTAAACACCATTATCGTCTTATAAGACGTGTTTATCGTCTTATAAGACGATAAACACGTCTTATAGGCCGCCTTTTTGGGGTGACAAACGGCGAGCGAGAGTCCTGCGCGTCGGCTAATGGGACGT
The DNA here is from genome assembly GCF_019059575.1 of Amphibalanus amphitrite. Classification (NCBI taxonomy): domain Eukaryota; kingdom Metazoa; phylum Arthropoda; class Thecostraca; order Balanomorpha; family Balanidae; genus Amphibalanus; species Amphibalanus amphitrite. The sequence continues at coordinate 630,366 of NW_024881749.1, forward strand.
GGTATTTCCAACTGACTTATCACCTTTCCGTGCTTCTATCCTCAGTCAGGATACTGAAATCCTTCTCCTCCACGCCGCAACCCCCCTCCGGGCTGGACAGGCAGCTTTATCTCATGCGTCCCTTGGAGCGGCACCGCTGCTCCTGAGGGAGCGCACCCCGTAGCCGGGTGCAGTGAGTGCCTTGGGGCTGGGTGGCCTGTCCTCTGGACGGGCTCAGCCCCGGCGACTCACTAGGGTGCCTGCCCAGACCAATATCTCCCCCTAATTCCTATCATCCTTCCGGCTCTGCAATGGTCTTGTCGACCGAAAGGGCCTAACCCAACAAAACAAACAAACTGACTTATGCAGTGTGCACGGCACTCTACTAGTCGGTCTGAGGTAGTGTGCCAAACTTGGGCACAATCGGCCTATAAGTGTCCATACGCGAGAAAACCGGCATGCTGTTAAAAAACCAAACAGCGCTCCGACCTGCGATGTCACTAAGCCTCTAGCTTGGCATCTAGCCACACCCCGACAGAGCTTGCGAAGAGCCTGACAGACCTTGACCAAAGCCGCCTCTGATATAATCCGCTAACACGTCCCCTATTTCACAGGCATTCCACGTGTGCAGCAACAACATCCGCTACTCGTTCCTGTGTCCGAACGGCACGCTGTTCAGCCAGCTGTACTTTGTGTGCGACTGGTGGTACAACTTCGACTGCGGCACGGCCGAGCAGCTGTACGTGCTCAACGAACAGCTGTTCACCGACCAAGAGTTCGACGGCAGCCAGCTGGCCGCCAGTCTGGGTATCGTGGTCGGCGGGCCGCCGCAGGCCGCCGGCGGCACCGTGGTGGCCTCCGGCGTGCGCGGCGTCTCGTCCAGCGCCGGCGGCACCGTCATCAACGGCAACGGCTTCGGAAACTCGCAGACCACCGTCTTCGGAGGAAACGGCAACGGCAACGGCGGCTTCATCAACGGAAACGGGAACGGAGGGTTCATCAACGGTAACGGCAACGGTAACGGGTTCAACGGCAACGGCGTGCACACGGGCTACGGTGCGCCGGGAAACGGGAAGAAATGAGGGGACCGTAGGAGTGGTGGTGTGGCGGCAGGTCTTTCAGCACAGTAGTGGGCGCGGGGGCAGCTTCTGGTAGCAGCTGGCTCTGGGTTGTGTAATTGTAGTGCTCGATGCGAGAAATCATGTGGAAACCCTCACAAAATCACTTCAGCCGCTTTTGCTCGTTAGGCAGGCGGCTGTTAAGCGTTTAGTGTCTAGTGTTCAACTGAGCTGAAGTTCAGCGCCCCTGGAACTGCAATAAATGAGTTGTAGCTCACAACCACTTGTTAACTGTGTGTTTACTGGAAGCCATGCCCCCACCGATTATCAGTTCGAGCCAAATCCATTCAGACATTCCACCGCTCGCCAAAACGCAGTCGGTCCATCTCAACAGTACATTGGTTCATCAGACAGGTAACACGAGGCGCGGACACAGTCAGCGGCATATCACATCCATCACACCCAACAAGGTCAGTCAATACGACGCGTAAAATACCCAAACGCTGAGGCGCCGCGCCGCCGCGGCACGGCTGAGTATTCCACTGGGAAACGAGCGGCACCGGGCCGCGGCTCCGGGCGCCGGCCGGCCGGCAAAGGTGATACAAACCACACGACCGTCCGCGGCGCCAGCGCGCCCGGCCGACCGCCGGCCGGCAGGAGCATTGTGTTGAGCATTGAAAGCGATGAAGAGTGGAATGCCTCAGACGGTCGATACGAGCAGGGCCGCGGGACAGCCGGCGCGCCGCGCGCGCGCGCGAGAGTACATATATGTACAACTAGCGCACTCGTTGACTAGCATGTGGGGCCGGCGCCGATTGGCGCAGCGTCGCGTGACGTCACGGCACGGGCCGGTCGGTGATTGGCCAGTCGGCCGTCGGTCAGACCCATTCTGTCGGAGGGGGAAGAAAGTCAGTGGCGGTACGGGACAGATGAGGCAGTGCCTCCAGCAACAAAACACTGATGAATACTTTTTATAGGGAATCGGAACAAACTAATATGACTAAAATCTTCACACAATTTGCTTTCATGGAAATGGGTGATACATAAACTAATAATAACCCGCAAGCATATTTGTAGCAATGCTTCCTTTACTTTACGAAAGAATAATACATTAGAAACCATTGGAGCGAAACATAGAACAAGAAAAAAAAAACTCGGGAGCCCGCACCATCTCGCCCGGCTTCATTGTTCAAATGGCACCCTCCGCACTATGAGCTGCGACTGTGTGCCTGTGAGACGCACCTTGCGGCGGCGGCGCGCCGGTGGCCGGAGTGCCGGCCGGCGTGCTGGCCGGGGTGGAGGCCGGCGTGCCGGCGCCGCTGTCGGCCGGAGACGCCGCCGACGCCGCCGACAGATCGTCCTGCGAGCCGGCGCGCGAGTCGGGCCCCAGCAGCTCGTCCTCGGAGGCCGAGAGCGCGCCGCCGGCCGCCAGCCGCGGCAGCGCCGACGCCAGCCGGCGCTGCTCGTGGCGCAGCTCGCGCAGGTAGTGCTCCAGCTCGGCGGCCTGCTCGCTCTCGGGCCGCAGTCGGGTCTGCGCGCGACGGCACGCGTCCTCCAGGGTGACAATTTCGGCCAGAGTGGTGCGCAGTCGCGCCAGCCGCTCGCAGATCATCAGCTCGACGCACTGGGTCTGAGCGGCGATATCGTGCAGCGAGTCCTACAGACACAGAACAGTCAGTGACACGGGCCGGCAGACAATACCGCGGCAAACGCAGACTATATGGCGGCAACTACACACCACTGGCAGCGCTGTTAAGAAGCTAGTCAAACGTTGCACTTGGGTGGTTATTGATAAAACAAAACAACGAATAACCAGGTACACTGAAACATGTCACAAATAGGGCACCAATAATTACGCAATGATCACCGACGCGCGACCCCCTATACAATACAACCGATTGTCCCCTCCCCATTCTATTCTATTTCTATGCCATTCGTACGATATCCAATAACACTGCAGAGCACACACCTCACGAGTACTTCTCCAAGCACACACGTTCTCCTCTCGTCCCCGACAGCCTACAGCCCTCCTTCCTTCTCCGTCAAGTACCCCCTTTCCCCACCGCTGTGTACCCACCTGAGCGGCCACAGCGGCAGCTGGACTTACCCCTCCTCTCCCCCCGCCACTCTACCCACCTGAGCGGCCATGGCGCAGTCCGTGCGCAGGCTGTTCCCCCCTCCTCTCTCTCTCTCCCCCGCCACTCTACCCACCTGAGCGGCCATGGCGCGGTCCGTGCGCAGGATGAACCCTCTCCTCTCTCCCTCCCCCGCCACTCCACCTACCTGGGCGGCCATGGCGCGGTCCATGCGCAGGATGTTCCCCCTCCTCCCCTCTCTCTCTCCCCCGCCACTCTACCCACCTGAGCGGCCATGGCGCGGTCCGTGCGCAGGCTGTTCCCCCTCCTCCCCTCTCTCTCTCTCTCTCCAGCCACTCTACCCACCTGAGCGGCCATGGCGCGGTCCGTGCGCAGAATGCAGGGCGCGAACACGATGGCCAGCGCGTTGGGGCTCATGCGGTTGTCGTGCTCCTGTCTCGCCACCTGGGCCAGGTGGAAGAGCAGCCGCTCGAGCAGCTGGTAGTTGGCCGCCGGCAGCTGCTCGATGATGGCGAACACCGTCTGCGACTGGTCCTGACGGTCGCGGATGCTCACCGCCCGCAGAAAGTCGTCGTACAGCGCGAACGTCAGCAGCGGCTCGGGCAGCTCGCGCAGGAACGCCTTCACCGTGGCGGCCAGCACGTGCACGGGCACCTCCTCCAGGTCCACCTGAGGACCGCAGGGGGGGGGGGGGCGTCAGCTGGCGGCCAGCACGTGCACGGGCACCTCCTCCAGGTACACCTGAGGACCGCAGGGGGGGGGGGGGGAGGTTAGGTGGCGGCCAGCACGTGCATGGGCACCTCCTCCAGGTCCACCTGAGGACCGCAGGAGAAGAGTGCCGGGTCAGACGGGGCCTCGGAGTGTTGAAAGGAGCACATACAATGACAATGGCACTCACACTCAGTTCATAGTAACGGGGACGTCCGTTGCATTGTTTACATACCACTAGCTATAGCGCTCACGTTTTCATCGGCATCTACGATATAATTCTAATGATCCGTGTGGTGAGTGGTAACCTAACCTACTGAGCACACCGAGTCACCGACCTCGTCCAGGTGCTCCTCCAGCTCGTCACGCAGGTGTTTGACGCGCCGGCTGACGCCCGACTTTCTGTACAGGCCCTCGGTGTAGAGGCCGCGCAGCTCCAGCGTACTGATGAGCTTCTCCAGCACGGCCGGCACCCGGCCGTCCGTCATCAGCAGTGGCAGCGGCACGCCGAACACGCGCCGGTCGGGCGGCGCGCACTGGGCCGCCGCCGCCGCCTCGCGCGTGCAGTTGATCACCACCTGAGACCAGGGGCGAGGCGGTCAGAGAGGACGGTCAGAGGGGACGGAGCAGCCGCGGTGAGAGGGAGAGGGATGGACAACCTCACCCATCTGATAATAAAATAACGCAAAAAAAAAACTATGAATTTAAACTACCGGCTCCGGTTCTCCTTTCAACATTAACTCCAGAAAAATTGCAGCGTCTTTGTCCGAATCACGCGGCCCGACATGGCCGCGTCTCGACTGAACAGCTCCCTAAGAGTCTGCCAGAGCGAGCGGCAGTCGTACCTTGCACTGGCAGCGTTTGTGACAGGTGAGCTTGCAGTTTTGGCACACGTAGCCCTTCTCCATGAGCCACATGAACGAGGAGCAGATCTCGCACGCAGTAGGGATGTTGATCACCATCGAGAGGAAACTGTGGCCCAGCATCTGAACCGGCTCCTCCTCCCGCTGAAAACGCAGATACAGATACACATTACACAAACAGATACATACGAATGGAGACTAGCCGAGTATCTGGACAGCTCCTCCTCCCGCTGAGAACGCAGATACAGAATAGATACAGATACACAAACAGACAAAGGCAGTCATACTCGCATTAGACACGCATCTGCGGCCGCACCGACCACGGGGGCAATGGAGCCCAGGATGACACTAAACATAATTTAGTCAAAATGTACCGCCCTGTTCATTATCGGGAATTGAAAACGTGTAAAAACAGCCTGTTGACTTATCAACTGACCGTCGTAAAGCCGCCTTCAAGTCCTCATGTTCTAAAGTAACTATATGAAAACATATCTTTCGGTAGGAGTCAATAATATGATACCTTTCACCTCAGTCAGCTGGTCGTGCTACCACCTTGCGATCTGCCCACCCCTCCACGGCGTACCTTTTCCTTTTTCTTTTTGGCCTGTCGCCGGTTGCGTTTGTGTTTCTTGGCGCGCGGCTTGTCATCCAGTGTGAGCAGGAACTCGTCGAGGTAGCCGCGGAACGCGTTGACGCCCATGGTGGCCGGAAACTCTGCGCTCTCGCGCTGGTCGCCGATCACCGACGCCATTATCTGAGGGACCGCGGGGCGGGGGACGGTTAGACCGGTCTGAGCAGAGCCACCGGCACCAGCTGCTGAAGTGTAACGAGCGTGGGGCAATCACAGTGACATCGATAGACAGATGTGGACCGTGAAGTGAGACAGTTCATTTCAACACAACCAGATGCTAGTGACGAAATGAACATGACATTACGACACGGTCTATTTAATTAAACGTATCATGCAACAATAAAAAGAAGGACTTAATTATTGTCAACAATGAGCTGCTACATTTCTGTCATTCTTTCGTCACAAATAAAGCACGAAACAGTCGATAGTTACAAAACAAACCACGATGAACCGACAATCAACAATCGATATTGGGAAGCCGACACTTCCCGCACATGACTGTACCCAGCTTTTAAACATCACTCAGTTCACAAACCGTCACTTCTAAAGCAGTTACCAAAAAAAAAAAAAAAAATCCTCTCGTCCCCTCTCCTTATAGCGTTACCAGACGCCTAGGACCCCTTTCACCGCCGTAGCCCAGGGGCGAGAGACAAAGATACTCCCGGCACTCTCCGCTCCTGGCACTCAGCTGCGGGCGCACGCGCGTCACTCACGCTGGTGAATGTGTCGATGAGGTCGCGGTACTTGATGCCGAGCGGTAGGGCGCCGTCGCCGCGCTGCGACAGTCCGTGCTGGGTGAGTAGCGTCATGCGGAACTGTTTGAGCGCCTTCTGGAACACACGGTCGGCCGACGAGACAACCTTCTTCGAGTCGCCGCCCGACCGGCTGTCCAGCTCGGCGATCTGACGGGGGAGGAAGGGGGGAATGAGAAAGAGAAGAGGGCTTCAGAAGGGAGGCGTCTACTGAAAATACACAGCAAAATATGGCAGACTCAACTATCATTTGAACTAACGAAAGTGTAGGTCATGTTAATATGTTTCCCCTCTGTCAATCGAAGCAATGTAGCTACCAAGTCAAATGTGTAGTAAATTATCAATGCGACTCTACGCACCGCCACTCTGTTGCCACTATACGTGGATGGTGGCCCTGAGAGTCATCCATATCGCTCCCACCAGCAGCTGATCTGCCCGCGGACTCCTCCCCGCCACAGCTGACTCCGAGCCTCGCCACTCCTACCTAGCAGCTGGAGAGCACCTCACCCACCTTGTTGAAGATGAACTCCTCGAGCTGTTTGACCTCGGCGGCGTCCGAGATGACCTTATCCTCTCGGTCGGTAAACTCGGAGGTGCCGTGCATCTTCCATCGACCAGCCTTCTTTTTCCGGCCGTCCATCTCGAGGCCCTGTTCGCGGTCGCAGAGGCAGTTGGCCGCCGCTTGTACACACTTGGGGTGGAAGTAATGTTTACAAACTGCCGGACAGAGCACACAGGCCGCGGTCAGAGACGGTCAGGTGGCTGAGACAAGAGGGGATACATAGACGGTGGATTTCCAGAATCGATCGATTATTGAGTAAGACAGAATCATTTAAGACAGCTGTCCTTCACAACATTTTTTAGCGTTTTCGATAATGTTGAGGGTTGGAAGCTCCTCGAGGAGAAAAAAAAAGCAGATCACTTCACTAAGCTCGTCAACTCACATGAACACTTGTAGCCCTGCACAAAGAGCGAGGTGAAGGGCTTCTGGCACTGGAGGCACGTCTCTGTCTTGGGCACTTTGGTGGCGCGCTGGAAGTGGTGCGTGCTGGCCTTGGCGTCCCGGTCGGCCGACGCGCTGCGCTGGTGGGCCAGCCGCGCGCGCAGCCGGTCCTCCTCCGAGCGGGGCGTCTCCACGTTATACGACCTGGGGAGACGTATGAGAGGGAGGTGACCAGGGCGTGGGGACACGGCCGGAGGCTGGGCGAAACTGGCCGCCACAACAGATAAAACGCTAGTGAAAACGTGTTAAAAATACAATGAAAAAATTCCCTTGCAATAACGTTAGCTGACATCGCGACATTGAGCTAATTAGGGACAGATTACCACTCAACATTTCAGCGCCCGAAACCAATGCGATCTCACAAAGTTGACTCCACATGGTCAGTGCCTGTCGTATCCGGTCCGTCCGCGTCTGATCTGCGGTCCAATCCCGCCCCGGTCCCGTTCCGACTCCTACCTGATGGAGGAGCGCCGCCGCTGCTCCTCCTCCGACACGCCCGATGAGGTCGAGTCCATCTTCTCCAGCCGCCGGTAGGGAGCCGGGTAGCTGCACACGCTGTCCCGCCGCGGGTCCAGCACCGCCGGGTGCTCCGACGCGCCGCTGAGGGAAGACAGAGCAGGGTACAGTGAGGTAGGGCAGCGCAGGGTGCTCCGACGCGTCGCCGGGGGAGACGCACGACACGGAATGAAGTGGGGCAGCACACCACAGCGGGGTGTAATAGATCACACGGAGAGCGTCACAGCCTAAATCAATAATTCAGGTTGTTCGGCACACACACATCAAAATCAGTCAAAACAATGTTCTGGTTACAAATCAACATACAGCCTGATCGAACGACTAAAGAATACACTGAATGCCGTCTTCTTCTCCACCCGGCCTGCCGGTTCCCCCCCATCTTTCTCTCCTCCCTGCCCTCCCTCCCCCACATCTCCTACTCTCTCTGCCCCGCTCGTCTCTCCCCTGCCCCTCGGACTCACCCGCCGCGCGCCAGCTCGCGCTGCGCGATGATCCGCCGCCGGTCCTCCCGGCGCTGCTCGCGGGTGCGCGCCTCGTCGGCGCTGTGCGCGCTCGTCAGGCTGGCCAGGGAGTTCAGTGTCGAAACAGACGGCGTGGTGGAGCGTGACGACGAGCCCAGTGTCAGCGTACCCTCCGTGTCCGAGTCGTCGCTGTCCGGGGTCGCCGGACCGCCGCCCCCGCCTCCGCCGCCGCCGCCGCCCGGGGGCTTCTTGGCGCCCACTGCCGAAAAGGGAGGGCGGGGAGGGGTCGGTGAGAGGTGGAAGGGCACAGCGCCGGTCATGGTTTTAAATAGATGTGAAAGTCTGACTTACAGAAGCAGTATCATGGAAACTAATATCTTTACCGACAGAAATTACAATATTTTGAGATATTGGGCGTCTCAGCTGCAACTGCCATCAGCGCTCCTTTATCCTCCGAAGACACGAGTCGAAACAAAAGCGTACACAAGAAATCATAATGTAGGCCACAAAGGAAAACCACGAAGTACCTGTAAATCCCACACTAGGAAACCTTTCTGACATGCTCTCGCACTCAGCACCCGACGTTACCTATGATGGACTTGATGTGTTTTTTGGCTCGGTTGAAGGGCGTTCGCGAGCTGACGGGTCCCGAGTCGGAGTCGGGCGTCTTGAGCTGCTGGGGTGGCGCCGGCTCTAGGGGACTCTCTACGGGGCTGAGGCGGGCGTCTGTGGGAGCACCGACGGGCAGTCGTGCAGGTCGACAGGTGCGGGCGCAAATGTACGAGCATGGCAGACGTGCGGAGGTGTGGGTGGGTGGAGAGTGGGAAGGAAGGGCGAGGGTGGCGAAATTAGGGTAGGGACGGAGTAATAGAGAGGAGGGGAGAAGAGGAAGATGTAAAGAGAAATGAAGAGAAGTGGGAGAGTGGGTGAAAGGAGGGAGCGCACAGAGAGATGGGGTGGGATTAGACAGCTGGTGAAAAAAGACGAGTCTGCACCTAGCTAATGGCATTTATCAAGATATAGCAAAAGGATACAATGCTGCAAAGTTTCAGCTAGTGTTGAAACACGAATGAACTATCCAGATAACATGCAGCTGTCATTTTGGATATTCGTCGCCAATGCATGACTGGAATACAGGGTGACACACTACTCAAGCAAGTAGCACTAAACTCAGCCTTTAGCACGCCCGTACCTACCCAGCTATTCAAATTACACACCGGCAAATGCCCTGTCCAACGCGACCCCCAGCCTGACATCCGGAGTCCAATATGGAGCCATGCTCACCTCCCACTCTCTCTTACCCACCGTCCGGAGCCTCACCCTGCTGGGCAGCCGTTCTGTCCGACCTCCCCACAGACTGTACCTGCGTCTTCTCCCCCTCCCCTGCCCCGCCCTTGTCCGTACCTGCGGCCACGTTCTCCACGGTGGCGGCCTTCTCCTGGAGCGGCACACTGGTGGGCCGCGCGGCCGGGTGCTCAGACTGGGTCGACCAGCTGCGCCGCACCGTCGAACGCTTGTCCTGGCGACGCGGCGGCGGTGCCGGCCTGCCAGAACAGCGGGTAGAGGGGACGGGAGTCAGCGGACAGTCAGCGAGGTAGGCGAGTGGGATGGGGCAGAGGAGCCGGGGACTTCGCTGGGGCGGCAGCGAGGGCGTACACACCCAGAGGAGCTGAGAAACGCTCAGCGTTGGTACATACGAGCTGACACTCGTATGACAGCCAACTGGTAAGCCAACTCGTTGGTACATATGACAGCCAACGAGCTGGGTGAGCGAGGAAGGGCAGGGGACGACCGGGGTGGCGTTGGACAACGAATACACACTAGGATGTCATTTCGAAATTAAGAAATTAACAAAATATCACTCGAAATACCCATTGCAGAAAAAAATGTCGAAAACAATGGGACTACGTTCCGCTTATCACACAAGCAGTTGGAAACGTATGATATGGTGAGCTATTGTTCGATTGTTATAATATAACACAGGCTAGAAAATAAAATGCCGTTTAATGATTACCGCTACCTTAATCGCACACATGTTTCATCAGTTATTTTACACGCATTATTCATTACACAAGCATCTTTTTATTGATTAGTTAGGAGCGAAAAAGAAACGTAAAAAGAAGTATTCAAAAGCTGTTATCAGCGAAAAGAAAAAACGACCACAAACGCTTACTCATGTTTTCGTAATGCAGTTACGACAGCCTTTCTAGGATACTTGAGGTATCTAGAAAATGCAGGACATTGATATAGTTAAAACACTACTTGAAAACTTTGACCACGGACATAAAATAAGAACTTAAAATTGCGCGGCAGTTCTATGAGAAAGTTGACTATCGTAAAAATAACAGTAATATTCATGCAACGTATATCATATACGTATTAGAAAGTATCTTCTACACTTCACAAGATACTTATTTAGAGGACGCTTTAAATTCGGGACAAGCACCAACATGCTAACAGGCAGTGAAGCAACCCGACCCAATAATGACAGCCCGGGACTTTCCTTATATTCTACCCGACTTGCAGCTAGCATGGCAGCTGGGGACCGCCTACTACCTCAGCCATGCACCGCTCCCCGCCGTCCTACCTTTCCCTCTGCTGCTGGCTGAGCTGCTGCTGCTGCTGCTGCTGCTGCTGCTGCGACTGCTGCTGCTGCTGCTGCGGCGGGGGCGGCGGAGGGGGCGGAGGCGGCGGCGGGGGCGGCGGCGCGCCGGCTGCGTGCGTCTCCGAGTGCTGTGATGACTCTGGCTCGCTGTCCTCGTGCACGCCGCTGCTCCTGCGGGGAGGCGGCCGCAGCGCGCGGCGTCAGCGCCCGGCCGACCGCCGCAGTCGGCTGACACCGCGGCCGAGCGCGCGTGCACAAGCCATAGCCAAGCGCAGTCGACAGAGCAGGCGGCAGCCAGATAACTAACGACTCCGAGCGACAGCAGAGCAGTACGACAAGCTCTAGCATACGAAGAACTACGGTACTTTATGGGAAAAGCGCAAAAGGAAAGCCCTGGCTTAAGATGCATGATGAATTTGAAAACCTCTAGTCGTATTTGATGTTCCACCAGCTAGGGGCAGTAATCTACTCTGTAACTCCTTCTTCAGTTCGTGGCCTGCCAGGGAACATAGTATCCATCTGTTCATCCCTCTAAACTGTTTTGTAGTCCGACTATAAGACAGCGCCCGGTCTCCCCTCCGTCCCGCCGTCACTCACTCCTCGCTGTCGCGGTGTCGCCGCTGGGCCTCGGCCGGGAAAGGCCCCGTCCGCTCATCCAGCTCCTCCTGGGACGACTCCTTGGATAGAAACGCCTCGTCCGGCGCCGACTTGTCCACGCCGTAGATGTCGAGCGACGACTGCGCGAGAGGGGACGTGGTCAGACGGCGGCACCGCACCCACGTACAGGTGCGTGAGGTGAAAGACAGAGACGCAATAACAAGGACCCCAACGCGCTCATCGATCAAAAGCGTCCATGAGATTACGTCATAACCCTTGGAAATGGACAGCGTTGCACAGGAATTATTTTCAACTACCTCGATGTAATGTCTTAACTACAGAATAATGATAATAAAAGGTTGCTTTTCAGTCAAGACACGTGACAAGTATACCCAGGCCTGACTGTTGGCCCACTGCCCCTAGCAGGAGGTCTGACCGCAGGCCTGACAGCCGACCCTGTTCTGTTGGCCTACGCGCCGACCGGAGCACCTACCTCAGAGGTGTGACCGCTGGCCTTGCGCTGCCGGTACTCCTGACGGGCGGCGGCGAACCGGCGCCGCGTGCTGTTACCGCGCACCCGCGCCTGTCGGAGGCAGACAGACAGGTCAGCTCAGGGTGGAGACACACCAAACAGACAACATCTGTCACGGCACGCGGGGATATAGGCACATCGAAACGTGCTGTATCCAATTTGGTAATGGTCCATTCAGGATTGGTCATAACGAAATCGTCTAGCCGTATCATAGTGTTAAAACGGGCACTAGCAACTCGACCTCATCACAAATCCGTCGTTTCCATCCTCAGAAGTCAAAACATTCAAATCATTCTCATCCACGCATCAGCCCCCTGCTCCGGGCTGGATGGGCAACTTGATCCCAAGCGAGAAGCTCTCATAGGAGCACGCCCGTAGCCGGGTGCAGTGAATGTCAGGGGGCTGGGTGGCCTGTCCACGTGATGGGCTCAGCCCCGGTGACTCACTAGGGTGCCCGCCCAGACCAATATCTCCCCCTAATTCCTTTCATCCTTTCGGCTCTGAAATGGTCTCGTCAGATTGAAAGGGCCTAACCAAAAAATCATCATATTGGCGTTGACACCTCACTCAATGACCACCGACCCAGTTCTGTCGATGCCTGTACCGTAGTCCGCTGCTACGTCTGTCCGCCCAGCCGGGCTCACCTGGAAGTGGACGAGGCTGCGGCGCAGACTGGTGTACCAGAGCCGCACCTCGTAGCCGCGCCACATCTTCTGGATCAGCGTGGCCGCCATGTGGCGCACGCGCAGGTTCTGGTAGAGCCGCTGAGCCAGGAAGCCGCGCACCTGGGCCTGCCGAACGGACGGGGGAAGGAAGGTCAGCAAAGGTGGGCGCGATTGGACCGTGTCATTCTTAAACAAGCCGTCCGCGCCAAGCAGGTTGCTCTCTCCATCCCCACCCACATGCAGGACACTGAAGACAAGCTGTAAGCGAGTCAGGGCGAGAAACTGCATAACTACAACACCCTCCCTAGTCAGTTCCCAGAAACCCTTCTCTCCTCCGTCATCTTACTCTGCGCCAGTCATGTCGCTCCTTCCCGTTCACCAGTGATCACACCTCCCCAGTCCCCTCCCTCCCTCTCTGTCCCTCTTCCTCCCTCCCCACATCCCGTCCCAGCCCTGTCCCTCGTATCCTCTCCCCCTCCCTACCTGGATGCGGACGGCGGCCGAGCGGACGCGCAGGAAGTGTCGCCGCTCGGAGACGGTGCGGAACCAGCGCTGGATCACCACCACCTGACGCAGGATGGCCTGGTGCAGGCCGTGGTCCAGCTGCACCTTGACCGACTCGCGCAGAAACAGCTTGGTGCTGCCCAGCTGCAGGTGGTCCTCGCCCAGACCGAGCTCGGCCAGAAACTCGGCCACGTCCGACTGGGAGCTGCGCGCAGAGGGCGGGACAGGGGGCGGTGCGGTCAGTGGGGACAGAGCTCGGCCAGAAACTCGGCCACGTCCGACTGGGAGCTGCGCGCAGAGGGCGGGACAGATGGTCGGTCAGTGGGGAGTCGGCCAGAAGCTCGGCCACCTCCGACTGGGAGCTGCGTCCACAGAGGGCAAGACAGGGGCGGTCAGTGGGGACACTGCAGACACCGACTGGGAGCTGCGTCCACAGAGGGCGGGACAGGGGCGGTCAGTGGGGACACTGCAAACACCGACTGATAGTTGTGCATGAAGGGAGGTCAGTGAATGGTATAGCAGGCACACGGCTCGGACTATTGACGGTGGGCTAGCGTAGTCTTGACCAGCTAAGGTGACGACAAACAAACAAAATAAGGACAAGACTCTATGTATCTTCCCACCCTCGCGGCCCACCCCTATCGAGTTCCTCCCGATCCGCAACGCAACCCAACCCCCTCCTTGTCCGTCACCAGCAGTGACCCGTGACCGCCAGCTCACCTGAGCAGCCCGCGCGGCAGCAGGATGTGGTACATCTGGATGAACTCCTCGTACGTGAAGCGGATGTTGTAGCCGCACTGGCGGATCCGCACCGTCTCCAGCATGCCCGTGTAGCGCAGCTGGCGGCTCACCGTGGCGTCATCGAACCGGTTCGGGTCCTGGCGGAACGGCGGGTGTTTGGGCTTCGTGCGCGCCAAGGATGGGGCGCAATACAGACGGGCTCGGGGTGAGGGAGGGTTACAAAAGGGCTCATAAGGTGACTAACAGTGGGAATTAGCTCGGTTACATGGTTGCGTCATGGTTTGCATCACCTCATTTAAGACATTTAGCTTTGTGCTGACAGAGCTTGGAAGCAGAGGCAATGGTTTACCTCACATCAGCCGACATTTATGTGCTCGCTCCTGTCCTCTGCACCCCTCGTACCCCTACTCATCAGGGGAGCTCACCTTCTGCAGGTTGGACTTGATGCAGCGGATGAAGAAGGGGTTGGCCTGGTTGAGCGTCACCAGCAGGCTCTGCAGGCTCTGCTGGAACTGGGCCGTCACCGTGCTCGGCTGTTTGCGTGAGCCGTGACCTTTGCCGCCGCCCTGGCCAGAGCCCGCCACCGTGCGCATCCCCTCCAGGCTCTTGACGCTCTTGGGCGGCGTGCGGCCACGGGGCCGGAACGACTTGTTCTTACTGCAATCGGATGGTGTCGGTCAGCGATGGCAGGGCGGACTGGGGAGCGGTGGTGGCCGCTGCTCGCTACAGAGCTGGCCGGGCTCGGCTAAAATGGGGAGGTGACTTATCGAATCACTGGGAACTGCTGATAACGCTATAAAATTATTCACTTTGCAATGGTCTGGAATAAACAAGTGTTTACGTTATGGGACATCATAGAAACAAGTAACGGACGAGACAAAACATTGACATTTCATGCAGACTTTTTGATCTTCAGTTATTCCAAAACGTCCATCGGACAGTTCGTGCAAGTACTTGCAGCTCATTAAATGACAAGTTCGTGATGCAATTGAATGGCAGACCGTGCTATATATTCAACGTTCATGGATTATCAGCTCATTCAAAAAGGCTCATGCATACGAGCAAATTACTGGACGATCTGTTTAACTGATCAGAGACGAGTCTAATGGCAGACGTCGATGGATGCTGAAAGAACTAGGCTAAATCTACTAAAAAGAACTAAGTCGCTGATAGAAATGCGGGGCGGCCTGCATACGCTCTACTTCGGTCGATCTTCTTCCCTCACTACCAGCTAGAACCGAGCTGCAAGCACCTGGTCTATGACGCCGAAATCAGCTTCCTTGACCGTCTACCGGCCACAGCGCAACCCATCTCAGATTTAGGGTGAAGTCGTATAAGAGTACGCACTTAGTGGATTTCTTGCTCTCATTTGTTTAATATTTGAAGGAAAGAAATCGCAAATAGGGAATATTAAAGTTCATTGAATTAGCCATCAACCCATGGGGCAACGATCCTTCAGCGTAAATGGAAGTGGTCTAAAACTGACATTTTCTGAACCGTTGCACTTGCGTACTCTTACCATATGGGGTGTGTAAGAGTACGCACGCCAGGCGGGTGGAGTACGCAAGCATATGAACACACACCTATGCAGCTTGCATTGTCCAAATGCTTAACTTCAAACTCAGAAGGCATTTAAGTTAATTCTAGTATCCCAAAAGAAAAATATAAAATAAATCTTTCAAGTCTATAAATCAGGAAATAATCATGTCGTGTGTTTCTTTAAAAAAATGCACAATCAAAAAGGAGAATAACTCGTATTTGGAAGAATTTCGGATACGCATCTGCATCACAGTGCTCCATTGATGATATACCTACAAAACAAACGTCATTGAGCGATAGATTAATAATTATATATTTCTGCATATTCGATTTAATGTATAATTCTGCGTACTCTTACCCTCCTGAACAGTGCGTCCTCTTACCGTACATGCAATTCGCGCACAAAACAATCCCGAAACGTTGTGCAAAACTTCGCAAACAGAATATTGCACTGTACAGTATTTCCCCAGATAACCTCACAAGTTTCCCACAACAATCACGGAAATGTACCTCATCTCAACTGCCAAGTATCAAAATTATTGTACCATATCATAATAATATCATAGCGCTCGAAAATAATATTCATCGCCTTAAACTCAACAGCGTCGCCGCTCAACGCCCACGTTCCGTTGGTGACATGCACGCACTGGCGGCTTCATGTCACTTCATGAACTCGACAAACCCGCGTTGCTAAGCAACCGAAACAGCTGATGCGTACTCTTATCGCCCGCGTACTCTTACCCGCCCTTACCCTATACCTCCATAAGCCCATTGAGCTACCAGCTATTCTCTCACTAGCGTGGCTACGACACTTCAGTTCTACAGTTTCACTTACCGTGACGTGGTCACTGCTCGAGTGTGCCGTACGTGGGTTACCGAGCAGTTCTACATATGATAGTCGCCGGTCTTAGTTCAACCCTTACTTACCAGAGTGGAAAGTGCGCCCGTTGCGCATATTTAACATAGTCATCTTTCAGTGGGACCTTCCACCAGCGCACACGACGTACACCGCCGGCTACCCTGGCCTAGCTGCCCGACAGTGACCCTCTTATGACCACGGTCCCTGCAGTAGTCCCCCCGGCGCTGCCCTCCCACAACTCCCAGACCGGCGCGCCGTCGGCGGTGCCTCACTCACCGGACAATGTCCTGCGCCTCTCTGAGCAGCAGCTCGTCGGCAGGCAGGCCGGCGGCCACGCCCTCCGAGTCGGCGCGCGGCCGGCGGCCCAGCGCGGCGCTGCGCAGCTGAGCCCTGCACTCGCTGACCGTGCTCCATCGGCGACCCCCGGCGGCAGCGGCAGCGGCCGGCCTGCGCGCGCGGCAGCACACACCCCGCCCGCTCAGCACACGGCACAGAGGCGGCCGGCGGCGCGGCGACCGGCCGGCCACGGCAAAACGGCCGAACGGCAACGCACGGGTGGCAAGCTCAGACAGACAGAGACGGTCGGATTTAGAGACAAATATTAGCCGAGATAAGGTGCAGGCATGCGGTTAAGAATTTCGTGAATTCCTCAATGTCCATGGAACGTCGGGCAACAAGCAAGACGACCGTTCCTGATGCGATCCCGTCTGAGCTGAGCCATGCGCGAACCGTTCGACCGAGTGCCGCGGCGACGGCCGCCGCGCCCGGTCCATACGGCCCGTAAAGCGACACACAAAGAGAGACAGAGCCAACTGCGAAGACGGGAGCCGGGGACAGGTCCGGGCGGGGGCGTGGGCGGGGTCGGCGGGCAGTTCGAGCTGTTAGTGGAGTCACTACCACTCGCCGGTCCGCCGGCGGCGCGGCCGGGTTAGGGCGGCAGCAGTCGGCGCCCGCCGCCGACACTCACGCGATACGCTGAACGCGCAGGTTCACGGCCGACAGGGTGGCCAGTCGCTGGCTGGCGGAGAGAGAGCGCGGGGGCGGGCGGGCAGAGCGGGAGGCGGCGCGGCGGTCAGAGACGGCCGACACGCCGCGTGTGTGCTCCGTGGCAGAGAGTAAGTACGCCACCGCCGCCCCCCAGTGACCACAGCTCGGGGAGGCACAGCGAACACCGAAACAAGCCGACACACCAAACAGACGTTACACTGATTTCATGATTTCACACCCCGAGTTGATTGATTATTCTACCTGGACCAGTCAGCGATGGCGTAATTACCCCATCACAAGGTGACGTCACCAGGCCAGACTGATCCGGTGACGTAAGCACACACACACCACACAGGCCAATGTACTAACACATACGGTAAACCGATCAGTGTGTCCACTGTGCGCTAGGTTATTTGCAAGGGCAAACTATGCCAAGCGGGGACCACTTTCACTCAATCTATGCGTATGACGTGTATTGTGTATGTGAGTTTGTGTATGTGGGGATGCCTAGAGACGGCACATTAGCTGTAGACAGACACAGGTTGGTTGCAGGGCGGATGTAATAGCCTAGCGGTGACAGTGTTGTGTAAAAATGTCAGCAAAAACCGTGTACACTATCGACTACATTTCCTATCAAACGCTGTATGGCAAGCCCAAAACGCTGACAAAGCCAACTGTTAGCGAGACATACTAATATCGAGGAAGCCGGGTCAGTGGTAGCAGCGCTACAGTTTGCCAGCTGGCTGGGGTGTATGGAGGCCGGGACGGCGAGGATCCGAGCGGACCTACAGTGATACACTGGGGAGAGTATTGGACGGTACTGATCCGGTCAGTGGAATACCCCTCTCTCTCTCTCCACTGAGAGCGTGGATGGGAGAGGATGGTGAAGGGGAAGGGATATGAATGCGATGGACAACATCTGTACGCGCACCTGACTCCCACAGATCACAACAGCAACAGCATAGCATAGTACGACCAATTACAGCAAAACATACAACATTGCGTCACATAATAGCCACCTTCAAGTCGCACCCAGATAGAACAGAGCATACCGGGGATGGACGATTCAGCAGCACAGCTGTGACGTGTAAGGAATCTAGCATACGACAATGGGTATTTGAGTCATGGTCGCTGGGACAACAATAGACACCTGTGCAGTCCCCGCGCACACCCGGAGCTTCAGGATGAGTGAGAGGATCGTCGTGTTCCAAGGATTGAGGGTCTCGGGTCAATGCGTCAAAAACGAGGACACGTTCAGTAAGGATAAGGATCCGAATCCGAATAAAGGTAAGCGAGTGATGATCTCGGGGGTAAAGCCCGCTCATATCTCTGGGTCACGGCACAGCACCACACAGCGGGGCGGTCAGCGGTTGAGCGCCATATCCTGACAGCCTGTCAGGGCACGGCAGTACCTAGGCGGGGTCAAGTCATACTGAGAGGGAAAACCATACCCGCGAACAGGGGGTCACCCACACGCGGGAACACAGCTGCTGCGGGGTCACCCCAGAGGCGGGCCATCCGCGACACACGGCGACACTGAGCCCTCCTCAGAAAAAGCCCAAATTCGCAGCAAAACCAACTAAAAATAGCCCAAACAACGCAAAACAAAGCCAGTTCATAGGTATCTGCAGTCACTCACCCGACACTGCCCGGCTCCGGCGCGCCGCCGGCCGGCGGTTTGCGGAAGCTGAGCTTGCGGCCGGGTCCGTTGGCGGCGCTGGCGGCGGCGCGCGCGCCTGCCTGCACGAAGGCGCTGTGCGCGCGGAAGAAGGCGCGCAGGATGGCCCAGCGGAACACGGCCACCGGGTCGGTGCCGACCAGCTCTCGGACGAACTGCAGGCTCGACGACTTGAGCACGGACACGATGTCGGGCCGCATCAGGTCCAGGTTCTTCTCGCGGAACTCGGCCACCTGGGGATGGGGGGGGGGGGTAGTCAGGTGGGCGGTAGCGGCGAGTTATGCTTGGGGAGGGGTATGGGTGACAGAGAGCAAAGATACATGATTTAGAGGGAGGAGGAGCCTCCGATGTTGCAATAAAGTCTCAGGAAATGTGGCAAATGTGACTACGGGAGCACCAGTGGATGTGCGAACGAAGCACGCAGCCATGAGAATCAGTGACAGACGCCGTGGGTTAGACATTGATGTATCGGCTCGGCTGACGACACACGACAATGAATCATCGGTCACCGGGTCAACGAGAAAGATAGAGGGCAGTCTGGCGACATCGTAACTCATCGACCAGCAACACATGGATACACAGGGTACCCTAACAGACTATCACTAATTCAACAATAATTCAACACTGGCATCGTCACTGAACCAGGACAAAAGATAACCAACTGGGAATGTTGGCAAAATATTGTTTTCATGAATAACACAGACAGGGACTAATGCGTATGGGTGGCCGAGCAGTAATGTACAAATGACCCAAAACATCTCCCCCAAATTGCAAAAAAAAAAAAACTGCTAAAACAGATTGATAGCAAGGACAAGTGGCATTCTTCTGGCATCCCTCAAACAACTGGCGAAAAAGCCAAGCTGATATGAAGAGATTAACTTTTCCGAAAGCTCATAAGATTATCCAATACTGATCACGCACTCCTGTTAAAAAGGCAGCATAAGTCGACACTGCTGCTGCTCACCTGGTACTTGACTTTGCCGGCGTAGTGGTGGATGAGGAAGGCATGCTCGAACTTCTGCGGCACCTCGTAGAACTCGTTGTTCTTGTTCTCCTTATGGAACTTCTGCAGCAGCGTCTCATTCGTAGCGCCCGGGAAGCTGCAGAGCGGATCCGCGGTCATTCTCAGTCATTTCCAGTGGATAAGACTTTGATACATTTAGGCTCTCATAAAACAGTGACTGAAGGCAACCGATCATCACACAGTTCGACACGGCCCATCGTACGGAGAGGTGGTGGAGTCAGCCGTGACAGCCATAGCCCCGTGTCGGCAACGTTCACACGTGCCACCAACGTTCAGACTGTGCTGTGTAAACAAACGTGCACAACCGTGCGAGTGTCATAAGAGCAAGTGCCGACGACGAAAGGTGAAAGGCCGTGATGATCCTCGACTCACCGCTTAGGCAGCCGGACATCCCACGCCGCTTGGAAAACGCACCGAGGTTCACATTCAGACGTGACCTCTCTACATCTACATTTACGGTGATTTACAGCACTGACACAAGGCAGTATTCTATTCAGCGCGGAGAGTAGAAGCAGTGCTACCATTGCTCATCCTAACGCTCCGCGGCGGCTGTCTATTCTTTTACGCACTAGTTCCACCAAAGCCCTGACGCCGCCCGGCCTCCATCAAGTAGGCCTTCATTCACCAATCCACTTTGTCCATTTTTACCTCGTTCCAGTCCGTCTTGTCTAGCTGCTGGTGTCCCTGACCCTCAGCAATCGCGGATTTTATTTGAATATAACTTATTTTGATCCCCTCTCCCATCCTCCATGTCTTCCCCGCCACCCAGGCTCACTCACTTGCACTGGTCGTCCAGGATGCTGAGCAGGCCGCGCATCTTGTTCTCGAACAGCTGCAGGCAGCCGGTGTTGTCGGCGAAGGCGATGTTCTGCCAGCGGATACCCTCCCGCAGATACTCCTCCTGTTCGTACTTGAACACGTGCTGGTTGAAGTAGAACTGCAGGTGCTCGTTTGCGTAGTTGATGCAGAACTGCTCGAAACTGGACGACAAACACGCCTCGTAAGTCCAACGCGACAGCAAATACATGAAACGTACAATAACTCTGGTGCCAAAATATCCACTTGTTCTGACACAGACCTGAATGGATATCACCTGACTTAGTAAGCTGATTATTGAATCACAGGCGCCAACTTTGAGCCACAGTCATGCAACGAGCAAGAACAATCGGCCAGAACATGACACCCCATCTAGCAGTTCCGTCTCGACAGTAAGCCTCTCCTGGAACCTGGCCGAGTCAGTCCACCGCTGAACCCCTCCCCAGCCCGTGACCGAGGAGGGGCGCCCCGCACCGCACCCTGCCCACAAGCCGGGTGCGTGCCGTGCGCGTGTTTTGATTGCCGCCCCGCTCAGCTCGTATGATGGGTGAGGCTGAATCACCGGCCGGGCGGCGCCAAAAACCGCACCGGCCACGTGGCTCCAAAGCTGGCGACCTTTCGCGATTGGCACAGGGTGGCGGCGGGGCACCGGGCGCAGCCGACCGGAGCAGCCAGCGGCGGGGTACCCAGGGAGGGCGCCTGGAAGGGTGGTGGGTGATCCAGGGAGGCCTCTGGAAGGGCAACGGTGTTGTGGCACCCAGGAAAGGCCCCTAACCGTGTACGAGTTACGCCGCGTTATAATCTTCAACATAATGTATGCCGATTTCCCTAGTGATATTTTATTTAAGTTTTTAAAAGACTCAGTTTGTTTTCTACCAATAAACGAACACCTTCTCACCTATTCCAAAGAGGGACAAAGAAACGGGGAACAGCCTATCGGAACAAGTCGGGACGTCATTTGGCATACCTACAGTTCCCATTCCAAATATTCTAGGACATCTAAAGCGAGGGCAACACCTGTCGCATAGCCGAACTGCCAGCTGGTATTCTGTCGTTAGCACGTCCTCGTCAAACAAGCGCCGTCCATTTCGTACGGACCCAGCAGCTGGCCTGCTGGCCTCACTTCCCGTCCGGACCCGGCCGGCCTGCCGACCTCCTATCTCTCCAACTACCCGATGCGCTCACCTGTTGATGTTGCCGAAGTCCTCGAAGCCGAAGATGTCCAGCACGCCGATGGAGGGCCCGTGGTGCTCTCGGCTGACGTCCTTTTTGGCCAGCAGCCAGCTGTTGACCTGCAGCACGATCCAGTCGAACAGCGCCGCGTACACGCACTTGGCCAGAGTGTCGCGCGCCGCGATCGCCTGCGGAGAGGGGCGGGACGAGATTCGTCAGACGGGCGTACACATGGCAGGGGTGATCAGAAGGGATAACATTAGACGACAGGGGATTATCAGATGGCCGGAATGACGACCGATGAAACCAGGATTGGAGGAAGAGATGAAAGGGGACCATCAGACGGGAACAACAGACTGCAAGGGGGCATGAAACCGGACGAGTGGCAGATAGACAGCATAACAAGTATTGGATAGAAGCAAGTCCCCGTAGACGAGCATCGTCTTTCTAGAGTAGTTGAAAAAAGATAGCCCAAATAAATCGGTTATAACAGAAAAGATAATCAAAAGTAACACAGGCAAAAGAAAAATCCCTAATTCACCATATCACTACGTATAAATCTATTCCAGAAATCATACGGCCTAAAAAGGGCGTCACCAAAGCTCAGGCGCAGTGGCCACACCACCGTGACACCACGCTCACCTCCTGCATGCGGTAGTTGATGACGACCACCTCGCCGGCGACGCGGGCGCGCTTGTAGGTGAGCGCCGCATTCAGCACCTCGTGGCGCACCTTGAGCAGGTCGGCGATCACGTCCACCAGCGCCGTGGTCTTCACGCTCACCGACTCGTCGTGGTGGTAGGTCGTCTTCTTGTTCTGGAAGCCCACGTTGCCTGTCGGCGAGGGAAGTCGGTCAGGTGGAGAAAAATGGCCGTGTTTGTTTACGTGTCGGGTTTTGAGGCACTGCGCGGCCGCGGCGTATCTCTCTAATGATCGGCTGGACGGCGGCGCTCAGTTAGCTGTCAGGACCGGGTTAGTCGGGGGCGAGAGGTGAGGACGGACAGGTATTTTAACCACCAGTAGAGCGGGGAAAACAGGAGGACCGATCTGGAAAGATAGAAGTCCCAGGACGAGTATAAACACAACCCAATACACGAAGAGGATGACTGCTTTCCTAACGCAACTGTACAATTTGTGAGTACCAAACATTCATATCTGACGGGAATGTACTCACAGTATGCAACTCACGGAGCAGCAAAGTGGAAGAAGATAGTTGTTCACTTGTTTACTGGGGTTTAAAGGCGCGCCGCCTACTAAGGTCATTTTAGTAATGAGTACCTTCAGAATCTTTTTTCATATAATCTGCCATCTTATTCAGACTTCAATTGTGATCTATATCGATGATGGTCAGTTTTTATAACTGGAATCGTCAAAAACATGAGTTAAGGGTTTTGGGCGGGCGTTCCAGCTCGTGAAGCATATCAAGCGTTCCACTGGGGGGGGGGGGGGGGAATGATGGAGCCACAGTCAGCAAACGAAGCGCCTTGAAGAGAGCCAGCGGAGGCGAGGCTACGGCAGTGGACCCATCGGATCGACGGCAGAGGGAGACAGAGCATATGTACACTAAATCTATGAGAGACCAGCAAGGAATCCAGGACATAGACTATGATTGATGTTGCTGTTTCAGCCCCGCTGATGTTCCGAACGAGATCGTAACATCCTCGTGACGATGAGTGCGCGTAAAGTGAGCTCCGCAAGAGCAGCGATTGCGACGCGCCAGACTCGGCAGACACGCTGCACTAGCCTGCAGCGTGTCAGCGCGCGCTGCCGCCGCGGTCACGGGGAGGCTGCCGCCGGCGCGCGGCCAGGCCATCACTCAGCGGGCGTCACGGCGCCATCGGCCGCCGGTGACGGCCGCTTTAGACAAACAAACAAACGGTGCCTGCCGTCAGCCGGAGGAGGCGCCGCCACCACCTGGCGCCCGGCGCGCTGCCGCTCACATCAGCGGCTCCTCATTCCGCTCACATCAGTGCTGCTCCACTGTGCTGCCCCTGTGCAGGCTGCCCCCGGAGAGCAGCCTGTGCTGCTCCCCGCGCAAGAGAGCGGTTCCACACCCTGTCCACATCATTGGCGCCCGGATCGGCTCCGCAGTCCGCTTACATCACCGGCTCCCCGCTCCGCTCACATCAGCGACATCAGCGAGAGGCCAGTCTGAGAGCAGAGACAGCTCGGCGCGGTGACCGGTGTACATTCTCTTATAGCATGACCCGAACGTGCTCACTTGGTCACTTATAGCATTGAAAGCAGCCTTCGACTTCTCAGTTCGCCCACAGACACACAAACCCCAGGTGGTCTGCTGAGCGGCATCTTGCAGTCCTTCTCGACCACAGCGGCCACTCTTCCCGCTAGCTGAATAGACACTGCGAGCCGCCACCGCCGGCAGCGAAACAGACCGATAAATGCTGCGTGCGTGGCGCTGAGTGGCAGCCGACATCGTGCGGACGTGCGACTGCGCACACACCAGCACCGAGCACATACCCGTCACAGACGGACGGATCAACCAGCTGACCGACCAGCTGACGGTAACTAACTGATTGACGGATCCACGGACAGACGGAAGAACTAACGAGCCCACAGCCTGGACGAAGGGGCAAACGGGCCGACCGACCGGCCGGGTATCCGACCGCCTGGCGGCCTGCCCAGGTACACAGTCGGCGGCGGCACGCAGTCATGATGGAGCAGAGGGGCAGGTCATGTCGCGGCTGGTTGGTAGCGCTGTGGGCCGCGCCGGCCGCTTAATGGTGCGTCCGTCCCGGCCAGAGGAGTGCGGTCACAGCGCCGGTCGGCTGACGGGGTAAACGGCCGTACAGGACAGACGCACGGCCGTACAGGACAGACAGACGGCCGTACAGGACGGGTGGCGGATGACGGACGGACGGACAGCTTCAGGATTAGGGGTGGAGTTCTGCTTTATTCAAGACACGCCTTCCACAAGAACATTATTCACAATCCCCTTTGAAAGCGTAAGAAAAACATGTTAATCACAGTCTATTGCCATGGGTTGCATTAGCGAGCCTCGTCCAGAAACATCCCCTAAGAGTAGCCTCCCCACTTACGAGTAGTAACAAAAGTACATCGTCCCTCCCTCGCAAACCTCCTCCATGACCAGTGCAGCATCCGGTACTAACTCCCCCCTAACTCCTACTCACTAATCAGCAGTACAGTAGGTCTATTAAAAAAGTCCCCAGCACCAGTGGGCGCTGCCTCCGCTGAGCCGAACCCCCGTCTGCCTGTCCATATCGCGCCGGGCTCAGGTCAGGTAGGGTCAGCGGGACCGCTCGGTCCGGCCCGCGGGCGGTGGACGGGCGGCCGGCAACGCTTTCCGCCAGCCAGCCGTAGAATCCAACAAACGGGACGGCCACCGCTCAGCGCAGCGAAACCGGTGTTTAAGAATGGCAGTAGATGTTCATGGCTACAATGATTATGAGATAGTCATTGTTAGCCCGTGCCCCACAGGAATGCTCACGCCCTGTTTGGAGGGGAAATGGGTATTAAGCATCATTCAGCTTTGGGCATTTAAGTGGCATTTGAAGTAGCGTCAAAAGTAGCAAAAAGAAGAAGAAAAATACTTCAGCCAATTTTAGATCGGGTCAGAGCCAGAGGTCATGTCACCACTCCAGAGGTCATCGGTGGTAAAATTTTGCTTGGACAGGGTGCGTTGCGCGCACCAGGGGCGGATCCAGGAAAACTCCAAGGGGAGGGTCATGAATCGAAGTGGTGCCCCTACCTATACCCAAAATTAAAAACTCAACGGATTTCGTCCACTTAATTTTGGTGGTGCCCCCATTTTCAGTTTTTTATTTTTTTATTTTTAGTCAGTATCTTAACTCTTACCCACAACCACATTTACCAATTGTAAGCAAGTATATATGAATGTGTTATGTGTATATATGTTGTGGACGCTGAGTAGTGAGTACTTACCAGGAACGTTATCAGGTAAGCGAATCGTTGTCAGTCCGACGAACTTGACCCTGGCGTCTAAAGGGTCTGTCCTTGACACTTCAGGCTTGTCAGGGGCACCAAAGTCCTTCCAGGGACACCACAAACCTGTCAGGGGCACCTACGGCCTTGTAGGGGCGCCACAGACCCGCCAGGAAGCAGGGGCACCACAGGCCTGCCAGGAAGCAGGGGCACCACAGGTCTAGCAAGTATACACGACAGGCCTGTCAGGGGCACAACGGGCCTGTTGGGCCCATGAGCACCCCTAGGGGCAGGGGCACCACAGTCCTTCCAGGGGCACCGCAGGCCTGTGAGGGGCACCAGCGGCCTAGCAGGGGCACCAGTCAACACAGGCCTGCCAGGGGGGCACAACGGGCCTGTTGGGCCCATGAGCACCCCTAGGGGCAGGGGCACCACAGTCCTTCCAGGGGCACCGCAGGCCTGTGAGGGGCACCACGGGCCTGTCGAGAGGCACTTCAGGCTTTTCAGGGGCACCATAGTCCTCTCCGGGCGCAGGGGTAGCAGGGGCACCAGAGGCCTGCCAGGGGCACTACAGGCCTAGCAAGGGCACCACTGTTCTATCAGGGGCACCACGAGCCTGTCATAGCCAGGCATCTCAGGCTTGTCAAGGCCCAGGGGCACCACAGGTCTGTGAGGGGCACCAGCGACCTAGCAGGGGCACCAGTCAACACAGGTCTGCCAGGGGCGCCACAGACCTGCCAGGAGCACCACAGACCTGCCAGGGGCACCAGAGGCCTGCCAGGGGCACCACAGGCCTAACAAGGGCACCACGGGCCTGTCAGGGGCACCTCAGGCTTGTCAGGGCCCAGGGACACCACAGTCCTTTCAAGGGCACCGCAAGCCTGTCAGGGGCACCAGAGGCCTGCCAGGGGCACCACAGTCCTTCCAGGGGCATTACAAGCCTGTCAGGGGCACCAGAGGCCTAGCAAGGGCACCACAGGCCTGCCATGGACAGTGGACACCACAGGCCTGCCAGGGGCACCACCGGCCTTGCAGGGGCGCCTCAGGCCTGTCAGGGGCACCACGTGCCTGCCGGGGACACTTCAGGCTTGTCAGGGGCGTTACAGTCCTGTCAGGGCCCAGGGGCACCAGGCCCGTGGTGTCCCTGCTAGGCCTGTGGTGCCCCTGGCGGTCCTGTGGTGCCCCTGTCAGGACTGAGGACTGTGATACCCCTGATAGGCCGGTGGTGCCCCTGGCAGGTCTTTGGGCCCCCGGGCCTCAAGGGGGGGGCCATGACCCATGTGACCCCCCCCTTGGATCCGCCCCTGGCGCGCACCGGTGCATTGAGTTTCCAATTTCCATGGAAACATCAACAGACTCGGAAGCTCGCAACGCTAGCGTGGAGCCGAATTCATATCAACCACCGCAACAATGCAAGCAGCGCAGCGCAGCGTGCTGCAGCGCGGGGCCGTGAAACACCGCCCAGGGCTATCCATGTGTCAGGGCAATCCAACCCACATTATGGGCTCGGCCCCAGCGGAGCATGAGGTCCAGGACTCCCGCCCAGGCACCCTGTCTCCCCCTAATTCCTGTCATCCTTCCCACTCTGAAATCGACCGAGCCTAACCTAACGCAACAATCAGCTCGTTTACCGTTATGTCTGAATAATATTGTCAGATTTAATTAAAGTGAACGGCTTAGCACGTAAATAACAGCTACTGCCACCATCGGTATTATGAGAAAACCAATTGATTTTCCACAAATACTTAAAAGTTTTTAGCTTAAAACTTGCTTGGATTTAATTTTATCAGCCTCGTGTTCCTCTTATCAAAACGCTTCGAATGAATCAAAAAATAATCTTTAAAGGTCATTTGAAAAATTTGGCCTATGGTCAAAGACATGACCTGACCAGAAATGGTCATCATGCATAGCAGGATATTAGATCCGTATCGTGGAACTTAACAAACACTTCAGAATTCAGATGATTTCATAACTTAAGCATGTCTATCAAAAATAATTATTACATGGCTCATATGTAAGCTGGGTGTGTGATCATGCTTACGAGTATGTTGAACGCAACTGATAATGTTCTGTTGGCCACAACTTCTATATTTAATTTATGCTCCCGGATTTCATATTTTTATTAATGACACCTTGATGTGGAGAAAAAAAAACGCTTAGGAGATTTAACAGCCTGAGATACATTCAGTATAAGGAAGGGTCAAGGGTGCTAGATTCCTTCCCTTCTCGCTATCCTCAGGAAAAAAACGATCCGCATCGCCCCTAGTCTTCATGCTTCCCTCTCTGGACTGGAGGTCACCCCACCAGCCAACCTGAAGAATCGTCCCACGGGAACAGTCTCGCTTCCGCAGATCACTGCCGCTGGCTCGCACAACCCAATTAGGTACTACACTAAAGCATAATTATGTTATAGCTCTGCAAGGGCCTTTTCAGACCGAAAAAGATGGCTCCCAACAAAACAAACAATTTTCTCATTCAGTATTGTATCTCATCAAACACCACATGTTTTCAGAGTGTTTATTATGCGTTCCGTCCAAAAAAGCGCAGTTCAATTTTCTCCCATTGACTTGAGCGATCTCAAAATTGACCCGGCCTTTCTGTCAACAATGTCATTTCGATACAATCGTGTTTTCTGTTCTCAGACGCGTCGATGTATATGCTTTTTTGTTTAGGTGAAGCAACTTAGGATGTTTACCTGAGGCCAATGTCATGTTAGGGCAACACGGGTCACGAAGCTGTTGAAAGGAGAACATGTTGCATAACATTAGATTCGGCAAGTCTTGCAAAGTCCATTGATGGCTGTCCCGACTGGCTAGCTCATTTTGATCGGGAGTTATTGACGAAGCACACCTATCACCCTAGTGACATCATAAATGACGTCACGCAAGGCGAACAATGCAAAAGTGAAGCATTAGACCTTGCCAAGAATGTAGGAAGTCACGATTTGAAGTGCTTGAGGTATAATTTTAGATCATTTCCGACGCCAAATTAACAGTTTCCATATTTCATATAATCAAGTAAAGTAACCGTACTCTCATAGTTAATATCCAAAATCGTAAGAAAAAGGCCTGATAATTCCGAGTAGCTTTCGGCTTACGCCTTCTTCAACTCGCTCTGGGAGCGAGTTGAAGAAGGCGTAAGCCGAAAGCTCCTCGGAATTATCAGGCCTTTTTCTTACGATTTTGGATATTAACTATGAGAGTACGGTTACTTTACTTGATTATATGTTTAAGCATGTCTCTCAAAACAGTGCTAACAGCAATTCAGACTAAGTTTCCATATTTCCCCATTATGCTTTTATGACACTAAGTGCATTGCGGATTTGCATCATTTTATAACCGACAACCGTACAGAGGTTTACTTAAGACGCCATGGTTAAGTGACCTGACCTGAAAACGTGGTTGATGTCAAATGATTCGGCTTGAATCAAATGCAAGGCATATGAAATGTCAGCCTCCGATCATCAGTGTGCTTTGAGCTACCGCAAAAAAAAAAAAATACATGGTGGCGGCATTCACCCCTTCTTCTCGGCCGGCGAGAGTTAAACCTCGCTTCGAATTATTGCAGATAATGATGCGACCGAAAACAAAGCATTCATCTGTGTCTAGAACGGCCGCTGACTTGTTGGACAAGATCCCCAATCTTGATTTGCTAGATGGGAATAAAATACTCGGTATGTGATTGATACATATATAGAATGTAAAGGTATGTGATGCATATATTATATACCCCTCGATTTGACCTCGCGCTAAGTCTATTTTAACCCTCGCCGGCACAGGGGGTTGATGCAGCCCCCCCTAAGGTTTTTCGCGAATAACTCGCGTAAGAAGCGGCCGATCGCGACGAAACTTTCAGTACCTTCGCATTGATCAATTTTACACCTACCCTGAAAATTTCATGACCCTGACCCAAATGATCTTTGACCTGTGACCTCTTTTCCGAGACCATGTTTGGCCGGAATCGCGATTCGGCGTATGTCGGCTCGCATTAGCCGCGCGTTTGCAAGCTTTTCGTGGTTTCAAACGTTCAAATATGTGATTTGATGTTGCTTCCATACATTTGGGTGGGTGTCAAGGTCATCTGAAGGTCAGGTCAGGTCATTGACATTTGGTGACCTCGGGTGGCCTCGGTTCACTTTTTCGAGTTTTACATGTTTCTATGCTAGTTTTTGGAGCTGAATTCGAATTTAGCAACCATTTGAACATATACGAAGTAGTTTTGGTGCCTTCGTAACATGTTACGAAGCTGTCAGAGGCGGTTGACACGTATATCGAATACCCGTAACAACCCCTACCGGTTGACCTGACCTGACCTAACCCGACCTGGTCTAAATGCTTAAAGACATCATCTCTGATCAAAACTAACACGATATTCGTGATCAGCACCCCGGAAAACCACATAGCAGCCACACTTTACGACTTTCTAACAGGTCCCGATTTTCCCGGTTTTTGGGTCATTGACCTGACCTGGAAGGTCACCCGATGACCTAGGACCTTAAAATTGGGTATCATCGGCTTCGTCTCGTGACGGGCAGCACGCTCGTTTTTACCGCGAAGCTCTAGCTCGATCAGGGGCCAAACGCGAGGGGGGGTCGTACCAACCAACCCCCCCCCCCCTTGTGCCGTCGAAGGACGCAAAATGGCCTGTGCCGGCGAGGGTTAATCATCACTGTCGCTTTTTTATTCGAGATGATGTCGCCGCTAAACGGGTTGTTTTGTTTGCTTGCTTGCGTCGAATGGTCATTACGGATTATTGAAGGATTACGATAAAATAGGAATGGGGCGAGGAAGGATATGCACTGCGTCTGCAGGTGTTTGATTTAGATCACAAGGGCATCATTTCCGGCATAGTGCAGAGTCACTATCTTCCCCCTCCTCTGCACTGCGGCATCTCTGCGCCCCACACACGGCGCCCTCGCTCCACGGCCGACCGCCGCCAACTGACCCACTCGCCGGGCGCCGCGACCTGACCCGTGTCGCTGCCGCGGCCTGCGCAATTGAGTCGGGGCTGGAATCCGGGGGTTCGGCCGGCCGGCCGCCTCTGGAGCGGGGGACTTTTTTAGTAGACCTACTGTACAGCCGACAGCAGCTTCCTACTCCCCCCCCCCCGAAAAACACCCACTCACCGATTAGGAGCACGGCCGAGAGGAGGGCGAACAGCTTGCTCTGCTTGTCCGGCGAGAATCCCACCATCTCCATGGACTGGCGCAGCCGGCTGAACTCGTACTTGGCGTCCACGCCCTCCAGGCTGTTACACTCGCTCTGAGGGTAGAGAAACACCATAGGTCATATTATACACCTGAACTCGTAGTCGGCGTCCACCCCCTCCAGGCTGTTACACTCGCTCTGAGGGTAGACAGATACGTGGGTCACATACACTGAACTCGCATTAACTCTACCTCTAGGCGAGTACACTCGCTCTGCGGGTAGAAAATGATATTTGTTGTCATGATGGTTGATATGGGGGTCCCCGTGCTGCCAAGAATGTTCATAGGGAATGACAAACACGAGTTAATAGACAAATCTCCATGAATCGTAACAAAGAAAAGGCAAGCAAAGAAAAAAATATCAGCAGTTTGTAAAACACGGATAGACGAAGCACAAACAGCAAATCCATATCATTTAACAACTTGGGACCCAAAGTAGATAGCCCAGACGTTTGTTTATTTTACATCAATCCAGCAAGCATCCAAGACAGCACAATGGGGCTCGATTCTCGAAGCAACCCTGGCTTCAGGAACTGGGCTGCTGGCCGTCTCGGTAGGGCGTCGGTGGGGGGGTGAGGATGCGAGTTCAACACCGGAGGAAGGGAAGGGCGAGGGACAGCTGCAGCCAGACACTGTACAATCGGCTGACGGCCGGCGAGAGCGGTAACGCTGAAAGAAACTGACCGCTTTCACAACAATTTCGAACGAGCGAGATGCAGGTGGCACCAGTTAAACGATAAGTTGAATAACCTCAACCACAGACTTCTCTATATAACTGATGCCTCAGCTGCCTCAACTGATGAACTGATTCAGGCCCCGTCAGAAGTCACCACTTCATCGCGCAGCGCAATCAGTTGTTTGACTTTTCGGGATCACAGCTGAGCCCCTAAATTAGCAATTAAGTCAAAGCTAAATACGCCACCGACTGGCGGCCGACTGGGCCGGGCGTGGCCGGCTGATTAACGGGCGGGTCAGAGACCCCATTTTTCTGCGCGCGCCAGCTCTGCGCCCGGCTGCTGATAGTTTGCCGCGCGCCGTGACGAATAGTGTCGGTTTGATTGGCGGCGGCGGGCGGCTGCAGCCCACGCCAGCCGCCGCTCGGCCGCCTGCGCTCGGAGCGACGGCCGAACGCAGCCGAGTTGGCCGGCGCGCGGCGGCCCGAGACGCTTCACCGCCCGAGCTGTGACACGGTGCGCGCGGCCCGACAGGACAGGGGCGCGCAGTGAGCGCACACTATGCGCCCGGCACCGAGCGGCCCTCGGAGAGCGGTCGACGGCTCCGTGATGGCGCCCTGACGTCCCGCCGGCTGCCGGGGCGTCCCCTCAGCGGCCGGGGTAGTGTCGCAGGCGACAGCCGGGCCTCGTGACGCCGCCGGCGTCGGCACGTGAGGCCCGCGCGGCGCGGCGCGACACTGGCCGCCCGCCAGCCGCCGTCGGCAGCGACGCAGTAGCGGCGGCGCGCTCGACGGCGCACACCTGGCACCGCGGGGCCGCCCGGCGGGCGCTCGGTCGGAGTCCGGCGCCGCCGCCCGGCGGGACGGACGGCTCGCCGACCGACGACTGGTCGCGGGTCGGGCTCAGCTTCAGCGGCCCGTACTGGCAGGCGGGAGCGACTCAGACAGTCAGCAACCCGAAAAAGATAAGGTTCAAACTGAGGAAACACAGTTACCTTCAGTAAGCAGCAGCACCCGCACTATCAGCGACTCCAACATCCCTCATCCGGCTCTTCGGCCTGCCCCAGGCCGTAGCGCGGCGGGCGCTGGAGCTGGCGGTCCTCTCGGCCGATGTCGCCGCTGCTCGGCTGACGTCAGAGTGGGGCGCGCGTCGTCTCCGGTTGCCGGCGCGGCCCGTCACCACCGGCTGAGTTACCGCTGCGCGCTGTCAGCCGGCGCCGCCGCCGAACCCGAGCCGCCGCCGGCTATTTGGCCCGCGGCCCGGCGCGGCGCAACTAGACCATGTCACCAGGAATGCGCCGCGAGACGCGGCTGCCGTCGGCCGGCTCCTTCCTGTCGCAGCGCCGCCGCCAGAGGCAAACAAACAGCGGCAGAGCGGCCCGGCGGCACAGCACGCGCCCCAAGCGGCGGCCAAACAAACAAACACCCGCTAAGTGAGCGGCAATAAAGCCGCTGACGTCCGCGCCGCCCGCGTCATCCATGGGAATTCCGAGAGGCGCCCGTCGCTGAGATCACTGTTATGGCAGTGACTCAATGTCATCCAAAAAGAATGCCACCGTCATAAAGGAGAAATATATGGAACCGCTGTAGAATGACCATCATCCATAAAATGTCACTGTAAACGAAATCCAAACTTATGAGATGAAGATCAACTACAAGGTTTGTAAGCCTATCCAAAAAAAGTTGTTCCCATTAGCGAACTAACAATGGTGAAGTAAAGGCGCATCCAGCTCAAAGACAGGGTCGCCTTAAAGCCTCCCTATCGTAATCGAGCCACAGATCGTCCAACCTTCCGACCTCGGTCGACACTACCGCTCCACGGTCCGGAGTGCAGTACTTCCCTCGCCACCAACGCAGCAACTGATCTAAGAGACAACTATGCTGGCTTCCGGGACAGAGCTGACTGCCAGGAGGCATATCAGCTAGAGGCATCAGAGAACTTGCGAATCAGCTAAGTTCAACTGAAACGCTCAGGACCGATGACTGAAGAACAGAGAGCTACGCCCAGAAAAAAGGAGGTAGAGCTGCGGTAGGGACAGAGGACTGTGCCCGGTACAGAGGGATGGGAGATTGAGGGGCGAGGTCTGCACCCAGGACAGTGAAACGGGGTCGGGCTGCGCCGGGGACAGAGAGACTGAGTTTGGGCTGCGCCGGGGACAGAGAGACTGAGGTTGGGCTGCGCCGGGGACAGAGAGACTGAGTTTGGGCTGCGCCGGGGACAGAGAGACTGAGTTTGGGCTGCGCCGGGGACAGGGGGACTGAGTTTGGGCTGCGCCGGGGACCGAGGGACTGAGTTTGGGCTGCGCCGGGGACCGAGGGACGGCTTTGGGCTGCGCCGGGGACAGAGAGACGGGGTCGGGCTGCGCCGGGGACAGAGAGACTGAGTTTGGGCTGCGCCGGGGACCGAGGGACTGAGTTTGGGCTGCGCCGGGGACAGAGGGACGGGGCTGGGCTGCGCCGGTTCCGGTGGCGGCTGGCCAGCTGGACGGGACGGAGGGACAGAGGACTGTGTCGTATACAGGGGGACAGAGGGACGGGCTGGGCTGCGCCGGTTCCGGTGGCGGCTGGCCAGCTGGACGGGCTGTCGGCGCGGCGCGGGGACGAGCCGTGACCGGCTGTGACGCAGGAGGGTGGCGGATCACTGCCCTGCCCGTCTCACCGCTCCACAGAGCTGCAGTCTGTCGGTACTGGAGGCGGTGTGAGAGGCGGCCCGGGAGGGTGAGCACTGAGCATGGGAGGTGGAACCGGGGGAGAAGACACACAGCCGTATGAGATAAAAGGGCAAT
Source organism: Amphibalanus amphitrite (assembly GCF_019059575.1). Lineage (NCBI taxonomy): Eukaryota > Metazoa > Arthropoda > Thecostraca > Balanomorpha > Balanidae > Amphibalanus > Amphibalanus amphitrite. The sequence goes on from NW_024881749.1 coordinate 664,739, forward strand.
CGCTAGGAATTATTCTCTTTTTAGACCAAAGCGGCGGACTTTTTAAATGTTCATCGGAGTCTACTGGCCCACGGCTATCGCTTTAAACACCCTCAAGTCAGTCCCGTCAGCTGGGGTGTCGGGCCCGTCAGCCACATCTGTCACCACCCATCCGTCACTGGTCCGTCAAAGCCTCCTCGTCAGCAGAAGGAACGCCCGTTGGAGCCCGGCAACAGGGCCGGTTCGGCGCCGTCTCACAGACCCGCCCCGGGAGTCCGGAGGGGTGCTCGACTGCCAGCCGGCTGTCGGCGACACTCGCGGCTGTGGCAGCTCCGACAGGCAAGGATCGGACCGGGGCAGGGAAGGGGAGCCGGGGGGGACAAAGGGACGGTGGCAGCAGTGGGACGATGGGACGATGCGCCAGCGGTGGCTTATGGCAAGTTTCTGCCATACCGCCGGCGGTCAGCGGCTCTAGCTAACGTCGCCAGGTTATCAGCTCGCTTCCACCACTTCATCTAATGTAAACTGTATCAAATACATCATTCAAGTGTTAGAGGAGTAGCCACCTCCCTGTCACGCTAAGTAGACTAACTATTCCAAAAAGTCGGCCTGTTTTGCAGCCAGCTGGTGGAAGTCAGGCCCAAATAGACAGCAGTGACAGGCATCACCGACTTTTTGGACCGCCTAGTCTTTTTTTCTGACGACAGCAGACTAGGACCCACGGTGGCTATGATTACTGCGGCTACCATTTAGCGGCAGTAGCTAGGGCCAATAAAGGACAGGCGCGAGGATCCCGTCAAACACTGGTCTCTGTCAATCTAGTCCCTGTCGCAACCCTCAGGGGCGCGGCGATGGTCAACTCAGCTCCCTCTACTCTCGGTGGGCTCACCTGGCTGAGGTAGCGGTACTGGGACGGCGGCAGCAGGTGCAGCTGCTGCCTCTCCTCCTCCGAGGCGCCCTCCAGCAAGTAGTAGAACACGTGGTAGTTGCGCTCGTTCCGCGCCTGGGAGACGATACGCGACTTCTCCAGCAGGTACTTTTGCACCACCGCGCTGAGGAGAGAAATATGTGACCTGTCACACGTGACTGGGGACGGACACAGGGGATCTGTCACATGGCACGTGAAACAGGCATAGATAGCGGGTCTGAAAACAGGTATACCATGGGTCAAGTTCATCCGAACTGTAGGTCAATGTCGTTAGCGGATCCACGGCAGATTAACGGCAGGTCAGCAGCAGACCACAGAGGAGGCGGAGTACATAAATATCACCTTCCTCATCGGTTCCCCAGGGTCAGCACCGTTCCTGATAGGCACGTAGTCGCCGTCCGCGTTTGGGTGAGACATTGGTCGGGGTTCCCGCCGACGACCCGTGCCGTCCGTGGCCGGGTTGGTCCGGGGTCACGGAACACGCGGCCATCAGCCGCCGACGGGGAGGGATTGGAGCTGACCCAGGCAGTACAGGGGTCAGCACGGGTCATCGAGCGCCCTTCAAGTGGGCAATAGTCAGAAAAGAGCAAATAGGAGTGGAATGAGTAAAAGTGCCTCGTTAGCATGTGCAATGTGCATAAGCTCTGTACGAAACCTGTCGCCTCTAACAATATTTCAGAGCTGCATAATGACATATCGTTTGATCATCACTCAGTTGAGTAAAAACATGTAAAACCAATATACTCAGATCATGCGCTAGCCAGTTTATGAATCACCACAGTTCGCACATGCAAATATCGCATACCAGCACCTAGGAAACTTGAAAAGTAACATGACAATTCGTCACACAAATCCGCAACTAGCATAAACATGACATGTCTGCTTGCTTAAAGGTGTCCGATTATGTAATTACAATGCAAAATGAGTACGGTGACCACACCATCGTCCACACAGCCTTTTAGGGCCAATTAATCCGACGATAATCGCAACACCATAGCCGCATTCCAGTAAATGAGTTACAAAGTGAATGACTAAGTGAGTCGAACAATATTGGTAACATTATTTCATCACCCAGTGAGATTTGCTGCACGCCACTGAGTGCACGTCACGCCACTTCTCCTCAATAATATTAAAGGTGAATAGCGATTAGGCATTATTAACGATAATCAGCACCTCAAACAAGAGCACAGCTCCAGCAGCGCTATAACAATAATTGGACTACAAAGCACCGGGAGACCTTCATCGTAACATCTTAACCCTCGCCGGCACAGGGCGGGGGGGGGGGGGTGATGCAACCCCCCCTAAGGTTTTTCGCGAATAACTCGCGTAAAAAGCGGCCGATCGCGACGAAACTTTCAGTACCCTCGCATTGATCAATTTTACACGTTCCCTGAAAATTTCATGACCCTGACCCAAATGACCTTTGACCTGTGACCTCTTTTCCGAGACCATGTTTGGCCGGAATCGCGATTCGGCGTATGTCGGCTCGCATTAGCCGCGCATTTGCAAGCTTTTCGTGGTTTCAAACGTTCAAACATGTGATTTGATGTTGCTCTCATACATTAGGGTGGGTGTCAAGGTCACCTGAAGGTCAGGTCAGGTCATTGACCTTTGGTGGCCTCGGGTGACCTTGGTTCACTTTTTCGAGTTTTACATGCTTCTAGGCTAGTTTTTGGAGCTGAATTCGAATACAGCAACCATTTGAACATTTACGAAGTAGTTTTGGTGCCTTCGTAACATGTTACGAAGCTGTCAGAGGCGGTTGACACGGATTACGAATACCCGTCACAACCCCTACCGGTTGACCTGACCTGACCTGACCCGACCTGGTCTAAATGCTTAGAGACATCATCTCTGATCAAAATTAACACGATATTCGTGATCAGCACCCCGGAAAACCACAAAGCAGCCACACTTTACGACTTTCTAACAGGTCCCGATTTTCCCGGTTTTCGGGTCATTGACCTTACCTGGAAGGTCACCCAATGACCTAGGACCTTAAAATTGGGTATCATCGGCTTCCTCTCGTGACGGGCAACACGCTCGTTTTTTCCGCGAAGCTCTAGCTTGATCACGGGCCAAACGCGAGGGGGGTCGTACCCCCCCCCCCCCTTGTGCCGTCGAAGGACGCAAAATGGCCTGTGCCGGCGAGGGTTAACATCAAAGACCCTGGCTTCGAAGACCACCTGACGATAGTGCTCCTCCTTTCAAATCCTTCCACAACCTACACGATCACAGAGTGCGTATGTTGCCACACATTTGTCAGGAGCCTCTGTGCAGAGCTGTCAGCCACTGCCCGAGTCCCGACAATGGGATAATCCCCTCTGAGCCCCGTCAAACCGAGCAGCGCTGGCTGGCGCTGCCTCCCTCAACGGTCTGAAGTCGGCAGAGGAGGTGTCACTTCCCGGTAGCATCTTTCGTTTCGGCCGACTTCACAATCATTTGCTGAGTTCGCAGGGCACATTCGTGGCACAAAACTCGACACAATAATCAGCAGCGGCACCGGAGACGACCGTCGGAATGCCGACAGTGTCGGACGGTAGGAGCAGACGGTGCCGGAGAAAGCCATCGTTACGTGCGCCCGGGGACACGGGAGACAGCCACTGTTCATCAATTCCTCGCTGTCCGTCCGTCGGGACTCCCTCCCTGGCGCCGCGGACGGGGACAGCGGGTGCGCACAAATCGGCCGAGCTGCCGGCACCGTGACCGGTCCGGGCACACGGTCCGACGGCTGTCGGGGAGCAGGGTCTCGGGGAGCGGCGCGGCGACCCGCTAATGACCGCCACTGCCCGCTCCCTAACTAATGGTCCCAGGGACCGCCGGCGCGCGGGCTCCCGTGTCACCACAGCGCGGAAAAGGTACAGCGGAATACTACAGAGACAGTGAGATTCGTTTTAATTACTTTTGATTTTCGAATAGGCGCAGTTATGTGAGACGACCGAAACCGTCGAAAAACAGTTCCCTCCGCGCAACTACGCACTGTAACAACTACAACAAAAGAAAATTGACATAAGAAACGGCCTAGAATCATTCACAAATCAGTAACAAGGTGGCATGCGTAAATTCACGCCACCGCCTCCCTACCAGGATTGTGCGGAGTACGGTAACTGAGCCTATCAACGGTTCGTCACATGCACAGTACACACTCCCCCCAGTCTGTATCTGTATGCACCCCGATTACTCCTCTAACTCCCATATACCCCACGTGTGCGCCCCGATAAGTTCTCTACCACCCACATCCCCCATGAGCGCCCGGAAAGGGTCCGCTCCGCCACCACCAACATACCCCGCGCGCCTCCTGATAGCTCCACACCACCCATATCTTCCGTTTCCACCCCAATTGCTCTACTTCCACCCACGTCCCGTACTGACCCGTGTGCGCACTGATGGCTCCTCTAACTCTCACTAATTCCCACTCTCATGAACATCACGTAATCCCCACTCACCCGTGCACCTGGCCGTTCTCCTTGTAGTTGACCTGGATGAACTTGCCGAAGCGGCTCGAGTTGTTGTTGTGCGCCGTCTTGGAGTTGCCGAAGGCCTGCCGGAGGTGACGCACACATGTAACAACAGTCGTGGCTGGGCGGCGGAGAATCGGGGGCGAACGGGGACGGCCGCTAGTCAGTGCCAATACACACGGTTAGCTGTGAGTCACACCGAGCTCAACAACGTGTAAACTAGCAAACGCCCGAGTGATGGCGCCTCGCGGTCTGCAGAGGAGATACTGGTGGCAAACAAACAGATTTAAAGGAAATAGTTCACTTTTAACATGGGGTTTGGAACTGGAATAGCAGTTTTGTTGCTTGCGCTGAGACTAGCACAAATCAGAAGCTTTTACGGCCCAACGATCATCCTAGACGAAGATATTCCATTTTTCGTTCCGAAAAGAGTGCCTTGCAGAGGAATGCGTGCCTTGCTGAGGAATGCAGTCACGTCATCGTCAGCCAATCAGAATGCTGCTTACAGCCGATGGGTTTGTCCTACGCAATATGATTGGTCAACGCGTAATAAGCTTCCGCGTCAAACATTATTTTATATAGAATATAGTTCTTCTTATACTAAAATATAGAAAATAATCCTTTTTACAAAAACGTTTTGTTTTATTTTCTGATCATTTTGAGCATAAAAAAACATAAATCCATAGCAAAATACTAATTTCAGGAAAGTGAACTATTTCCTTTAAACAAGCTGAAGTGGGATTTGGTGTGCTGGTGCATCATCACATCCGATTAGCAATCAATGCAATTAGCATGACTCAACTGCACATGAAAATGTGAGTCGGCCAGAAGTTTCACGCAAGTATGGATCAGAAGCTAGTGAGATAATCATTAATAGGTCGGGGCCCATTCCTGCACTGGGTAGTGGGTAATGGTATGGTCCGTTGACTGTCAGCTCATGGATGGCGATCGGCCCAAACCACCACGCCGGCTACAGTACAGAGGATGGGCTGCATGATTACCCAGCGGCCACCAATCAGCGTTGGCTGGTCACGTGTCCGTATAAGGAGAGCGCCGTCTGAGGGGGGGGGGCGGGCCCGGCCCCGAGCGGCGGCCGTGACCCCCCTCACGGAAAGGCGCCCGGGCGGACGGAGCAGTCACGGAAAGGCGCCCGGGCGGGCGGGCCAGTCACGGACGCCCAAACCAGACAGTGGACGGCGGACGGCGTCAGAAGACAGCACGGAGCTCACGCCGGAGCTCTAACGAAGGCGGCTGGAGAAAGGACTGGAGAAAAGGCGACTGGAGACTGATGTGTGACTGTACTAGGGCATCAGTCACCAGGGCCCACCGGCGCCCCGGTGGGAGCCTCGGCTGACGGCGGCACGTCACCACGTCTCGGTACGTCCGCGTCACCGGTGACGTCAGACCGTGACCCGTGATGACGTCACCGGGCGCGGGCGCGGAGGCTCGGCCGATGACACGGCGTTTGGCACGACCGGCGCCGGCTCCATCCATCACGGCGCTGAGCCGACGGCGAATATGAGCCGGTGTCGACACCGAGCAGCCATTAGCCGCGGCAATTTCACATTCCCAAATATCCTCGCCATCGCTGCCGGCCGCCGGGCTGATAAAAAAAAACAAATTAACAGCGGCCGCCACAGGCAGCGATATTCCAGCAATTTTCGGCCTCTTCAGCAACGCTAGAGAATATACATTCGTAGAACGTCACCGATCAAAAGGTGTCGCTCGAAAACCATTTGTGTTCCAATTAAACTTGCGTTGCAAACTGCAAAAGCTATTCCGTATAATCAGAATAGCGAAGCAGAAGCACGTAAATATTGTTTACACCTGTCGATTCAAAACCAAGCAAAGCGATAAAGCCAGTCAACACTTGTGAAAACATACGCCCTTCACAGATGGAGGGCAAGGATGAAAGAGTTCACCCCATACGACGCTTTAAAGCCCGCATATTTAATGTGTATGGTTCAATGCCTGCAAAGCATGCATATAACAATCACATCTTGGCAAACATCCCCAATCACACGATATTTCAAACACTCCATTCCCAGCGGGCAGCCAACACCTAGCCTCTGATAGTAGCGCCGGTTCTCTGACCGGTCCTACATGGGATCTGGTCCCCGCAACACACCGCACGGCATCTGTTCCCATATCAGTTCCCATACCGGCGGGGATTAGACCGTAAACCCAAACAGCGGTCCCTCCGCAGCCACCGTGAGGAATGCCTGACTCATCGGGCACCGTCCGAGGCATGGCAACTGCAGCCGTCAGGTCGCCCGGGACCGGTAACCAGCGCCGGTCATTCAAGTGATGTCCTAACTGATCAGTGTTTATCACACCATGGAGATCGAACGGTGTTTACTGTTTGAGATAACGCCGTTCAGATGGAGTGCCCCTCGAGACACACGACCGACTGTTACCACCAACAGAGACTCGCCGGGGGAAGTGGAGGGCTGGGGACATGACGACCTCCCGAGCGACCTTCCCCGATGAGCCAACGGGAGCGACAGGGTGTCTGGGCAAGCAGCAACGGACGACTGGCTGCTCTAACAGCTTCCCCATAGCAGCGCTCCCAATCCTGACACGACTGCAGCATACTCGGCGATCCAATGGTATCGCCCTGACACGCACCGATGAGCCGTCTCTCGTAAACAAGATACAGTACCGAATCGGCGTGCACCGTCATGGGGGAGAGAGAGGGAAGGGTGCAGCTGCCGCGGAGTCAACCCCTCAGCTCATTTTCACCGAGATAGTCACGGAGTTGGGTGAGGTGAGAGGGGAACGACTATCGGGTAACGAGCTCGCCCCGCGGCGGTCAAATACGCATCAGCATTACCGTTCACAGGTGGTCACAGCTACCCCCGCTTCCAGTATCTCCACCGGCGGTGGTGCGGTCAGGGGGATGGCCCCTGCCTCCGGTCAGGGAGCTGTCGCTTCCGCAGACTCGGGTGACAGCCCCCTCAGCAGCCGCCGGTGGATTAAATACCCCCGTCGGTGAAATAATCACTCCCCTGGCGAACTGATTGCTACATCGGTGGACGGATTATTCCTCACGGTGGATCAAATGCCCCCATCCGTTTGCTGATTACCCTGCAGGGCGTTCAGTTTCCACCGGTCGGCGAAACACGACGGCGGCCGGTCGGCTGGCCGGTAGCAGCGTCGTGCTGTGTTTGGCTCCATAAAGCGGCGGCCGTCAGCGCTCGGTCAACACAGTGTCGGCCGGCCGCCCCCGTCCAAACAGTACGCCCGCCGGCACAACGGCGCCGCTGTGCGTCCCGCCCGCCAACGACACACGCCCCTGAGTGATGGTCGCGGCCCGGGGAGGAACGGCCGCCGCCGGCGCTCCAGGGTTGTGCTCGACTCAAAAAAATTTGCCGACTCGACTCATCATTCAACTTCAGAATGCCCTGACTCAACTCTGACTCAAACAAGGAGCTGATTTTTTCCCTTGACTCGACTCATGACTCAAGCGGCTCAATGAAAATATGAGTTGACTCAAACTTGACTCAAATTTTTTGTTGAGTCAAGTGTGTTGACTCAAAATTGACTCAGATAAAAAAGTTGTTGAGCGGGGGGGGGGGTGAAAAAATCCGGCAGGAGGGCCAGGCCTAAGTTGTTAAGCATGGGGAGGATGAAAAACTTATACTATATATTGTTTCTAGAAAGTTGAGTCAGCTGACTCATGTTCCTAAATGTTTTTGACTCAACTCTGACTCAACTCAACACCTTAATATTTTTGTCCGACTCAACTCTGACTCAACTCAACAGCTCAACATTTTATCCGACTCGACTCAAATCTGACTCATTTGAGTCAGAGTTGAGTCAAATTTCTGACTCGACTCATGAGTCAAGCACAACCCTGCGGCGCTCACAGCTCGCGACAGTGCGCCTCAGCGGAGCCAGGGACAGCAGGCTCCACATCGACTGCCGTGGTACAGTATAACAATGAAACCTGCGTTAAAGGTGGACAGGCCCGATGCAGCCCCGGAACAGCTACTGAACTGTGAGCCATGACGTCCAAAAAACGCGGCACCATTGTGCAGACTGCAACTTCGCAGCGCGGCCAAACCAAACACATAGGTGCCTGGCGCTAACAGTATGCCCATCGCGCACCTAGTGACCTGTCAGGCTTAATTAGGGACCAAGCAGGAAGGCAGTAAGGGCAGCCATCTGACTCTGAAACGTCCCTGTTCGCTCCGTCACTAGCAGTCAAACAGGAAGGCAGTAAGGGCAGCTATCTGACACTGAAACGTCCCTATTCGCTCCGTCACTAGCAGTCAAACAGGGAGGCTATAACGGCAGCGGTCAGCCTATGAAACGTCCCTGTTCACTCCGTGACTATCAGGCAGTGTTGTTATTGGACACCGACGAGACTAGACTATGGTGAGAAATCTAGTGAATCACACGAAACAATAGCCCCCGGTAAACTCCCCAACAGCGATTAGAGCCAGCGGCGATCAGTTCCGACCTGGCCAGTGCTAAATGTTCATCTACGGCAAAGGAGTCTCTGTTTTCTCCGTCTGCAGCAGGGGAGTCTCTCTTTTGCTGTTTGACACCAGCGGCAAGTATGCCATCCACCCCACCGGGACAGACAGCTCTGGACAGTGGGCAGTGTGGACGGGGCCGGTCACGGAGGCACCCACCCCGCCCGTGACACGCCCGGTGGCCTATCACGGGTGACAGCCGCCCGCCGGCCGGCCGGGACGGTGAGCTGTGAGGTTTGGACAGCGCCGTCAGCAATAAGCCACCGGCTGCCAGCGCGCCACCATAACTGTCCACATCACTCGGCAAAATAAATACATTGGTAATATGAAGATGAGCGAGATTGTTGTCTGGCAGACGGCACACATTTCTTCTGGAGTAGTGCAAGCTGAAACCGGCAGCCGACGGACATTAACAGATCGGTAGTCAGGTTGCAAATTTATCACCTCCCACGAATTTCGCTAATGTTCTTTCATTTACGATATTATGCTATAGAAGATGTCTTGGGAAATATGTTGAAATATTACTAAGATACAGTTACGTATGATTTAGTTTGTAACTATGTCAATTTAGTGTATAACTGATCTTCTGTTCATTATTCACAGCAAACGAAGACGTTGGAGACGGGCAGTGGCATGCAGCCCGATCAAAATGATGATGGAACCGTGTCATATTACGAGGGCTTATTCATTAATTGCATGTTGTCATAGAAGCACCAGTCGTATCCCCTCAACCCGACCCCCTCCACACCTCCAGCACAGTTCCCGGCCCAGCCGAACCCCCTGTTCACCCGGTCCACTCACCTCCAGGACGGGCCCGGCGGCCAGGATGGTCTGCTCGACGCCGCACGCCAGCGCGCCCTTGTGGCTGAGCGCCGTTAGGTGGTGCAGCAGGAAGTTGGTGCTCTCCGTCTTACCACTGCCACTCTCGCCACTGATCACTATACACTGGTTGCGGCCGCCGCGCAGCATCTTCTGGTAGGCGGCGTCGGCGATGGCGAAAATATGCGGCGGCAGTTCGTCCAGGCGCCGCGACTGGTACAGCTTCACATACTTGGGGTTGTAGATCGGGTAAAACTTGAACGGGTTGAGCGCGATGAGGATCGAGTTGACGTACGTGTAGATGTGTCCGCTGGCGAAGCGGGCGCGCAGGTTTCCCAGCAGCGTGTCCTCGGTGAGGTCGGGCAGCTGGCACAGGTCCGGGTACTCCCGGTCCCGAGGCTGGCACATGAAGCGCGAGAAGTAGTCCCGCAGGATCTGCGGTTCGGCCGACAGGTTCTCCGTCCATAGCGCGTCAGAGAGTTTGTCCCGCAGGTACAGTCTGCCGGGCGAAGAGCGGCGAGCGTCAGAAACGGAGGAAGACACGCATGATGGCACACGCACTGACACAAAGCATGTGGTACGCAGACATCACGAAGACGCACGTGAAACATTGGAGATCGCCTGTATTGAAGACCGTTGTTTGGGTCATACCTAGCTAACAAACTGAACAGTTACAAGGTCACGCGACCGCCTGACACACATAACTGATTACCCGACCAGCCTGCACCGCACACCCCAACACGGCACTGAGCGGGTGAGCAGTACATCCCCCCCCCCCCACACACACACACACACACAGCCAACACCATCGCGCTGTGTGCCTGTTTGCTAACCGCCGGTGCGTTCTACACAGACCAGACCGGGCGCGACGGAACGACAGAGGCTTCCGGGGGTGACCGTCCCGGGAGAACAAGGCGGCGGGCGGGGCATAGAGTGTCTGTATAAGGCTGGGGGGGGGGGGGGGAGGGCGCTCCCTGCAGTACCGGGCAGTGACACTACGCGCGCCCGAGTCTGTGTACTCGGGCTGAGGGGGTGACTGTACCCTGCCGTCCCGAGCAGTGACACTACACAGGACACACAGCACACAGGACCTCTGTGTACGCGAGCTGAGAGGGTGACGTGTGCCGCGCCTGACTCACTCTGCAGATGGCCTCAGCAATATAAACACAGCGACCAACGACCTTGGCCCGCCCCTCGCCAATATCCCCACCCGCCCGGAGACGGGTAACACTCAGATGTACCGTACGGCGTGACAACAGTCCCACATCACCACATATAGAACGCAGCACAGCGGACCTGCTGCTCAAATATAGCGCACCGCGCGACAACAACCATACATGGGCAGTGAGAAACGTCTGTGCCTGAACGGACACACCCTTCTGTCTGTCCCAAATTGGACGGCCCCGGCCCAGCCCATTCGTCACGTTGGTGTCGTTTGTGGGCGTTTAAGCGGTACCGGTGCCGCTCGGCAGGCCGGTCCACCGCGGCCGGAAAGTAACGGCCGGCGACCCAGGCTCGGCGGCCGGCCTCACGAACGAACCGGGCCGACGTCCAGCTGAGCACGGCACGGGAACTTTCCGCCCCGGCCGCTGGACGGCGGCCAGCCCCCGACGGTCGGCACAGAGCGCCGGCACTGGCACCGGTACAGCGCGGAACAAACATCGGCACTGGCATCAGCACCAATACGACAGCAGTACGGCACCAACATGGCGCTGAGAAAACGCGGCGGAGAGCAGCAAGAAGCACAGGACTGGGATAGAAGAAGGGAGTCAATCAGGGATCTATGTAACCAAATGAGCCGAACGCACGACCTCACGACAGTTCAGCAACCTCCTAACGGCGTCCAAACGACTGACCGCCGTCTAAAAGTTTGATTTACATTACCTCGAACGACTCGCACTCTTTATAGAATATCCAACCAAACTATGCGACCATGCCTATGCGACCCAGGCCACGAAGCATATACAACCAGCGGTGATGTGACGATGTCAATGAGAGCTGTTCTCATCAACCGCTCGCCAGTGATCGGTCCTTAGTCTCTGACCTCTCGGCGGTCACCCCTCCACCCCCACCAGTACGTCTCCCCCGCAGTGCCGCGTTGAGGCACGTGTCCGTCGTCCGGCGACCCTCCCACACACCTCGCGCGCGCCGAGCCCGGTCACGGCGGCGGCGCACCGTTACACCGTCGGTCCCCTGGGAGCGGGCGGCGCCGCCGTGGGAGCCGTCACGGCGTCACGGACTGTCACGGCGGCCGTGACTAGTGACCGGTCGCGGTGGGAGCCGGCCGGGGTCGTCTGTCCATCACTGTACCGTTCGTCCGGCCCGCTCCACAGCTGAGTGGCTCGGCGCGCTCCGTGACTACGACCGGTCGGTGCGGCGGCGGCTCCGTCCCGGAAAAGGCCGACTGGTGGGGAGTGAGTCACCGGCCGACGGTACGGCCGGCCAGGGACGGCGGCGGGGTCGCCACGGCACGCCGCCCGGTCACTGGTCAGACGGCGAGGGCTGTGGCGTCATCCAGTCACTGGTCAGACAGTCACAGGGCTGCAGCGTCACCCGCTCGGTGTTCCCCTGTGAGGCTGCAGTGTCACCCGGCCGAGCCTGTCATCGGCTCCCCTCAGTTGCCACTGCCGTGTAGGAGCAAATGTGGCCGAGGGGGCCGGTCGATCCGACCAGCTGCCTGCCGAGTATGGGCACCTACAGCGGCGCTAGGGGGCGAGAAGTTCCTCAGACAGCTGCCGCAGCCGCCGGGACGGGGATAGCCGGCACTGGACAGCTGCCGCAGCTGCCAGCCGAAGAGGGCCGACATTGGACGGCTGCCGATCCACGCGATTAGCGCCGATGGCAGGGCAGCTGCGTCTGGCTGAGTCACCACAAGGGACTGCTGGAGGTCAGCCCTCGAGAACCAAGACATGCATGGGCGGTCGGCTGGACCGACTGACGAATACAACGGTGTGAAACTGTGCCAGACATAGACACTGCAGCTGGTGTTCCATTTTAGAGTCTAGTGAGTCAATATGAGCGACTCAGCAAAAAGGATTTCACCTTATCACTGCAGCGGCGAGCAAAACCAATATTCAGTTTCACCACGTGATTCCGTTGCACTTGCATCACCAGGAAAGTGCGGCCGAGCGGTTTTTCTGCAACCTCGCCAGGGCCGCCCGAAGTCGGTCAGACAGAGCGCCGATACAAAGCCGACACGGTCCGAGTCCGCGCGGCACCGAACCGAGTCCTCACATCTCTGTCAGACACTATACTCTACCGTTGTCTATAGGCTTCGGTGCAGCTCAGCGTTCAGTCAGCTGGGCCGTGTACTGTCTCAGTTGGTCGGGGTGCCGTCGGTCGCACTAGGCCCGTGTTCGGTCCCAGCTGGTCCGTGTGCACCATACCGTCTCAGTTGGCCCGTGTTCGGTTCCAGTTGGTCCGTGTGCACCGTACCGTCTCAGTTGGTTTGCGAACGGTCCCCGCTGGTGTAGCCAGTCCGGCCGGCTGTGAGTCATTCATCAGTGAACGGTGCGCCCGCCGGGCCACTTGTCTCCACTGCAGTACCGCTGCGACCGGACCGGGCGCGTGCAGACGCTGACGTCACGCGCAGACACAGAGGAAAGGGAGAGCGGGGAGGAGAGGAGAGGAGAGGCCGGCCGGCCGGACATCCGCCGTGTGACGTCACCGGTGACCGGCTCCCTGAGCGGGATGACGTCATTGGGAAGCAGTGCGGTCAGCGGACAGTCCAGCTAGAGGGGAGAGCCCCCGCGACAGTGAAGCGTCCATCTGCGACGGGGCAGCGACCATCATCCCAGAAAGCACTGCAAGTCGGAGTTCAGCGGGGCAGAGTTCGCCGAGTTCCGCCCCCGCTGCTGGGAAGCTCGGCGCGTGCCCCTGGCCCACGTGAGCGCCAATACCTCCTCCCGGCCCATAAAGCACGAGGCTGCGGTGTTACTCGCCGCTCCGGCGGGCGCCGGGGCACGTCTGGCCGCCGGCACGGGCCGGCCAGCGCCATTGTTTGGCCGTCCGATACCCGTCCGTCCGTCCGTCCGTCCGTGTCCCGTGACGCGGCGGACTTTTCCACGTGTCGGCCGGAGCCTACAGGAGTCGGTGTCTCACACGCAAGCCCGCGCACCGCACCACCTTTGTACAGAGCCCGTTACTGGAATTTTACGGACCGAGGAATTCCGTCCGGTACAACACGTACGCCAGTGACGGCTTGCAAGCGTCTAGGAAGCCCGGCTACGCGATCAAACCCACCAGCATCAATGTTGTTCCGTGAGGTGATGGGGCCCAAGGCTAGGTCAGGTCTTACAATGCTCATCTAACCAGACCAGACCAGACCAGACCAGACCAGACCAAACCAAACCAGACCGACCCAGTGCAGTCGTCCCAACCAGTCCACCGTCCCAGACCAAGCCATTCATATCTGCCGACTGCCGAGGTCACCTCATGTGAGCCAAACCTATCCACATCTCATCTACGCGAGGCAACAAGTACGAACGACCGAGTCTGGAGACCGCGAGCCCGTTCCGGCTGTAATCCCACGTTTCCGGTCGGGCGCCCGGGGCGGACCGGCCGGTCGTGCCCGGTCAGTGAAAGCGGGCGACACGGACGGGTCGGCGGCACCGAGACACCGAGTCGGTCTGAGGTCACCTGTTCCGGCACCCGCAGCCGTTCCGGACAGCCTCACCGCCCGGCCCGAGGTCGCTGGTTCCGCCGCCCAGCGAGTCTCGCAACCGCTCGGCCTGGGTCAGAGCAGCGCCGTCCCAGCCATCACAGCCAGAGCACGTCGCAGGCCACCACATTCAAACGGCGTTGTATATTTGACTCTCGGCGGGCCCAGCGGCCGCGGGGCTAGCCTAACGACGCTGCAGATGAGTCCAAGGCTGCCGTAATGAGACGACCAAACGCCCCGATGACACATGGCTCCCGGAGCGCGGCTCAGGGCGGATGAGAGCGGTCCAGCGGCCGCACGGCCGTGCCGGTCCGTAATTTGAGCGATTACGTACAATTCGGATGAGCGGTTGCGTGGGCGATCGCTGGCGGAGGCTCCGTTAGTTGGAGGAGGTGCCGCGGTCACGAGAGGGGTGACTCAGAGCGTGTGTCACGTCACACATCCGGTCCACGGGCGGAGGGCAGCGCGTGCACGGCGCCGGAGTCCAACTGGGTCAGGTCGGGTCAGGCCGGGTCGGGTCGTGTCCAAACGTGTCGGATCGGGTCGGATCGGGTCGGATCCGGATGTGTCGGATCGGGTCGGGTTGAGTTAGGTCAGGTCAGGTCAGGTCGGTTGGGGCTGACATTCTGAGGGCCACACACAACAATATTGGGGAGACATGTGCACACTGACTGCCCTGCCGCAAGCCGCCAATTGTGAGGAGCTTAGTTCCCGGCTGGGGCAAGAATCATCCGAGCAAATTGCCTTTAGGGGAGAGTGGGGAAAGATGCCCAGGGGTTTGCTATGTCATATCATTCGAAAATGACGATCGGAAAGCAAAAACTTGGAGTTTCAACGGAAACCGACATTATTTTTCTCCAAAGATATCACACTTTCGTGCCTGAAATATAATAACTTTTTTTGCTATTAAGCATTTTCCTGAAGAAGTGAAAGGGGGCGTCTTACCCAACAGGGTGGGAAAGACGCCCCCTGGCGTTGGGGAAGATGCCCCCCTGCACTATAAGTGACATAAATGGGCACGTGAATCGCCTGAACGAATCAGTAGTCTCTTCGAGCCTGCAGTAGACACCAAACGTCATCGTAAGGGTCCTCAAAAGTAGTCGATAAGGGGCTTCAGAGGTCATCGTTAGGGCCATCATAGTCCAGCGCGGCCAAACAAGTCTCTGTGGTGGCGTTCGGAGACCACTGTGGGGCCCTTATAGGTCTTCGTTCATGATGATTGAGGGCCCTTGAGCCCATCGTGGGGACCTCACATGCCAGCGCGGTCCGTGGAGCCAACGTGGGAGCCCTCAAAGGATGTCGCGAGGGGCCCTGGAGCCAATAATGGGGCCCACAGAGGCCGTCGTGAGGGCTCTCAGAGTCAGATGCCGCCCAAAAAGTCGCTGTGTGGGCCGAGAGACCGGCATGGGGAGCACCCGACCGTACTGGACTCTCAATAGTCCCAGATCGGCTTTTGTCTCTGATCACAAGTATGTAATAAATGATTTGACGGGCTGCTTGAAGGACAGCCTACGGATTTAGGGGGGCGTCTTTCCCCATCAGAATCTTACCCCAAGGTACCAAAGTAACATTAAATCAGTATAATTTGTTAGCCATAAAACTACATCCTGAAACAAACTGTTTGGGACACAGTACACGCATGTTAATGTATCACGACTATAGCAAACGACGCAAAAATTATTTACCTTCTTTGATATTTACAAAGTTTTGACACCTAAATATTTTTTGAAAGCAGCAAATAAAAAACATGCAATCACCAGCCAGCCGTTGCCCAATTGAGCTTCGCAAACTTTTGTGCAGTTAACAAGGCAGTCTTCCACTTTACGCTAAGAACATTAATTTCCAGGTTCGATTCTTTGTTTCGCCGCTAGAGGGGGTGGGGCGTCTTTCCCACCCTGGGCATCTTACCCCACTCTCCCCTACCACAAGAAGCTGGGCAAGAACTTATACATCTCGATCTTTACAAATAGCTCCGCTATACATCGCTCCGTTCCGCTACACAGGACCAGTGTTCTGTATAACCTCCCAGTGCTGACTCTCCTAATGAACCACTCACGCACACTGACAGCCCGCAGCGTGGCGGGGCTGCTCGGGCGGCCTGTCCAGCACGATAACCCGCTGACAGCCGCGCCAGCCGCACCGCACGTGCGCGCCGGCGCCGACAGACGCGTCAGCTGCTGTTCAGGGCGGCTGAGTTCTCTGATCCCGGCAGCTAAGGCAAGGCGGCAGCTGGCTGCTCCTTCAGCCGGGGAGCTGGGGTAGGAGGGACGGAGATGGAGCTAGGGCGCGAGTCCCATCTGGGGTAGAACTAGGGGTAGAAGCCAGAGCTAGGATCAGAGCAGGAGCTAAGATGAGAGCTGAGTTACGGGATAAGGCGGCTGGCGGAGTTAGGTTTGGAGCTAGAGCTGAGGTGGGACAAGGAATAGGACTCAGTCAGCGCCAAAGTTCTAAGAGCCGAAAACAGATGAGAAGGCCGAAAAAGGATAGCTTATGACCAGAACGGGAACCAGTCATTTTCTACAGAACATATAGCCACAGCTCGAGTACGATATATTACGTTGCACGAGTTCCCACGCGGGTGTTGCACTGGGTCCGGCGGACGCCGAGCGGTACTCACACGCGGAACGCCAGACTGGGAGAGGCCAGCAGCTCGGGCGCGTCCGGAGAGACGGCCATGGTGCGACGATCGGTCAGCCGCTCCCACGGGCCGGGCCGCCGACGGTCCGCGTCACGAGCCGGCGTCACGGCACCAGTCACGGCGGTACGTCACACGGCACTGCGTCACGGCACGGGACGCGCTCACGGGCGGATCGAATGACGCGCGCGGCTCACAGGACCGAGTCACGGGAGCGAGTCAGCGCGGCGCACCACCGGACATGGTCCGAGTCGGCCGCCACTGAGACGGCTGCCACCGGCACGGGTCGGTCCGTGAGCTCTCCGCTCGGCTGCCACACACCACCGCCGCCGCCGCCGCGGCCTCTACTGCAGGCGAGCAGGCTCGGCGCGCTGCGGCTGCGGCCGGCCGCGCTCGGGCTGCGTCAGCGGCACACTGCCGGCCGGTGAGGTGACACAGCCCCGGCAGCCCGGCGGCGGCGGGGGCGGCTGCAGCTGCGACGGCACGTCACACCGACCCTCAGCAGCCAGCGGCGACGGCGGCCGGCCGGCGCACTGCCGCTCCGAGCCTCAGCCCGGTCTGCAGAGACCCGTCAGGTGGTCGACAGGTCACCGGAAGAGCGACTGCTGAGTGGTGGCTGACGTAGGAGTACTTACGGCAGCCGCGGAAAGCCGCACAAAACAAATTAACTGCGATCGGAGCGGAATTAACCGGAGAGCTGGTGTCGTAGCTCTGGCACGGACGTTGGCGTGTCGGCTGAAATTTACGGCCGACTGCCGAGAGCAGGGAGCGGCACACAAAGCTCATCGGGTGACGCGCATCCATTTCTTTCCGTCCTCCTCCTTCGACAGCCGCGGTGAGGCAGGCAGCCCGCTAAGCCTCCAGTTTTTAACGGCAGCGCCGGAATGACACACCAGGAAAAACGAACGCGAAAACCGAAACGGAGACGGAAACGGAAACCAAAACGGAAGCGGAGGCCGTGCTCGGTTTTCCATTCCCCAGTTTTTGGCAGCGCTTGGCTTTCTGTTGCATCAGGACGGTGCGCGCGTCAACTGGCAACAAGAAAATGACACTCGGCCCGGGGGCGCGCGGCTGTGCAGCTATTTTGGAGCGGCGCGGGCACGCGCGAGCGGGCGACACGGCCGTCGCACGCCGTCGCCGCCGATACGAGAGCGGCGCGTGCCTGCCAGGAGCGGCGGCGCGAGCCGCGCTGGCGATGGCGGTCCGAGATACGGGAATACCGGGCCTCGGAGACTGACAGCTGACAAAACAGCCAATGTCCCCGAATACCGGCCGCCAAGGTGGCGAGACGACGCGATGGGCGCGGCGGCTCGAGAGAATTGGAATAGACGGGGGCGGCGGTCCGCGACACTTCACACAGACGGGAGCAGAGATCACTGAGACTTCACACAGACGGGAGTAGAGACCAAGGATACTGCGCAGAGACGAGAGCAGAGACCAGCGAGACTGCACACAGACGAGAGCAGAGATCAGCGAGACTGCACACAGACGAGGGCAGCAGAGGTGCGGACGGGAAAGCATCCAGTGACGCCATTGATTGAACAACAATTGACGGTTGGTTATCAGCCTCGACAGAAAGTGCGATAACGCTGTCAACAATTTATCAACAAAGAAAGATGTGGCGCCATCACATTACAAGAGCTTCATATCAACATCTATAAAGTCGGCTTTCCCTACCAAGGAACAAATCACGGCAAAAATAAAGGCAACTGGACCAAGCTGCCTGGCTAAAGGAAAGTATCAGCAAGGAGGCCGGCATTTGGATAGAAGACACCGGATACAAACATTCCCGCAAAATATTTTACGTAAAAGAATGCAAGGTTTTTCATTGATCACGTCAGCGTTTCATAATTAGCAACGGAAGTTTGAATCATAATCGGCTACAGATCGGCCCACAAAACTCCTGGCCAAGCCCAATGAAACAGTCAGTGCCCCACCTCAGTCGTACCAAAAGCCGCACGTCATAGGTTCGCCTGGTGTTCACCTTTCACGAAGGCGACTCGAGTCAAAAACTCGTCGATGGGAGGCACTGAACCGGCCGCAGGTGCGGCAGGTTGTGAGTTGTGACTTGTGACGGTGCACCACTCTCCACCCTCCCCTCCCCTCTCACCGTTCATCGCACCACGAAACGGTCGCTGTGTCCTGCGCGATTTTCGTGCACGTGCGCGCGAGCGGTGTGCGTGCTTTGGCCGATGGCCTGCGCGCTGAGGGTCGGCCAGCGACGGGCGCCGGCATCTCAGAGGGCTGCCGCGGCCGACCGCGGGCGCGGCGGCAGCTCAAAGGGCGCCGCGGGCGGGGAGGAGCAGCCAAGTGGCGGCTGACAGGGGCGGCGGCCGGTGACGTGGAGAGGGTGGTAGCTGAGGCACTGGAACAAACAGCCACGCCCAGCACAACATTGCGTGGGCCGCACGGACGGCAGAAGACAATTAGCTGGCTACGAGGCGTTTACCGCGTGCATGCAAAATGGCCGAAGCTGAATCGTCCGCAGCCAGAGCTGATCACGTGGACAAACAACCCAGAGGAGAATGAATCGCAGGACGCTCTTCGCTCACTCGAAGTTCTTCCGTTGACAGTGGTCATCTGCTAGCCGGTAGGTTTCGACGTTCGCTGTGGAATGGTCATTCTGACCAGACAATAGGACTGTCACCGCTGACCTCCAGCTGGTCAGAGTTCCTCTGCTACATACGGACACGATAGCGGACTCCGATTCACCGTGTCCGGCTTCCTGTACGCTCCGAGCTCCGCGGCCCGCGGAAGTGAGTCGGCCGCAGCCGCTCACATGGCTCCATACCGTCCATCACAGACACCCAACAACTTCCCGGCCGTCACGAGCGCCAGGCGTGGCCGCTCCCACGGACAGCACTGGCGCGTGCGAACACGGTGCCAACAGGCGCACTCGTCGGCAAATCAGATTTGCGGTATGGCCGAGCGAGTCGGTCGGCGCGCGGCGGCCCAGCGGATCGGCAAAGAGACGGTGACGCACCTGTATAGCCTATGGTCACTGGAACAGCAGAGAGTCCATGGACATCCTACCGCGCTAGTCCTGGAAGTAGGTGACATCCCCTGTCTTCCTCCACGGGGTCGGTCGCGGGCATCCGTCATCCTGCCCAGACCACACATCAGCTTGACTTCCGTTCCCAACCGTGAACTGACAGTCACTAGCTCCCTTAATCCCGGCCACTAGGGTAGGGAAGGGTGAGGATATGAATCACGCACGCGGCGAGCAGCCGAGCCAGAGGAGCGTTCCCGGTCAACGCATTCAACTCTCGACAAGGTCACCAAGCTACCCGAGTGGGCACGGCGGCGGGCGCGGGCGATTATACTAATCCACCGGTACAATGGTTATCGGCACAACAGACTATCAGGCAGTCTTTGCGACAGTGCACGCCGTGACCCGGTGACCAGAGAACCGTATCAGACGACCCGGATTAACACAGTCACAACACAGTGCAATCACTGACACAGCCCGAGTCGACACACACCGTAGCAAACGACCCAGCCGAGGCGATCGGAATGCTCGCAAATGTATGTGTGTGTGTGCATATAAAGTGGGCCGCCGCATCAGCGTGCCCCCAAACTGGGCTGGGGGTAATCGCCGGCGCGTTACCCTTGGCCGGGCCGTCGTCAGCATTGCGTAACGCCGCCTGGCTCCGTAGCACTGAGCTAATACGGCACTGGTGGAGAACGGTCGCCGCCGGTGCGGTGCGGCTAGGCAGTGACACTGCCGCAGGCGGGTCGTCACACACTACCCACACCAGAGTGTGGGTCAGCCGGTCAGTGACAGGGGAGAGTGACCGGTCACACACTGCCCAGAGGCACGTGCCGACTGCCGACCTCAGGGGCAGGACGACCCCAGCCAGCGCCTATCTAATCCGATCAGCTGACTGGCTCCGCCACGGTACCCACGGTGAAAAAAGCAGCCAGAGCAGCCGAACCTCATCAGACCGGCACGGGAGCGGGCTGACTTTGAAGGCATGCTATGGGTTAGCGGCTTTTGTTTTAGAGCTGCGCTATCTGGAGCAGCGACGGCACACGCATCAGTCGCTGGATAATCTGCCTTAAAACCAGTCGGAGCACCAAACCAGCTGCGAATAATGCCATACAAAGGTCGCGCCAGCAGTAGCAACTCTACACGAGGAACGAATCGTGGTGAAATCAGGCCTCTCACAAACAGTAATTAGCCCCTTCTGTTGTTGCACTTCATTGTTTGCTGCTTTGATTCAGGCTGTTCAGTGTTGACTGCCATGAAGTTACGGACATTAACATTTCATTCACTGGAGTATCGCAGCCAGACCGGCCCTGCCACATTGCACAGAGAGTGGTCCACATATCCCCGCACAGCGGCTTTGAAGTGGGTTTTCCGGTCGGGCCGGCGCCGTCGCTCGCGGGGCCACTGCTCGTCTGCGGCGACCGGTGCCAACTCCGGCCTGGACGGACTCAGGTGCGTGTCCGGCCACCGAGACGGCGCCGACAGCGCGCGCTGTCAACTCGCCTGGACAGAGGCGGCGGTGTCCCTCCGTCGCAGTCTGAGAGGTGATGGAACGGCACGAGCCGACAAGGGGACAAGGCACGTTCACGACAGTGGCGGGACAGACCGACCAGGCTCGGACGAGCATGACATGGCAAAAGCAGACAGGGCATCCGACCAATGAGGCCGACAAGACACCTGTTACACCCGGCAGTGTCCCTGTATCGTGACCGCGTCCTCTCGTCGTTCCAGTCCCTATTAAGGGGGCTATTCTGAGCAAGGTAAGGGAACGGCGACTCACGATATTCACCTCGTCGCACGAGTCTAATGGAAAACTCACCCCATAAGAACCACCGCGCTGTGACAGTGAAAGGCCGTACGTCAGACGCTCTGCACAGCGTGACTATCTGGCACGGCTACATGGCCGGCTACACGGTGGTTACAAGGCGAGGTAAATGACAATCCTTTTGGGGGCAGCCGGTTGTGACGCACCTCGATTACATAAATCACCAGCGTGCACAGCGCCGCAGAGACCCAAAAAGGGCGACGAATAATCAGCAGGCACCCCTAGATCGAAAGCACGTGATACTTTCCAGCATAGCGTGACAGTAAACACAAAAAGGAGCAGGCAGGTTTTCGACATCGTATGCACCTAATTTCCTGTTTGTTTTCTTTCACAGTGACCAGGAATGAAGGAGCCACGCCATAGTTGCAGTCAAAGCAGAGCCTTTCCTCAAAACCAGAGTACAATGTGACAGAAGAAGCTGTACAGACATTTGCTGCGCTCACCACACGCTTGTTCAGCGTAACGCTTTGTCATGTGGCCAGAGTTGCGTGCAGTTGTATTACGACGCAACTTCGCATGTTGCAATGTATGATAAAATGTGCAAACTGCAAAGCTAGTCCCTATTCAAAGCCAGTCCTAATTCAAGCACTAAGCAATAAGAAATAAATCATCAATACCTGTACAGAACTTAAATTTGACGGTCACTCATAAGTTCATAGTCACTCTCCTCCAATCATTCCGTGGGCAGCCAGGCCCATTTCCGTGACCAGCCCGGCCTCTTGTCCATGAGTTGCGGGCACTCTGGCCTTTTCCGTGGACAGCCCGGTCCCTTTTCCGTGGACAGCCCAGCCTTTTCAGTCGACATCTGTCGCTCACGCGCCGAGTGCCACGGACCCAGTCTGGCTGCTCGGCTCCCAGCTGACGAAACTCAGCCGGGCCCGGATGGCGCCCCGCCGCTCTGACAACGGGCTGTCATATTTTGGCACGGGCCACGCGGCCGGCCACCGACGCTTGGTCACTCGCGACCCTCTGAGCGGTACAGAGACAGACCGCTCTGTCTGAGCACACTGCGCTTAGCCAGACCCGGCTCCAGCTACCTCCAGGCTACAGCGCCTCCACAATCACCGGAAGATACAGCTCCTGCCGACAGCCGCAGCGCACAAGCCATTCAGCGGCAAAATCATCCTACCTGAGCTTGTCTCTCGCATCGTCCCTATTCGCTCCCCCGACACCAAAAGGCCACTGCTCTCGTCTCTACCTTCTCCCTTGATAGGTACTTGATTCTGCCTCTCCTCCCCGCCACGAACCCCTCTCTCCAATCTCAACAATCCTCGCCGGTCAACAGTGGATAAGGCAGCTATCAAACGGCTACAGAACCGACCGAGTTGTCCTCGCTTTGGACTGCGGGACGCCCAGTATTGTTCCGAGCCTGAGGTCGCAGTTAGCTGCCGTGGTGTCGCATGAAGACCGGTATAGCGTGTACAACGTGTAAGTAATGGCGTGTATCCAAATCTACTGACTGGGGCGGTACCAGTAGGCCTATATTTGTCGGCAATCGACCTTCACTTATCGTACTCAGTCCACGCATGACTCACAGGCAAAACAGACACAGCGCACACAAACCTAATCAGGTGGTACAGATCACGACAAAGCCTAGCGGTGACCGTGGTCGCCGGGTCACGGTCGCCCCGTGCCCCAGAGCCCCGCAGTCCTGTCTGAGGGAGCCCTCGCCCCTGTCTGATGTAGCCCGCGCCCTATCTGATGTGTCCCGCGCCCCGGCCGACTCTCGGCGCCGCTCACCTGTGCTGCTGCTGATGCTGCTGCTGCTGGCGCGGCCACAACAGCTGCACGGCCACGGGCCGCTCGTCACCGGCCAGCCGGCGCTCCTTGCACTCCCTGCCGTGCTCGTCGCCGACCACCTCGGCCAGCTCGAAGGCGGCCGGCTCGGGCAGCTGCAGCTTCTCGGCGATGCACAGCACTATCTCGGCGGCCGATGTGGCCTTGCTGGCCTGGATGCTGAGCGACTCGTAGTGAGAGCTGAGCGCGCCCACGAACACGTCCACGATGTAGCGCTGCTCGTCGGCCATGGCGCGGCTGCGCGGGCCGCCAGCACGCGGCGCGGCCGGCCGGCCGACTGGCGCGCCGCGCGCCGCCTGTCGACACACGGACACACGACGGACAGCGCTCAGTCGCGGAGACGGCGCGCCGACTATCTATAGCGTGCCGGCCGTGTCACTACACTGCCGACGGTACTGTGGACAGCACCGGTGTCCGCTGATGTCAGCTGTGATGTGGACAGATGTCAGCTGATGTCGGGGACAAGCAATGTGGACACATGTCAGCTGATGTCATTATGTGGACACATGTCAGCTGATGTCGGGGACAAGCAATGTGGACACATGTCAGCTGATGTCGGGGACAAGCTATGTGGACAGATGTCAACTGACGTCGGACACAAGCAATGTGGACACAAATCAGCTGATATCAGGGACAAATAATGTGGACAGATGTCAGCTGATATCAGGGACAAACAATGTGGACCGATGTCAGCTGATGTTGGGGACAAGAGACATGGACTCACGTCAGCTGTCGGGGACAAGCTATGTGGACAGATGTCAACTGACGTCGGAGACAAGCAATGTGGACACAAATCAGCTGATATCAGGGACAAACAATGTGGACAGATGTCAGCTGATATCAGGGACAAACAATGTGGACCGATGTCAGCTGATGTCGGGGACAAGCAATATGAACATATGTTAGCTGATGTCGGGTTAGAGCGGACAGATGCCAGCTATTAGGTGGAAACAAGTCAGATGATGTCAGAGACAACGTGGTCAAACGTCAGATGATGCGGGAGGCAAGCAATGTGGACTGATGTCAGCTGATGTCGAGTGTAATGTGGGCAGTTACCTATCAACTGATGTGTGATGTGATGTGATTTGGGTATGTGGTGTGTGATGTGGGCAATTATCAGCAGTAATGTCGAGTGTGACATTGGCGGATGTCAGCCGCCGGGTGGCGGTTTGACATGTCTACGTTGGCGGACCGCGGGGGTGTGTTGATCTAGGTCCCAGACTGGGTCACCAGTGGCGCACAGAAAACTCCAGGAACGGCGCGTCGTGTAGATCAAGGGAGCACGCGGAGAACAGAGGCGGCCGCGGCTCTGTGGAAGCCGTTTAGCCCAGCCGGGGGCTGCGGGCAGATGATGCGCCACTGTCGCCGCCGCGCCAATACAAAGACGAGGAGCGGGTCGGCGGCCCGTCAGGAATAGCGTCCCACCGGGGACAGCCGCGACAGGCGACATGCATTTACCGCCACTGGCCGCTCTCCAGCGGCCGACACGCGAATTATTCAACTATAATAGACGGAGCTGGCGTCAACGATGGACTTTGACGCGTAAAACGACCCGAAATGGAGAGATTGACGAGATGGGAGGCGTGCCCGGAGTTAGACTCAGGTCTCGCCTGTACCAGCACCACGTCTAAGAACGCACAAAAATAATAGCAAATTAACTGAGAAAAGGTGATAATGATGGGGTGACTTACTCTTAGATATGAGAACAGCTCAACCGCAAAATTAAGCTCAAATCATCCCCTCATTTGACCAATAACGATCAAATAAATAAAAAATAAACCAATCGAATAAACCAATGAGTACTGAGCAGCCTTTTTCCTTTGCAAACAACAAAAGACATGATAATGTCACCAAAATGCGTGGTCATATATTTCGCTCCCTGTACCCAGAAGCACTCCACCTGAAGCGAAATAGCGCTGTGGATTACGCTATCGGGTCTACGCTATACTCTTTAGGTATGTCCTCATCAAATGCTCAAATATGTGACCCGCCCCATCGTTTACAGTTGATGAGCAATGAGCGGGCATTGAGGGTTGCTGAGCAGTGAGCAGGTCACCAATTTCCGACTTTGGGAGCGCGTGACACTGGACACACGACCACTGGATCGTCTGTCATGGGGCCGACCGGTCGCGAGACTGTCCCCCCTTCCCCCCCCCCCTAGTTACACACCACCGGACCTGACCGACCCCTGTGAGACGATACTCCCAGTCTCCCGGCTCAGACAAACCCCGATACGCCCCGAGAGCGCTGTCGGGTCGCGGCGGACGCCGGCCGCTCGGACCGGAAGCGCCGACGGCTATCGGCTCCTGCACTTCCGGCCTCGGAGTTCCGCCAGCGGCGACCGCCACGGAGCCACTGACGGGCACCGGAGTCCAGTGTTGGAAACGGGGCCCCCTCCTGATTCCAGGCGGGTACAAAGGCTTTTGTTTTCATCAAAATAAAATAAAAATACTTCAGGGACCGACAACTTCAAGTTATATAACCCTATATGATAAAATGCATTAACTACCCCAGCTTTGCACAATTGTCCACCCCTGAACACAACTAGTGTGAAATTCAGAATCAGGACCCCATAATACCCCTAATCTCAAAAGATTTTCATTCATTCTAGAGGTACAGGTTTAAGATTTCCATTCAGGCGGTTTACCAGGTTCAGCAGGAGGTACAGCTACTCCTGACATCTCGCTCACTGACCTGGGCTGGATAACAGCCAATGATCAAGGACTTAGAATCTGACAGGTACAGTCCACAGCAGAAGTAAAGTGGGGTTTCAGTCATGGGTATGTTCTGCTTCTGAAGCTTAGGAATGATTAGCCAGACTACAATGAAACTTTGAATGTAGCTTATATGTATCGTCACCCTTGCAGCTGCAACTTTAGCTATTGACATCTTCTTTTCGATCACTCCGCATTAAACAATCGCCAGTTAACCCGCGCCCTGCTGGGGGGGGGGGGGGGGTTGAACACCCCCCCCCTTGTGGTTTTTTCCAAATTCCGTTTTTGGTACACCTTATTATACATCAATTCTACACATGTTGTGAAAATTTCAGACCAAGGTCATTCAAGGTCAGGTCACCAGGTCACTTTAAGTGACCTCACCTCATAAAAAGTTTCAATGTCTGTCATAGCTACACCGAGTGACCGATCGCTTTGAAACTTTCAGCGATTGCTAAGAGCAATAGCATGTACAAAATGTATGTCTCAGAATTTTGATATCGATGACCTAAGGTCAGGTCAATTTTGCGACCTCCCCATTATAAAAGTCAATGGGAGAAAATTGAAATGCGCCTCTTTTGGACGAAAGACATTATAAACACTCCCAAACACCGAATTACAAGTGGTTTAGACACACTGAACATGAAAAATGAAAATGGTGTCCGTGACCCTTGTTTATGCCCTGAGGTCATCTTAGGTCACGAATGGTATCTAACAGTTTTTCGCAAATAACTTTTGATAGAGGCATGCTAGAGCGATGAAAACGCCTTAGATGTGTTCAGCTCGACGATACGGATCGACTGATATGCAACATGACCCTTTCCGGTCAGGTCATGACCTTGACCTGAGGTCAAAATTTCCAGAGCAGGGGGGCCAGCACGGAGCCCTGGGCCAGACCCTGGGGGAACAGGCGGCTGTCCGAGAAGGATGTCTCCCACCGCACCCGTCCCCGTCTGTCGCGGAGTGTGGCCATGATCCACCTGGTTACACAAGCGGGCGTACCCAGACGGGCCAGCTTGGCGGCCAGTCCTGCGTGCCACACGCGGTCATAGGCACGCTGGAAGTCCAGCAGCACCAGGGCGGATCGGTTGGGGCTCTTGGCCTCGAAGCCGTCGAAGATGCTTTGAGTCATCTTGATCAGTTGGTCGTTAGTGTTGTGCCCCTTGCGGAAGCCGGCTTGGTTAGGGTCCATCTTGTGGTGGGCTTCCAGCCAAGCTTGGAGTCGCCGTTGGGCCAGTCGCTCCGCGAGTTTCCCGATGCAGGAGAGCAGGGAGACGGGCCGGTAGCTACCGGGGGCGCTGGCGGGCTTCCCCTTCTTGAGGATTGGTACGATAGTGGCTCGCCTCCAGGCTGCTGGGGTTTCGCCGGAGCGCCATGACGTGTTCAGGAGGTGGAGTAGCATCCTCTCCGCCGTCGGGCCCAGTTGTCTCAGCATCTCGTTGGACACCTCGTCCTGGCCGGGAGCGCTGCCGAGCTTCAGCTTGCCTATGGCGTTCTGTAGCTCTCTCCTGGAGAAAGGGGAGCACAGTCCTGTCTTCAGACCATTGCATTAGCAGGGGCCGGTGGCGCGTCTAGCCTCTTTGTTGATTTGTCGGTCAGCGTGTTTGTCCAGTTTGATCCGGGAGACCGCGGCGTATTCCTTGATGAAGAGGTTCGCCTTTTGTTTGTCGGTAACGGCTGGGCCCGAGGGCGGGGTTGGGCCCCTCTGCTCTCGTTGGATGGACTCCTTAGGCTTGGGGATCCGTCTTCCGTCTAGGTTTCGAATGATTCTCCACAGGTCAGCGTCCGGTCTGAGGTTTTTCAGCGTCTCGTCCAGGTGGGCTCTCTTCTCGGCGGTGATCACCTTGTCGGCTTCGGCTCGCGCCTGCTGGTATGCCTCCATGTCGGCCCTGGTGCGGGATGGTTGCGTGGCCGTCCGGAGGGCTGCATCTCTCGCCTTCACTGCCTCTTCGCATTTATCGCTCCAGAAGGGGCCCTTCGCGCTTCTGCCGTTACCAAACGGTATGTGTTTCCGTGCACTCGACGTGATGGCTTTCGTGATTTGTTGGTTGAGCTGGTTGATGGGGGTGTCCACGTTGATCTCAGACATCTTCTTTTCCAGGGACTCCCTGAATCCCGTCCAATCTGCTTTACGGAAGGAGAACTTCCCCCTGCCTCGGCGGGTCGGCGGCAGGTCGGCGGTCAGGGTGGTCCTGATCGGAAGGTGGTCGGACCCGAGGTTCGGTTGAGTGCTCCACTCCGCCGTCGCTCCGACATCAGCGGTGGCCAGAGTGATGTCGGGAGTGGAGAGTCCGCCCGTGGCTGGGTTGACGCGGGTGTGAGAGCCGTCGTTGAGAATCAGCAAGCCAGAGTCCGTGGTCCACTCCTCGATCTGGAGGCCAAGATGTGAGGGACGCTGGTGGTGATCCCACGAGTCGCTGTGGGCGTTTACGTCTCCCATGATGATGCTGCTGGTTGGGGGCGAGAGTCTGGTGAGCTCGAGTGACTGTTCTTGGGTTCCTTGTCCTTCCATCCATCTAGCCGGTGGGCTGTATATGTTCACGATGTTTATGGTCCTGTCTGATGTGTGTATGGCTACGGCTCCGATGTAGGTCGAGCAGTCTCTCTCGGGTCGGTATGGTGCCGGTAGTGGGTCGAAGGCGAGGTCGTTCCGGGTCAGGATCGCCACGCCCCCCTTGGCCCGCTCCAGGCGCGTACCGTCACGGTACGGGCCGAGCAGGGGCGGCGGGGGAGTGGTTCCCGTGTTGCGCTCGCGGCTCGGAGAGGTCACACTCCTTCGCTCCGTCCCCGGGGGCTCCCCATCACGGTCGGGGGTCCCGGGCGTTCGTTTGTCGGTGCAGGCTCTCTTGTTCCGGCAACCCCGGCAGCGGCGTTCCGGCGGCTCGCCCCTGGCGCGACAGGTCCTGGGTCGCGGTCCGCCGGGCCGAGGGGGGTTCGAGGCCTCCGCCGGGTCCCGAGCTTGCCCGTCCCGGACGGCCGGCGCGCGCGTCGTCCGGTCGGTCACCGGAGAGATAGGCGGCCCCAGGTCTGGGGGGTCCAGGTTGCGCTCGGGCTGCACCGGCTCGTCCGCCCGGACAGCGACCGTGTAGCCGAGTCTCAGGAGCTCCGCCGGGAACGGCAGGTCCGGCGGTAGGGTTGTCTCCTGGAGGGCGACCACGTGTGGCCTCTCGTCAGCGATCCTTTTTGCCAACTCCGTTGCCCTCGCCCGCAGTCCATTGCAGTTCAGTTGGAAGATGGTGAGGTCTTGTTTCGGTGATCCGGTTGGTCGCTGTCTGGTCGATCGAGGTTCGCGGCTTGGGGTGGCAGGTGGGTCCGGTCTGTGAGGTCCGGGCTGTCCGTCTCGGGGGTGATGTCGCCGGGTGGGAGGCCGCGCTCGCTGGGCCCCGTTGCGGTCGGGTGCGACTTCCCCGCCGCATGGGCCGGTCGGCGCGGCGCGGCCTGCCCGGTTAATCATCGTTCAGCGTCCCTGGGCCCAGCCCAGGGACGCAGCAGGTCGCAGGTTGCAGACAGGTTGTAGACTTTGGTGGAGACGACTGGAAGATCGGAGCACTTCGCCACCAGATTGGTGCGCGGGCTCGCCACGGGCAGGCGGCTCCGATGAGTCCAAAACGACGTGCTCCGGGAGGGAGTTCCATAGTCTCACACCGCGCACCGAGAATGACCTACGCCTGACATCAGTCCGCGAGCGGGAATGGAAAATCTTAAAGCAATGTCCGCGCATGCCTAACTGAGGAGGTAGAGTGAACAAGTCAGCGGGGGACACCGCACATTTGCCATGGAACACCTTCCAGTACTGAATCATATCAGCCCTTAGCAGTCTGCCTTGAGTTGAATACAAGTTCAGCGATGAGAGCCGGGACCGATAATCCAGACTCGACAGGCCAGCGATATGCTTGGTCCAGCGACGCTGGACCGACTCCAGAGCGCGCAGGTCCCCCAGGTACCCAGTGTGCCACACACACGAGCAGTACTCGATAACTGGTCTTATGTGAGTACGGAAAAGTGTCAGCATCAAGTCCGGAGATCGGCACACCGTGCTCCTCAGGAAGTTTTGAGAAAGACCTGCGGCCTTGTGGACAGTAGCGGATATGTGGTCGTGGAATTTGAGGCTCGAGTCCACCAGTACTCCGAGATCCGGATGGGAGGGGACAACTCGAATCGGGGAATTATCGATGTCATACACTGGAGGTGGAAGAGATTGGGATTGAGCCTTGCTCTGAAAACGTATGACCACACATTTGTCACGGTTCAGGCGAAGGTCCCATGACGAAGAAATACGGTGCAGGGCAGTGATGTCCTGTTGACAAAGCGAGGAGGCATGGTCATATGCGTCTGCTGAGCTGTGGGCAACTTTCATGTAAAGCTTCAGATCGTCAGCGAAAATCTTGTGACTAGATGCGAGACTGCTACCAATATGGTTAATTAAAACTAAAAACAAAATCGGACCAAGGACCGAGCCCTGTGGGACCCCACTGGACACGGGGCGAGTTTTGCTCAGTACACCTTTCACTGACACAGACAGAGATCGACCAATCAGAAAATCTTCAATCCAGTAGATGAGGGGCTCTGCTTTTGGTACACTTCATAATACATCTTTTCTGCACAAGTTGTGAAAATTTCAGACACAGGTCGATCAAAGTCAGGTCACCAAGTCACGTCATGTCACCTTAGGTACTATAGCTCCGAAAAAGTTCCATTGCTTGTCATAGCTACACCAGTCACCAACTGAATGGTCGCTTTAAAACTTTTGACAATTGATAAGAGTAGAAGTATGTAAAAAAAATAATAATATCACAGAATTTTGAGATCAAAGACCTAAGGCCAGGTTAATTTTGTGACTTCTCCATAATAAGTCAATGGAAGAAAAATTATAATGTGCCTCTTTTGGAGTGACATCGTTTTTAACACTCCCAAACATCGATTTACAGGTAAAAATGACACACTTAATAATAAAATTGCACCTGTGAGTCATGACCCCTTCTGTGCCCGAGGTCATCCAGGTCCCAGCAATTTCTATAATAACCTTTGATAGTCATGCTAGAGCAATGAAAACATGTTTTCATTGCTCTAGCTCTAGCTTGAAGGTGCACCTTGATGTGTTCAGCTCAATGATATGAATACAAAACATGCAATATGACCTTTTTTGCTCAGATCATGACCTTATCCTGAGGTCAAATTTTCAAAATGACCTTCCAAGGTCAAATTTTAGATCATTTGATGCATCTTGGCAAGAGCCAAGAGGAACACAGTGTTGGCAAAATGTTGAGCCTTTGTTCAGTCAATGGTTGTTACTGAAAACCATTTTTCTTAAAAACTGCTATTCTTAGAGTTTATCCCTTTGGAGGCTAGGCAAACCACTGATCTTAGGTCAAATCTGGGGACATGTTAACATAAGAATGTTAAAAGAGTAATCAAATGCACTTTTTCATGGTACTGTAGCTCTAGTGGTTCTCAAGTTATGCTACAGTTTGTCAAAAAATGTTGAAACAGGTAAACTTGGACCTTTAAATACCTCTGACAGTACCTTTGACCTAGCCTGAAAAAAATTATCCATGTAGGTATTTTTGGTTTCCCCATCATTTTTATTGCTCTTTTGAATGTCACTTACCTGGTGTAGCTATGTGCTCAGTCCAGGAGTTAGATAGGGGCATGAAAATGCCCATCCCCTAGCATGCCATGGAAAACTCATCACCAGCATGGCACAAGTTAACACTTGTAAACTATGGCATGCTTCATAATCACCACTGTTTAGTCAGTTCAAGAGCATTTGTCTTGAACTGACTACCTGCTAGTTGCTACCTAAAACAAAAAACACATATTTACTTAAACTCAAACCTTTGAATGGATGGATTTACATAGCCGGACTCAGGAGTCTAAGCTAGCACGTACTTGTTGCATAGACCCCCAACCCCTACCTACCATCCAAACTCATAATTCCAAGGTAACAGAAGAATTTAGATGCCAAAGTTTAACCTGCCCTTCAAAAGTAGCTATCATGCTATGGCCTGTCCCGCTCAACTGACTTAAACTGGCAGAGGCGGCTCCTACCAACCGCAGGCCATCCAAATCGGGAGTTTCAAATATCTAGTGCTGAGGCAACTCAAGCCCAGCCCCAGCCCAGGCTCTCGTCTCACTACTGAAAGCCCAATGCTCTTACCATCTGAGCTACAGGACAGGCTCAAACAGGTGCATCAGCCAAATAATGATTAAGGTGTTCAGTGAACGGATCAAAGCCATCTAAAAGCACTAAAACGAATTGTAGACAAAAGCGACTTACCGTGGATTTCAAATATATTATAAACACCGAATGAATCTTTCTACCTTCAGCGACTCAGACATACTGGTGGGAATAACTGCTTAGGATTATTGACACAATCTTTAACCTCAAAGCTCGCAAATAAAATGCGGGAACTACGACACATATGAACTCCCAGCAGTGTGTATATTACACGCGCGCCATAATTAGCCGTAAAATCGTGAGCGATCAAGGCACAATATTTTCATTGTGTAATTTTAAAATCTGTGACGCAATCATCAAGGTCGTTTCTGAACCAATCAAATAGGCAGATTTAAAGTGAGCATTTGAGCCGCAAATTTTTGCTTTCTGTTTAGATGCATTTTTGTAAACTTAAACTATTGCTTTGTGTATTTTCTGTTGAATTTAATTTAATTCTTACAAAAAAGGAAGAATGAAGCACCATTCCCTTTGTTGTGATTACAAAAACAACTGAGTTTATACGTCATAATATAAAGGTGGCGCAACACAGTTGAGGTTTGAGTTCTTTTTCGGTTCTTAGCAAGGCAGCAAGGCCCTATGCAAGGCAGTATATACCCGTTCTTAGTAACTGTTGGTGTGCTGTTGGTGTGTAAATCAGAGTATATAGAACACCGTGTAAATTGCATGCGCATGTACCCCATACATCTATGGTATTTGGCGTGGTATTTGGGGATTGGGTGTAGTGAGCGTGTAGTTTAAATATTTACCGATATTTACCAATGCACTGTGCAGGCCTGGTGCACTGCAGGCAGTTCAAGTTCTCACAGGGAGAGAACTTTTCTCACAGTTCTATATTGATATAACCTACCGTGGTGCAGACGTTAAACCTCTGCACAATAATACATGCATGCAATTAATTATGTGTTTATCGTGGGATTTCATTTGGTTTGTATGATTGATGCCTGATGTGTGATAAAATACTTCCATGCTGTTACAGTATTTCAGGTATATGAAGAAAGTGGTAGCAGTGCTTGAAGTTATTTGGCAAGAAGAAAGCATTTTACGATGACATCTGAATCAGTAGCAGACAAGGATGAGCCAAATAAGTCATCAACTGAAATTCTATCTGAGCTGTTTGATATGTTTGTTAATGAGGACCCTCCATTAAATGAATCTGATAAAAATGGCTCATCAGAATCGGGCAGTGATTCTGATTCATCCAATACAGAACAAGCATCTGATGCATCTGAGCCACCTATGCTTAAGCTAGCAGAGACAGATAATGTTGAGCAGGATGAGTCAAAAACAACAGAAAAGAAAAAGAAAGATAAAAAGAAGAGCAAGCACAAACATAAGCATAAACACAAGAAAAAGAAAAAGAAGCATAAGCACAAGTCCAATGACTCAAAAATAGCTGATAATGACTCCAACGAAAAGAAGAAGAAGAAAAAGAAAAAAGATAAAAAGAAGACCAAGGATGAAAGTCCTGGTGCTCCTCAAAAGCCAAAAAAGAGGAAGCACTCCAGTCTTTCCACTGAGGATTGTGAAAAGTCCAAAACAAAGAGGTCGCGGTCTCGTTCGCCGAAGGCCAGACTGGTCAGTCCCAGTAAGCCTGCCGTCGCCGAGGACGTGTCGACAGGCCGCTCGGCGCCACGTGCCGACCGCTCTCCGCGCGCCAAACGCCGACACCGGTCCTCGGGCGGTGCGGACGGCAAGGAGCGGCGCCGGCACCGCTCGGCCCGCAGTCGGAGTCGGAGTCGGAGTCGGAGCGGCAGCTGCGGCGGGACTCTGACGGAGCGCCGGCGCCGCAGCCGCTCCAGCCGGCGGAGGTCGGAGGCGGAGCGGTGCGGGTCGGTGGAGGAGCCGGTCGTGGACTCCGGCGGCGGGTGGAAGACGGTGTCCAGTCCGAGTCCGCCACCGGCCGGGTCCGCGGAGTCGCCGAGCAGTCCGGCCGCCGCCCCGCCGGCCCGCACCGGCGGCTGGACCACCCTTCCGGCCGCCGAACCGACCGAGCGCCGCGAGACCTCGGAGGGCGCCGCGGACCCGGCGCCTGCCCCCGAGACGGTGTCGCCGCCGACAGCCGCCGCTCCGCGGGAGTCGGCTGCACCGGTGGAGTCGTTGCCGCTGCCTCCGGAACCAGCGGGTGCGCCGGCAGCGACCGATACCGGATCGGAGGAGCAGCCCCCACCTCAGAAAGGTAACGTCGTACGCCGGCTGTGGTGCAACGTAAAGATTCAGTTAATCGTCACATGGTACGTCATAACAATGGCCGATGCCAGAAAGCTCAAATTCTGATCTTTTCTGGGTTGAACGAAGACTAATACAGTGTTGATGCATGTTTTGGAGAAAGTGCTATATTTACGCGTGCAAATATTGTTTAACATTCCCTCAACCTCGATGGCGACGTGCTCATTCCGCCTGCCCATCCCCCGTTCTGGGGCTGGCGTATGGTGCCCCCTTACCCCATCCCATCAGCGGCCCCGGATCCGGCCAGCTGGCAGCTGCCAGGCGCGTCTCTGATAACTCACTGTCCCTTTCAGCGGCCGCGGAGCCGGCCGGTCGGCAGGCGCGGCGCGGTGCCACCATCGTGATCCGCTCGCTCAAGCACTCTGCGGTGTTTGAACAGGCAGAGGAGGAGGCTCGCCGCCGAGAGGCGGAGCGGCAGGCGCGCTACGAGGACGGCGAGATCAGCGACTCGTCCTCCGACGCCGCCGGGCCGGCCGATACGCCAGGTGCGGCGGACGGTGGGAGACTGCGGGATGGTGGTAGGAGAGACTGTAGAGGAGACGGCGGGCGGGTGGGGGTGGGGAGACTACGGGGCAGCGGGGGTGGACTGCGGGACGGCTAGTGGGCACACTGGACGGTGGTGACCTACCGGGCCCCATTTGGAGGCTCGGTTTTCGACCATTGTTCGACGGGACGTCCCGGTAAATGGAGAGAGCGCTGGTAGAGTTACTGGGGGAACAGTGACTGGTGCTGATTGGGTTGCAGTATAGGAACTCTGGGCACTGCACACAATATAAAGTGCTTACACTCCACGTCCCCATACCCCACCGAACACGTTTGTGGAGGTTTGCTTACCTGCTCAACATTTATGTTTTCTAGCCGATAAGGCCGACGCCGAGGAGGATGCGGCGGACAAGACGGAGCATTCCAATGCTGACGATGGAGAGATTTCCAGCGACGAAAATGAGGAATCTGGTAAGAAAAAGGACAAAACTGACCAAGATAGTAAAAAGAAGTCGAAGAAAGCACACAAGAAAGAACGAGACAGATCATCCAGTCGCCACAAACGGTATGCATGTGTCTGACTTTTTCGTGGCAAGAGTCTTGTCCACCGCTTCCTTTTTTAGCTTGCTGAGCTCACTGCTGATTTAGGCTGTTCGAGAATAACTTCAGTGAATTGTTGTCTTTTCCTTGATTTGTTGTCTTTAGCACCCCATGTGTCTCTAAATCCCACCTCATCAGATGGCAATTGTAGCCGAGGTCCCCAGAGTGTATCCTCTGTACCTTATCTACCAGTCACGTCCTGGCCATAAATGTATTCATGTAGCTCCTCTGTATTGTGTCCATCAATGTGTAACCACTGGTCATCCCTGTACGCACCGTGTTTGCTTCGTCCCCAGCCGGCGCCGGAGCGGCTCCTCCTCTCGGACCAGGGACCGGGACTCGGAGAGGGACGGGGAGCGGGACCGCTCGCCGAGGGACTCCGGGCGGCACAGCCACCGCGAGAGGCACCGATCATCGCGCCGCAGGTGGGTGGGGGAGCTGGGCGGCGACAAAACTCCGACCGGTACACGGCAGCTGGGGAGAATTACGCGCTACATAGGTAGCACAGAATATTATTGTTTGGGTTCTGTTCTGGTCGATTGCTTGTTCCGATATGCTATTTGTTCTCCCGAATGACGCATTGATGCTTTGTTTATCACCGAAATTGATCAAAATGAAATGAGCACGAAGTATTCAATTGTAGCAAATATGAATTACCTGGACGTGTGGGTCTTTGTTCATACTGCTCCGCCTCAACCGCTCGTGTTCGCGTTCCCGCAGACGCAGCTCTCGCTCGGCCTCCCGGGAGCGGCACCGGAGTCGGGAGCGGTCGAGCCGCCGGGACCGCGACTGGGACCAGCACGACCACCGGGACCGGGACCGGGGAGACCGGCGGGACCGGGACCGGGGCGACCTGCGCGAGCGGATCGACAAGCGCCGACTGCTGGAGGTGGCGCGCCGGAACGCGCTGCGGCTCGGCGAGGAGGGTCTGCTGCCGGCCGGCCTGGAGGCGGCGCTGCCCGACCCGCGCCGCGCCACCGCCAAAAACCTCCACCAGCTGACCGGTCAGTGCGGCACGGCTGCGGGACGGGCCGGCGGGGCACGGGATGAGCTCGGGGCACTAGCGGTGGGTTGTTGTGGGGATAGGGGTTAGTTTCACCCTTGGGACAGGGGCTGACTCCCGGGGCCGGGAAAGGCCACGAGATCGCCATTAATTGTAATAGTGATATGGATCAAAGCACCCACTCTTCGTGTGCCTTGCCAGTCGTTCAGAGTGCCCTTCCCGAGTCACTGTCTTACGGCCATCTCTCCCACCCTCAGAGACGTGCCGCCGTCCCTGTCCCGCATTTACGCCTGTCTCTCCGGCCTACCCTCAGAGATGTCTGTCCTGTATTTATGCTCGTCTCCCGACCCTCAGAGATGTGCCACGCTCCCTGTCCCGGATCTTCGCTCGTTTTTCCCTCACCCTCAGAGATATTGTGCCGCTGTGCCAGTCTCCCTATTTACGCCCGTCTCTCGCTCATCCTCAGTGATATGCCGCCACCCCTGTCTCCCTATTTTGAGATGTGCCGCCGCCTCCTAGTTCCCGTGTCTATGCTCGTCATCACAGCCCTCAGAGATACACCCCCCCCCCCCTGTCCCGTATTTACGCCCATCCCTCCCACCCTCAGAGATGTGCCGCCGTCTCCGGGATGAGGAGAGTGACGGCGGCGGCCGGCCGGGCGGGCGCCGAGCCTCGGACGACGAGGCGCCTTTCCACCACCCGTTTGCCGTCAAAGAGCGGCCGTCGCACATCGTCATGAACATCCGGGTACGGGCAGGACCAACCGACTTCCGCTCATCGGACTGGTTTAGCGGGCCAGGGTCGTGCTCTTTTCATTTTTGCATCTTGTTTCGTCTTGCTTCCTGGTTTCAACTTATTACACCTTGCAATGGTGGGTGTTAATAGCCCGGCTTTAAAACTGCGTCTGACCAAGGTAGTTCCGGAGAAGCGTTGTTTATGTCCGTTTCTTCTCACTACTCGGCGTGTCTCATTGAGCGTTTTTGTGTGTCGCAGAACGCGCCGCAGCTGCCGGTGAAGACGCACGCCGAGCGGCAGGCGACCGTGGCCAAACTGAGCTCCAGCTTCCCCGTCTCCAGCGGCGAGCAGCACAGGACCAAAGGTGAGGTCGGCGGAACGACGGCTGGGGCCCAGGCACACGCAAAACACATGCATACACTGTGGGGATTCATGAATGTTCCACGAAGTATGAGGGTGGGCCGCTGATCACGGATCACGAATGCTGATCCTTCCCTTTCTCTCCCTCTCTTTCTTCAGAGCTGGAGTGGGTGCCTGTGGAGCCGGAGAACAAGACCAAGTCATCCTCCGCCGCTCCGAAGGCCATTGAGGCTCCACCGGCGGCCACTGAGCCCGCGACCGCCACAGCGGCGCCGACTCCGGTGCCGGCGCCGGTACCCCCTCCGGTGACGACACCGGCCGCTGCCCCTGCTCCCGCGGACAGCGTGTTCCCCACGCCGCCGCCGCCGGTACGAGAACGGGGCGCTGGGGACAGTGGGAGCGGGGCAGCTACTGGGATCGGCGTTTGGGACCAGGTCGGGAGCCAACTGAACCGGGGCACTATTGGGCTATGGGGGGGGGGGGGGGGGGCGGGACGTGCGTGGAAAGACTGAGGTCAGTAGAAACGGAAATGACAGTTGACGATGTACTTTGGGCTGTGGAGCATTTCAGTCTGTTAAGCTGTCCCGTTGCCCTCCCCTGTCTGTTAATGAGTACCGCTGACCCCTGGCAGTCCCCTTTTGTCCGTCTGTTTTATAGTTGTTTGTCTGTCTGTACCGCCAGTGTGTCATACCCTTCTTACCGTATCCGCATGACGTGTACCGCCGACCCTCTGGTAACCTTCTCCGCCCGTCTGCTTGTACCGGCAGCCGGAGGTGGACCTGAACACGATAGTCAGTCGGCGGCTGACGGCCATCCGTGAGCTGCAACAGAACCCACACAGTCGGCAGGCCCAGCACCTCATGGACAGCGCTCACCAGGACGTGAGTCGGAACTCCGCCGAGGGTTGACCGGGCCGCGCAGGTGGTCCCCCGCGGCGCTCAGGCATTTTGTGGTTAGACGGCCCGTGGACGCTAAATGCGCGTCCTTGGTCCCCAGTTCGATCTATTCGAGTGAAAATGTACCAAAATTATCCTAAAAATCAAAACTTCTGGATCTTAGCATTGTTTTGTCGCTAGGTCCCCAGTTTGTACGCCAGTTTGTTCGCGAAATTTCTAAGGCAGCATCTATCTGCATGCCTTTGCTGATGTTTATGTCACTGACTCATTTCCGCCCTGTGCTCTCAGATGCAGAACTGGGCGGCGTCCCAGCAGCGTCCGGGCGTGTTCCACGGCTCGACGGGCGCGCGGGTTCTGAGCGCAGCTGAGCTTAGCGCCGGCCAGCAGGCCTGGGCCAAAAAGGTGGACTGCGCCCTCCCCGCCGCGCCGGCCACCGCCCCATAGGCAGCCGTCCCCGGGCTAGATACACCCAGACAGTACAGAACAGTTATACCAGCTCTGGGATCTAGTCAGCAGTAAAATCTCTTTACAATGGGTATACGATTTGTTCTTCATTTGGGAGCGATTACACACATGTCCATCAGAAGGGGTCTCAGTCCCGTTGCCACCTGTCATTGTGTTCGCTGCGTGGCGGTGGTCAGTTGAGCTTGGCTGCGTGTTAGTGCGGCGGGGCCGGCAGCCGGCCCGGCCCGTGTCGCGCGGGGCCGGGTCGCCTGCCGGCCTGCCCGGCTGCTGTCAGTCAGGGGCGGACCGGCCGATCTCCCCGGTCCGTGGACCGGCGGACCGGGGGCGTCGGCCGGCCGCCGGCGCACCAAGCTGAACTGACCGCCGCCGCTGCCGACAGTGCCGTCTAGCAGGATTGCGCCGCGCCGACGGGACCGGGCGTGCCGCGCCGCCGCTCGTCTGGTGGTAAGTGGCGCCCGGGCCGGCCGGACGCGCCGGGGGAGCGCCCGCCGCCGGCCGGCCGGGGCGCGGCAGATCCGGCGACCACTCTGCCTCCGCCGCCGCCGCCGGTACGGTAGCTCGACTGTACACTACCCTGCTGAACATGTCTGTGTCTGTGTGTCTGCTGTGCCCTCCCCGCTCCCCATGCCGTCCGTCCGCGGCCGCTGATCGCCCTCCCCGGCACCCCCACCGCAGAACCAGCTGAAGACGTCTGCGCCGGTGAAGGGCGGCGTGGGAGAGCTGCTGCTCAAGAAGATGGGCTGGAGGCCGGGCCAGGGCCTGGGCAAGAACCAGGACGGCTCGCTGACGCCGCTGCTGCTCGATGTCAAGATGGACAAGAAGGGCCTGGTGTCGGAGGATGAGCGGCCCGGCGCCAAGCGGCAGGCGCCCGTCACCATGACCACCGTCAAGGATCTGTCCGGTGAGTGGCGGAGAGACATGCCTGTCGGGTGAGCGGCCGTCGGCCGGCCCGCAGTCGGAGCGACCGGTGGAGCACGGTGAACTCTCTGATGTGTTATCCGCTGTGTGAGTTGTTGGGCTAGGCGATGACATTTTTATACAGTCCTCACAATGTTAAGACTGGATAAAACCGAACAGTTGCTATGATTCAAATTTTGATTGCATGTGTACTAGCTCCTTGTTGTTATAAATGCTACCTAAAATTTCATCGCTGAAAATCTCCAGCCTGTCGCTCGGCTGACGTTTCCGCTGACTGTGAATGACGGTCGGTGTTTCCGCTCCCGCGCCAGGCAAACACCCGATCTCTGCGCTGATGGAGCTGTGTACGAAGCGGCGCTGGGGGCCGCCCGACTTCCAGCTCTGCATGGACCGCGGCCCGGCGCACAACAAACACTTCCTCTACAAGGTAGGTACACACTGCACAGCAAACACTTCCTATACAAGGTAGGTACTAGGCAACCAGCAAACACTTTCTCTACAAGGTAGGGACACAGAAACACTTCCTCTTATAAGGTGGACAACGGGCCACCTTATGACTTACGAGTGGTGTAACGGACGAGCTGTGTTACAAATGCAAATCGGGAAATCAGGTAAAGCGGGATGGATCACCAATATTGTAAATTCTTGTGTTTATATTTCTAGTCATCTATTCAGTCAATGTCAAGCCCACTCATTCACGTAGCATTTGCCCTGTCATGCTACGTTTGAAGCATCTGCGCTCACTAACTACCCGAAGATAACTGGCGACGCCAATCGGTGACCCCGGCTATGCCCCGGCTTCACTTCGCCTCGTCTATCACTTTATCCCGTCCCTGTGCTCCTCAGGTGACTGTGGAGCTACCACTGACCCCGTGCTCTCTACCCTTCAGGTGACCGTGGGCTTACCACTGACCCGTCCCTGCGCCCTTTAGGTGGCTGTGGAGCTACCACTGACCCCTCCCTGCGCCCTTCAGGTGACTGTGAACTCCGTCACCTACCAGCCGAGCATGGACAGCTCGACCAAGAAGGTGGCCAAGGCGAGCGCGGCGGCGGCCTGTCTGCAGGCGTTGGGCCTGCTGCCTTCGGACGCGTGACTGGCGGGCCGGCAGCCGCCCCCGCCGCCGCCGCCGCCCCCGCCCGTGCCGCCGGTGGTAGTGGAGGAGCGGCGTCCGATGCGGCTGGCGGTGCCGGCAGCTAATAGGATGGTCAGCCGCGCACTGAGAAGGCCGACCGACCCCAACAACAATAACCCGGCCCGCTGACCGGGGTGGGCCCTCTGGAGTACAGTGGAACCCCGTTCGGCCAGGCGCTGGCTGCTGCAGCTGACCTGTGTGACTCTGGGGTACAGTGAAACCCCCGTTCGACCTGGCGCTGCTGCTGACCTGTGTGACTGTGTGACTACTTTGTGTGTGACTGTGTGTGGTAGTGGACGGTGTTGTATACCAGCCCCGAGGAGCTATTGTATGTGGTGTACAGCGCGGCGTAATCGTGTGGGATCTCCACGCGCGCAAGAATCGTTCAAACCGCGCTGGTAAGAGGGCGCAGTGCCGCGCACACCAGACTCGAGATTCAGGAGCGATGATAATGTATTATGTTCGGGCTGTCACTTTGCAGCGTTTGCCCGCTCCAGGTGCCCATAGATGACGTGTTGTAGGAGGAAGACTGTTGTTTCATTCATGTCTGCGGGCAGACACCGACATTCGCTGCGAGTTTTCTTCCGTGGCTGTACGAAGCGTTTCGAGAGCTTGGAGGGCCAAGCCCGTCTCTCTGGCTCTCTGCCTGCCATGAAGCGCACGAACAAACGGTGCGCTGGTTCGATCGAAAGCGGCTCAGGGTATCAATTTCATCGGGCGGCCGGTGGTCGGCCGCCAGCCGGCCGCATTGTGATAAATATATACCGTTTGTATGTAAGATGTCTGTTGATCGCTGCGTTCCCACGAGTTCGCTTTTTTTCTTTGCTTGAAAACGGGTTCGGTGTTCCACATCGTAGGCAAGAGGAACAAAAAGACACATGACAAAAATGAAGTTTATTTGAAAGAATATCAATCAAACGGTGGATAATATACGTAGAAATCAATGAAAATGTTGTAACATAAATAAATTCATCAACAAAACAAAGCGTCAACCGAACAATTGTTCGACGTAAGTTGCATAGGTCCATCATATACATACGACCGTGTAGAGTAACGCACCCAATTGATTTCCAGGGCGCACAGCCGCGCTCAGTAACAGCGATTCCGACGAGATCGAACTCAGCCGCTCGCCGAACTCAGCCCCGACTCAGTTCTCCGCGGCGGCGCGTCAGGCGCTGGCGATCAGCCGCTCCAGCACGTCGCAGGAGGCCAGGATGCCGGCCCGGGCGCGCCTGCCCTCCTGCAGGCGGGCGCCGTGCAGCCGCTGCTGCGTGTTCAGCACCTCCCGTTGGCGGCGCTGGGCGGCGTGCAGCGCCTCGAACGTCTGCCGCTCGAGCCGCGCCAGCTGCCGCCAGCGCGCCACCAGACGCGCCAGCTCCGAGCCGATGGGCGCGCCGTCCGCGCCGCCGGGCGCGCTGTGACGCCCCGGCGGCAGCGCTGCGGGCCGCCGCTCGTGGGGCGCGCTCTGACGGCCGGGCGGAGCCGTGCCCGCGCCGTGCTGTGGTGTGGACGGAACGGCCCGCGGCGCCGGCTGAGGCTGCTGGGGGACGGGCGGGCGGGTGGCAGGGTCCGGCCGGACCGTCACGGGGTTGGCCGTGACAGGTGCAGGGGTCTGTGCTGGCGGTGTGACCTGGGATCTGACCGGGACCGGTCGCAGATCGGACCGTTCCCGCTGAGGACGCGGCGGCTGGCCGCACTGCGGGGAAGTGCTCTGCTCACGGTGGTATGGCTGCCGGGCGGCGCTCTGCACAGGATGGTAGGACTGCGGAGCGGCGTTCTGCTCAGGGTGCTCAGGCCGCAGGGCGGAGCTCTGCACAGGGCGATAAGGCTGCGGAGAGACGCCCTGCTCCGGGTGTCCTCTGTGGGAGGCCGCCGGAGGTGTCGTGTCCATTGGCTCCGGCTCCGGTTCTAGCTCCGGCTCCGCCCAGTCCGCGCCATCGTCCGCGTATTCTCCATACGCTTCCGGAGCGGCGGCGCGCTCCACATCTAGCTGCCGACGGGAGCGGCTCCGGTCCGGCTCCGGCGGCG
Source organism: Amphibalanus amphitrite (assembly GCF_019059575.1). Lineage (NCBI taxonomy): Eukaryota > Metazoa > Arthropoda > Thecostraca > Balanomorpha > Balanidae > Amphibalanus > Amphibalanus amphitrite. The sequence continues at coordinate 708,109 of NW_024881749.1, forward strand.
TCCGCTGCCGACTCCGGTCGGCTCCCGCGGCGGGGCGGCTCCACGGACGGGAGGCGGCGGACTGTCGACCCGCCCGGCCGCGCGGCGGCGACGGCGGGCTGCGCGCCTGCTGCCGCCGCGTCGACGACGACTCGGACGAGATGTTGGGGCCGATCTCGCAGGGCCGGTGTCGGTACGAGCACGGGTCCGGCTCCACTACCAGCACGTGTCGCGACACCGAGTCACTGGCGCTGGTCACCACCGGGCTGGGACTGGTGCCGTCCGGACTGGGGTTCTCGGCAGGCGTGGTCTCCGTCTCCGGGTCCACGGTGAAGAACCGGCGCGCCGTGCGTTGCGAGGACGCTCTGCCGCGCGTGGCCGGCCTGTCGCTCCGACTGTAGCTGAGCCGGGGCCCGGAGCTGTCTCGGCCCCGGCCCCGGTCGCGGCTGCCGCTGCGGCTGCGGCTGCGACTCTTGGTACCAGCGGTGGTGTGGTCGTGTCTCGGCGGCGGCCTGGTGCCCCAGACGTACGAGTAGCGCCGCAGACTTCTGTCGGGGGACGGCGCCCGGGGGCGCGAGTAGTGTTTGGGCCTGGCCGAGGCGCGCCTCTCGCTGCCCATCCAGCTGGGACCGGAGCTGCTCCGGGAGCGTTTACGGTCCGGCTCCGAGCGGCGCTGGCCGCCGGACCCGCGCGGCGGCGCCGGCTCGTCACAGAAACCCTCGCTCAGGGCTGAAAAAAGTGTTTCGGTGGTTGTCGTCCGAAGGAAAACGGGCTTATTTGGTTGTCGACTTAATTAAGAGTTCTATCCCTTTTATCTCTGATCCTGGGTCAAGTAGTGGCAGGCAGTAAACGGCATTCGAAAGAACGTCCAAAATAAGGACGAAAAATGTCATTCGTGTTTAGGTCAAGGCAAAGGTCAGGTCACCAGATGCCAATAAATGGAAAAATATTACCCATTTCAATTTTCCTTTGCGAAATACCGGCACACAACTCGGGAACCAATTATAGAGCTACAGCGCCGCGTAAAAGTTTCGATAGCCCTTTTGGCCTTTTCCGTGACTCTTCAACGGTGCCACTGGTCGACTTCCACTCACCTTTCAACAAAACGTGCTCAACCGGTTGTATATGCACTTAAGTCGTGCAGACGCCACGGACCCTGCCTGCGAATATATTCTTTTTTTTTTTTTTTTTTGAATTTTGCTCCCGACAGGCCGAGGCCCTGGTCGGGGTAGGGGGAAGTTACTAGCTGGCAATTAGCCAGATCTTCCGTTTTACTTTACTTTAATGCCGGCTATGTTATTCCGGCCCAAGGCAATATTAAGAACAAAGTTTACGTTAGCCCGGCTCATGTGACGTCCGGTGGAAGCAAGTGCAAGGGAAAGCCAGAAAGGGTGCCAGAGTGGCAGTGCCGAGAGGGATTTTGAGTACTTACATTTCTTGCTGCTGAATCTTGATGCTGAAATGTGGTAGTGTTGTAATGTGTGCTGTTGTTGTGTTGTGAGTTCCACCAGGAAAGTCCTAACTAGAAAAACCTGGTGCCTATCTTAGAGGGCAAAACCTGTGCGCTTTTGCCAAATTGCACAGGAAAAATCCCTTTGCTTTGATATTACGTTACGTTATATCGCTAATGTGTAAGTGTGTTTGTGGAGCAATTCGTTTCCTTCTTGATAGCGCAGGGCGCTCAGCCGTCAGGCTCAAATGTCCAACGATCCTTATTCCTCGACCTCGGATGTCCCGAGACACCATATCCCCGTGGACATGACATGGCGTGCCCTCCCCGCATCAAAATATTACCGGCACTGGCGCGGTCCCACTGCGGACATACCCCCAGGGGCCGCCGGGGGTGGGTTTGACGTCACAAAAGGAGCCCCGGCGGATTGGAGGGGACGCTAACTGACCGCCGGCCGGGGGCGGCGCTGAAGGGTGCGGGCAGGGGCCCGCTGGAAGGTACTAGATTTGCCAGACACGTGTTGCCAGTGGACAACCACGGCGACCACTTGGTATGCCATTGGTCGCCTTTATGAGGGTCGCCAGTCGGCCGTCCGAACGATGCACAGTGGGCGATCCGGCCGGTGTAGCCTCGCGAAACCTATCGGCATTCATAACATCCATGTTTTTGAAGCTAGAACCACAATATTTAGGAGCAACCTTCTTGAATATCCAATGAGCATATGTTTTAAATAAGGACTATCTCTTATAGGATTTGTGCTCTGTGGCGAGCTTGCAATTTGCCTAATTGCTGCTCGAATAACGCATGAATACTTTTGAGGGTAGGTCGAAATTTATGACGGTATGAGCTGGGTAGGACATTGAAATAGTGTGTACCTCCGTAGAAAATTGCTTCCAAACCAATTTTTTATTCAAACGATTATGCCCTACCAATTTATACATATCATGAAACAGCGTAAATCTCGCCCGGGAAGGCCCCATTTCATAATGTGACCCAAGCAGCGGGTTTGGTTTTTGGCAAATAACTTCGCAAAAAATGGCCGCAGAACCACGATTTTGACATCGTCGTGTTCGCCTTGCTCAGGCGCGTCGAATGGTATACTTTTGTTCAGGTGAGGCCACCGTAAGGTCCACCTGACCTTGACCTCGAGTCAAGGTCAGGTCAGAGGTCTTCAAATCACGAAGTTGGTCGAAGGAGGTCATATCGCATATCATTCGATTCGGCAGGTCTTCCGGAGTCCATTGGTGACCTTGTCGACTCTCTAGCTCAATTTGATCGGGAGTTATTGACGAAAAACTCGTATGACCCTAGTGACGTCATAAATGACGTCATGCAAGGTCAACAATGCAAAAATGCAGCATCAGATCTTGCAAGGAGTGCATGAAGTAACGAGTCCATGTACTTGAGACAATTGAATATCATTCCTGGCGCCAAAATAACAGTTTTCATATTTCCCCATTGACTTATAGTTGAGTTCACGTGACCAACCTGACTTTATGTGACATTTAGGAAAAATCTGAGATATACAAGTTGTAAGACCTCTGAAGGACAATACGTCCTGCAAATCTCAACTCCCTGTGAAGGTTACTCTGGCACTGAGAGCGTTGCAAGGTTGCGACATCTGAGGATCGTGCAGAGGTTCATGTATGACGTCATAGGTCAGTGATCTGACCTGACTTGAAAGTGCGATTGGTGTCACAAGATCCAGCGTGCATCAAAGGTCAGGTATGCCAGGTTGCAGCTCTCTATTGCCTGGGTGTTTTGAGCTATCGCAAAAACACCCTTTGGGGCATTTACCACTTGTGCTCAAGTGCACCAAGCCACGGTCAACCCTTAGAAGAAAAAAGTGTCTGGATGCCAGGGCTGCAAGTGGCTGCAAATTTTCACTGGCTCCCCTAATAGATAGTGTCTTAGTGCATGCGATACAGCATTATTTTCAGTTCATCCTCGTAAAACTTTTTTTGCTGGGCTTGGTTAATTCAGTGAACGTAATGTTCAGTGGTAGAAAAAAAATATAAAAAGTTAACCTAATTATAAGACATTTTGAACTGATTTTGTCTACTTGCTTTCTATGGCCGAATCGTCTAAACATCTAAATTTCACTTTCCAGGCAAAATGGATGCTCAACACCTAGCAATTTCATCGTTCCGCAAAATATTCAAAGAGCGTAAAAATCGGCTGTGATTATCCCCCTTATAAAGTGTTACGGAACGCTGCCTTTAACGATACTTTTGTCAACGAAAAAATGTCTCCTGAGCCATGCAAATGCACTAATCGTAATCTTTGATGAATTTTCTGTCGACTAGTATGCGTTGTTTTCCAATTTTCGGAAAAAAGTGTCTTTGAGGTTTCGCGAGGCTAGACCGGCCCGATCGCCTACCGTGCGATGGTCGAACGACGCAGTATATACTAAATAGCTACGGGGGGTTGGGATATGTCTGTAGCTCCCAGGAAATTTTCCACTGGGATGCCGCCTTGTAGCGGGGTAGCGGAGCCTGGAACTGCGAGTCGATTTGCTGGGTGAGGGGCAGAGAATGATTTGCGTGGGCAGAGGCGATTGGGTTGGGTGGGCAAAGACGAATGGATTGCGCGCTTCTAACCGCACTAAGCGGGAGGTCTTAATCAGTTCAGGCGCTGCGCGTCACGCGTGGTCGCCATAAGATCGTCTTCTCGGTTGTCGTCGACAACGACAAAACGATACAATTTTTCACCCCTGCCCTCGCTGGAGTTACCTTCGTCTGGTTCCACCGGCGGGCTCTGGCGCCGCGCCCTCCGCTGGGCGGCTCCGGGCGCTCCCGACGGACCCGCGGCGCCGAACCTCTGACCGCGGCTGACCTCTGCACAGTCGGGCGCCGGGCTGTCCGAGGTGCACGCGCCGTCTGTCGGGCCCGCCCGCCCCACCGGCGGTCCGGCGCTTTCCTCGGCGAGCTCGTCGTCGCTCTCGTCGTCTGAGCGCACCACCGTCGGCAGGAAGAATACCTCGCCGCCGCCGCGCTCCAGCTCCTGCTCCGAGTCGTCGTCCGGCGGACTGGCCTCTGTGGCCGGCACAGCAGCGTCCGGAGACGGTACGGGGCTGCCTCCCGACGCCGAGGGGTCGGCAGGGCTGTCTCCCTCCCGTTCAGGAAAGCGCTCCGCAGACTGGGAGCCGCCGCCGTGTGACTGGCGGTTCTCCTCCGGCGACTGGTGCTCCGCCACGCCCGGACCGGTCTCGTCTTCACTGGGGGCGTCCCGCAGCCGTCCGACGGCGGCGGCAGCGGCCTGGCGCCGCGGGGGACGGCTGGCCGCCGGCGCGGGGTCGGAGACGGACGGCGCGCCGGCGATGCTCCGCGCCCGCGCGGGCGCCGACTTACGGCCGCAGGGCACCTTGGCGGCGCCGATGCCGGCGCGCCCGCTGAAGGTCGCTCTGCGGGCGCTGTGCTCGATCAGGTGGTCGTAGACGGACTCGTTGGCGCGGCTGGACGCGTCCGGTGCCGTCCGTCCGCGGAAGGGCAGTGCTGGGGGATGATCGCCGCTCTGCGAGCCGCTCATAGAACTGGCCGGCTCGATCACGCCCACTGGCTGCGAGTAAAGGCGGCGCCGCTTGGGACCGGACTTCTTGTCAGAAGCTATAGGAGCCGTCTTCTGGACCTCTCCAGCGTGTTTGGCCGGTGTTTTATGGGGTACCTGCAGGCCGCTATCAGCGGGCGAGGGCAGAGCTGGTGAAGGCCGAAGATCTCGATCTGCCCCGCCCTCAAAATCGTCAGCATAAGCAGCACGCTTAGCGGTAGCAGCATCCTCAGGATATGTTTCTCTTGTTGCAGACGGAAAGAGAGCTTGGCCTCTTTTCTTGGTAGAACTTTTCTTGCGCCCAGAGGCATTATGGCTCCTTTCATCTGCCGAAGGCGTGCCCAACTCATCCAGGGAAGGTTGGGATTGTTTATTTTTGCGCTTAGCGCGTCCAGCCTTATTTGAGGACGCTTCCACGGATTTATTTGCTTCTGGAGTAGCATGTATTGGTCTTGATGGGTTCGTGACAAAATTATTTTCACTGCCTTCACTCTCCAAGGGGTTGAGAGACCCAGCTGGGTACATATCGGTGGCCATTGGCGATTCTCGATCACCTGGAGATCCGCCGAAATCCAAATAAATGAATTCAAATGAAAACCCGCGTGGTGTGTTAATTCCTCTGTATCTTCAATGCTCCCGTTTCGAACCGCCCGCGGGTCAAAATGGGCCTTGGTAACAACTGGATTTCCATTACGTCATGGGTGATGATGTCACACCACGGGTGACGTTTCACTGCTGCTGCTGCTGTCCACGGAGGGCAGCGTTTGTGAGTGGAAAACAGTAGCAACATTGTAAATGAAGGCAGTATTGGCGCTTATGCTACATATGAAATTTATAACAACATAAAAAAAAAAATTGATATTAGTGAATGTTTATTTTTGTTACTTTTCATAAACCCTCCATTTCAGGGTCTGCATGCAAAATTTCTGTTATTTTAGAGTCAAGCTATTGTACTAAGGGATTTATTTTGGCAATTTAGTCATTTGTTAGGTTATAAGGCTGCAGAAACTTTCAGTTGAGGTTGGTATCCACTATCCAGTTGCAGCTATAATTAATTGTGTCATATTTTGTATCATTTTCTGAACATGTAAACACCTACCTATATGAATTCAAATTTTGTGATTGTAGAAAAGCAGTTACCCTCACATTGCAGCGGGGATTAGAACAATTAACCACACTTGTTATACAAAAAGCCTGTTTGCCATCAATTTTGGGAATCCAAATTGGGTATTGGTCAGGTAGATGTAGCACAAGCTGCCCGATGCACGAGAATGGGTCTTTCTAACCAAACCTTACCTAACCTGACCTACAACCTACAGCCTTAAACCTAAAATTTACAACCTACGACCTAGTCCTACGGTATGGCATATCACAACAGCTTGTGCTACGTCTGCTACCATGACCCAACTTTGTGCCAATTCATACCAACTTGGGATGACAGTCACTGCAGATGTGTGCTGACCATGCAGGTCTTTGTTACAATTGCAATTCTATTGTGTTACAGGTTCGGCGTTCTACAGCTGCGACCCGCCATGGCTGGGCCACCGCGGCGGCATCACCTTCAGGGTGGACCTGCCCGTGGCCACCCGCCGGTCGGACCCGCCTGCAGTCCGCAGGGAAGCTGCCCTGCGAGCCATTGCAGAGCTCCCGCACCCGGACGTCACTATCTGGTCGGACGGCTCGGCTCGCGGCGGACGGAACAGGGCGGCGCAGGCGCTGATCCAGTTCCACCACCTCAACAGAGAAGAGACCGTGCGCGCTCCTGCAGGGGCGGTCTGCTCCAGCCTAAGAGCAGAACTGACCGCCATGCGCGAGGCGTTCGCGGCTGTGGCCGGCCTGGAGGACGGGGAGTTGGCATCGACCAAGTCGGTCCGCCTCCTCACCGACTCAAGGTCTGGGCTCCAACTACTCGGCCGCGGCCCAGCTAACCAGACCATGGCCCTGGCCGCCGAGGTGTGGAGGCTGCTGAGTGCTGAGCACCCTCGCCGAGAACGGCACCGAGACGGTGCTCCAGTGGGTGCCAGGCCATGCCGGGCTGGACGGCAACGAAACCGCCGACCGCCTGGCTGGCGAGGCCACGGCGGGCGACCAAGACAGCGCACCGATCGACCTGTCGAGTGCGCGAGCCGCCGTCACGCGCCATGTCCGGGAGCTGTCGCGACAGAGGGCAACCGCTGCCCACCCGCACCCGGACCCCACGCCTGGCCACGACTCCCTGGCGCGCTGGGGTCGGTGACGCTGTCCCAGCTGAGGACCGGCACATCACCGCTGACCCGTGACACGCTCCACAAGATTGGCCCGGAAGCCGACGACGAATGCCCCGCGTGCGGGGAGCCCGACAGCGCGGCGCACCTACTGACCGATTGTCCGGCCTATGAGGCGGCCCGCCGCCGCCGCTCGGGTGCCGACCCTCGCCTGGTCGACGTCCTCGGCGGCCCGGCGACGAAGGTCGTCACCTTCATCGAGGATGTTGGGCGGACCGAGCCGCCGCTCGACCCGCCTGCGCCGCCGCCCCCCTGAGCGGGTTGGCGATGGGATGCAGAAGAAGAAGAAGAAGCAACTGCCAGCGCGCCACGGCGGCGAAGCCGAGTTCCGCCGCTGGACCGCCCGCGCAATGGCCAGCACAGACAAGAAACAACCGAATCACAACACCTACAATTACGTTATTGTTATGGTATTGACATTGTTACAATTAACCCTGCTCTTTCGAGCGTGGATGCACGCTAAAATTGTCGCATAATTCCATGCAGCTTCCACCCTTCTGCAATACAAAGTTTGAATACAAAGTAGTCTTACAATAGGTTTAGAACTTATGTGCAGATTGTCGATGCTGGTTGACTTGATGATTGGAATTGTGTTTATCTGTTTTATCTGTTTTGACTTAAATATATGGCCATGGACTATGGCCTACCTTGGGAAGTGTCTATGATTTCAACAAAACATTTTTCATCAGGATACGCTGCAGGGTACATAGTACATACGTAGTGAAAATTTTGGGCATGTATGGGTGCGCATGTGGAGATGTAGACTGCGAATGAGACGGACTACGACGGTTTTTGAACCAATTAAATCTGATTGACAACATAATGTAGGACTAAAAACTGACTGTCAGAAGAATATTCACAGAATATTCACTTCACCCGGTACAACGAAAAGGGAAAGTCAGGGAACAGGGGCAGGGTACATCTCGAAGATCAATCAAATTGCAGGTGCCGATTGGTTATGGATCATCGTAGCTCAATGTACTGCCTTGTGCTGCTTTATTGATTGAAATTGCATCCAGCTTGTATTGAAAGAAGTCATTATGGAAGATTTTAAAAAGGTTCTTGAATAATTTAAATACTTTGAATTTATATTTCTGCAGAATTATATACCCGTATCATTCTTTTAATGTCAATATTTGTATATTTTCTAGCATTTAAGGAAATAGTGGCCTCAAGTTTTTAGAAAATATCTGATTTTGCTCTCTGGGCCACTGCAGATCCCTAAAAAGTTAGGAGCCGTCTTCATTATTTAATGTATAAAACCAAATAAATTATCACTGCTCAAAAGTGGAAGAAATGACAAATGAAAAAAAGTTTTCCTACAGCGTTGCAATCCAGATTTCAAGATAGTGATGGGCGCACTAGAAAGCAAGTAAAAGTACTCCACAAGGTAAAAGTAAGGAACAAGAATATCCTTATACTGTTTCAGAATTCGGTAACAAACATTTTTTGTGTGTTTTAAATACCCGGACAAATCGATTCCAGAATCAGTCTTGATGATATTATATGGTTTTTGTATGGTGTTGGTGGTACTCGAATGACCAAAGTCAGTACATGTCCATCACCTTTCGATATTTCCGTGGTGCTCGCTCCCATTTCATAGCTGCTCACGGTGTTTTGTGCGGACGTCATATGGTGCTGCTCCACTAGCGCCACCATACGGCGTCAGCTGGCGAATTATCCAGTTAATACCAGAGCCCGTCAAAATGGGTCTAAACAATGCAATGGTGCGAGGTCAAGGTCACTATAGAAGATGCATTCGAAACAGCAGTGCTTAATATTACGTCATCAGCTCGTAAAGAAAGAAGGTTGATGAAGAAGGTAGAAAATCAAATGGTCCCATATTCAGCCTTCAAAGAATTGTAGGTCAATTTCTATCTTCATAGAATTTGTGTAACTTGTGCAGTGTTGTGTGAATATTGTTTCCTTTTCTTTCTTTCGTTCTTTCAATGACGTCATTAGAACAATAACAGAAAAAGTTTTCGTTTATATCAATATGAAACAAAACATGACAAATGTGGCTTGCTTTGCGGTTTGCGATAATAGTGTGTGTGTGTGTGGGGGCGGCGTTGAAGGCTCTCTCTATCGTCTGGAGGTTTCGAAAGATGCTCTCCAGAGATGGCGCTAGTAAGTTTGGCTGACATGACGTCATGCTTAAAAGTGATGGGTTTTGTGAGAGCAAATGTAATAATAGTTGAAAATTTTGGTTTTTTGCTTAATTGAGAAAAAATAAACATACAATTGTTCAAAACAGCGTTTTTCTCATTCATCCTTCATTGTTTTAAGAGGAATATAGACAGTTTAAATCTTTTTTCCTGACCGCAATTCGCACACGCACTAAATTAAAAGCTGGAGTTTTGTGCGTTCGTAAATAGTGATTTGAGAGAATAAATTGACAACAATCGTTTGCACTTTTGCTTTACAATCATTTTTCAATGCAGATAAATGCATAAACTATTCGAAAATAGGCATATCTTTGAAATATTATGATTTTCCACAAGCAACTTTTTCCAAAAACTTGAACTACTTACAACTGACGAACGCATCCAATAATCTGGATGTCTTAGGATGAGTTCGTCATTTTTTCTCAAGGAAATACGATACAGTTTAAGCTACTTTACCGATTTATTAGGGTACTTTTGCCAATGAATTAATAAATAAATGACAACAATTAATCTCATTATCAACCATACTCGGAAGAATTTTCTTCGCATAAGCGCGAACACATCCACGCTTTCATGAAAAGTAACGCCTGTAGATGTCAGGACTGCTGCTTTATGTTTCGCAAGGTGGCGCAGCGCGCAGGGTACCGACTACCGAGGCTGAGGTCTCCAGACTCTCCACCACGATTTAGCTTGGAAATGGCCAATGGGGAAGGTCTCACCCAAGAAAAAAACGACGCCCTTTTACACAGCTGCATAACGAGAATGAATTATTGGCATAGCTGACCATACGTCCCCTCCCCCTCTCCGCCCCAGCTCAATTGGAAATATCGCCTTGACTAATTTCTCACTCTTCCCAGTAAACCTTAACATGCATGATGCAGATGTCCACTGCGTAAGTCGTGTGCTTGCGTAAGTGTGCCAACTATATAGTGCTGCCTACACTCTACAGTGCCTACTGCTTCCACCATTGTCGTTATAATTGGTGATTCTCAGGTCAAAAGTTACACAGTGGTCTCAGAGAACAATCGTTTCAACAAATTAACGATTCAAACCGTTGCATTCTACTTATATTCCGGTCAGTTCTGCTACTAAACAATTCCGGCCAAACACTCTTTAGGTTATGTATTAGCGAACCACCACACAAAATTCGCCCAATCAATGGTCAGTTATTACTGCTGGGCTGAACCGTCATACGCTATATAGCCTATTGCAGTCAATATTTTCAGAACGATACCGACTGACGAAACACAACGTATTCGCGGATTCGCACATACGTTGGCACCCAGGTGGCTTGTCAGCAGCCGCACAAATTGAGATGGTACACCGTAAAGCATGCCTTTTCACACAGGCACAAGCACAGGGACACAAATTCTCAAAATCCAAACTTATTCCAATACTGGTCAAATACTAATAGGCATAAAGTTTTGAGGTTTTCTCGTGTTCATTCTTCTTTCAACACACGCGGCAGACTGCAGCAGAACATCGCACAGAGCTGCGCTGGATGCAGTCATGAGCTGGGACACGGTTTGTGACCAATGACCGATCGGGGGTGCCAGCCTCCTCCCGGCACGCGATGCACTGGCCGCCGCGCAGTCGATGTCGGGGCACCGCCGGCATTCGCCGACAGGGTTCCATCCGATTCGGTGTATTGGTGGCAGCCCGAACAGTGACCCACGCGAAGCTGGTGAACGTCGATGGCCGATGAGCGATGCCCTTCCGCGACCGGCGGTGGCAGTCGGTCCCACATCAAGAACAGATACCAGTCATGCGGTCAGTCGGCGACGGCGCGGTCGCGAGCCGATCTGATGGTCGCGCGGTGGGCGTTGCCGACGTCCACCGGGACCGTCGACTGGGGGAGCGCGGCCGCCTCTTGGCCGCCGCCTCTGGTCGGCGCGCTCGTTGCGCTGTGGGACGGCATCCACTGCAAGTCGTTCACTGTGAAGCGGTCGTTTGACCGGACCTGGCAGGCGGGGAAAGGGGGCCTCAGATGAAGTAAAACCATCCCTCAGGCCAGCTTGAGCTGGCTCTCCACCTCACCATGTTAGATAAGCGGACACCCTCGTGATCATCGCAGCGATGATTGCCAATTGGTGTGTCATTATGGGAGAGGATGCCAGCCTCCTTTGCAAGATAGTCTGCCTTTAATATAGTGCAGCCCGATCCATTGCCTGTGGCAGCAGACTGGGCTTGATAATGCAGTGCAGGACACACCAAACGTAAGCGGCCATCTGTACCCCCAGCGCAGTAGGGCTGACTCAACCAGAGTTGCCCTCCCCCCACCATTCTATGCACGTGATAACTGGATGGGACATGCCATGGTCAGCATCTGTTCAAAAGCTGCCCTAAGCATGTAAAGCTCCACTGGCATGCTCGAGCATGGTCACAGTCACTTCTCACTTCTCAGTTGAACTTCCAATGGAAACCCATCACAAAGTAGAGATCAGGGCGCCTCTCACACTGCAGCACACTCAACGACTGAGGCACCATCTCATCACTTGCAGGTGGTTCTTGCCAGGAGCAATGCCAGCCACACACATCACGTGATAACAGCAGTGTACAACTGCAATCTACAAGCATCCATGTTCTTTCTGGTTTTCTGCTGTTGAGATCCACTGCCATGCATGAACTTGATGGGCTTTTGTTGCGCTCCTCCCATGTGCAGACAGGTTTCTGCTGAAACAAAGCAAAGCAAATGTGATTAATAATGGCCCTGTTTCACCATCCAGACACTGTGTGCACTGGTAGCTACGGCATACCATAGCATCACTCAAATGACGTTGCATGTGATCTCTTAGTTTATGATGAATCGCGTTTGGAACAGAGTGAGATGTTCTGAAAAACCGTACCAAGAACAGAGGTTTGAGTTCAAATACTGCTAGCATGCTGCTGGTGCTGGTACCGCAGCGTGCTAGCGTTCTGGGATGCTGTCATATAGCTTAGCGTCACAGTGAACTTTGTTGACACTGCCATGGCAACCCAATGCTCTGACACACGCAGCGCACTGCAGTGCTCTGCCGTGAAACACCACCCATGAACGTTGGTTGCATGACCAGGATCGGAGCAGTCAGTGGCGGATCCAGGGGGGGCAAAATAGGCATTTGCCCCCCCCAAACGGCATAATTTTAACATTACGCCTATGGACGATGCATGGAAAGAATCGATAAATTGTTTTGGTTTGCCCCCCCCCCCCCCCCCCAAAAAAAAACTCTGAGCTGGACAGCATCAGCATTGACATGTTATATAAAATGAGGTTTAGACTTCAGGTGGTCCCGGGTTCAGCACAAGGGGGCAAAAAATTGTCAAAAAATATTTAAAAAAATACCTGCCTTCAACAACACCTCATCTAATCACATATCTCAATACAATCACAATCAAAAAGCAAAAACCGTTTGAATAACAATGCAATATTTTGCAACCGCTGCACCATTACTGTCACGTACGCTATCCCTAGATTGGTTGCTGGTAAGTAGTGGTTGTCGTCATCAACTCGTCATGCAGCAGCTGATTGGGATGGGCGGGGCCTATTTTTATCCAGACGATAGAGAGAGCCGCGTTGAATTTCAATTCTGCATCAATATCAATTCAAACTGAAAAACGTGGGTTTGGTTTTCCTGGGATTACTACAGTGCATACAATTTGTATTTAGAACAAGCTGTGGATATTGATATTTTATTCAACACAATTTTTCAGCATCATGTACCTAAATTCCTGAGGTCATCATGTTACACCCATTTTGATTTCATTTTAGCGTATTGCTTAAATTTTTGTATTTCTCTAATATTCAGTCATGTCAAGGTGTGTCAGTTAGTTTAAATCATGAGTTAAGGTGCTGCAAATGTCATCCACTGGTAATCTCACGGAAAGCCCAGCTTCAAGCAGTCAGGAGGTCAGCTTTTGCCATTCGTGTGGTTAACGACTGGAATGGACTGTCGGCTGGATTGTAGACTCTCCTTCGCTGAACATATTCAAAAGCCGTCTGGATGCCCACTGGGCTCCGCTTCAGTATCTGGTGCCTGACACCGACTGAGTTGAGTCAGAACGGAACACATGAGTTCGATGAGAGCTTGACCTCAAGGCTTTAGTGCCTTACATATCCCGATCACTTTAAAAAGGTACACACCATTTTAAATCTGCCACTTATCAGCAGGGACACAGGCACAGCCAAGGTGGGGCCACAGGACCATGCCCCCCCCCCCCCCCCATTGAAGGTGAAAAATAAAATGAAATAGAAGTAATTACTAAAAGCAGCAGCACCACACACACAACCAAAAATAGTGGGCCAAATTGGAGGAGTTTTCCTTTTTTGGAGGGGGTACCTACAACACTAGGCCACAACCTGTGGCCCCTCCCTGAGCAAGAATCTGGCTACGTGCCTGACTGATCATTATAAATGATATAGAATGGCAAACTAGTGAAGGTTTTTTTCCCAAGAAGTTGTAAAAATATGAAAAATGATAAATAATAAATAATAAGTTATTGTGATATTATCACAGTACCTAATTTATATTTTTCAGTAAGGGCACAAGGTTTTACTCCTTCTGCTGAATTCAGTAGACCAACTCACCATCAATCACATTGCATTGAAGTCAAACCTGGTAATGACTGCAAGCACTGTTTTGCAGTTGTTTGCCAGCAATGTACTTCGTCAACTTTAACTCTATAAAGGCTGTATTTCATGGTCATTTAACTTGCCTTGCCTTTTCAGATGGACAAAGACATGAATCTGATCAAGTCGCCAGACTTGATTAACCTAAATGACACAGATACAGATGCTGAAATTCAGTACAAGGTAAGCAGCACAGCACATGTGTAGCTGTCATTTGCTCAAATGCTCATTCCTATCCTATTTGTTCAAGTAGGTGCTAGGAGCTGATATAGAGCACAAGTCACAAGACAACCCCCGCCACTGTGTCGATGGAGAGCTGCAATGCTTTTTTCCAAGGCATTCTCGTCCACACAAAATATTTTACATCAGCATGGTTGGAGAATTGTAAGGAACTGTGGATGTCCAGACACCGCAATCTGCTGCCCCAGGGCACTGGCTTAACTCTTGGGCCGCAATTGACAGCGGGGTCTCTCGCGCTAGGGCGACGAATTAGCGGAGCACAAACAGATGGATCGTCCCCTTCTCCGTCCGCTGCCGAGTCTGGACGCGAACAACGGGGCCGCCCCCTCACCCGTACCTGACTAGTATTCCCCGTTTCCGCAGAGTCTGGACGCCACCAATGGGGACGCCACGGCGGACACGGACGAGCCGCGGCTCTCGGGCGACTCGCCCTCGGCCTCTTCCCCGGCCAGCGACTCGCCCAAGCCGTCCCGACAGGGACACGTGCACTGGAGGACCGCCCGTGAGTGGGGCGGCGACCTGCCGGGGCAGGGGAGGGCGCAGTGCTCATTTCCCGGCCATCCGGGCCCAAAGAGCGTTTCTGGCACGAGATGCACGCTTGGTACCTAATGCTGGGTTGAAAAAGGTTTTCGTCAGTTTGTTCTGGCCTCTATTGGCCCGTAATGAAAAAAATTGAAACGGCTCTTTTGAGTGGGCACATAGATACTGATTCTTGCCACCCGACCTTTAGAACATTTGTGATATCGTGAATATCGTCTTTCATAAATGGTGATTATAACGTCTAGTAACTGGTGTGATGTCAGTTGCCGTTACAACCCTTGCACCGCTGACCCCCCTGTCCGTCGCTGGTTCAAGTGACGAGCACCATCAGCTGACGTCCCCCCCCCCTCACCTCCGGTAAGACTCTAACGGGCATTCCCCTCAATCGGTCAGACTCTGACGAGCACCGTCAGCTGCTGGCCCCTCGTCTTCGGGTCAGACTCTGAGGTACTCTGACTCCTCAGATTCTGACGTAACCTACCCCCTTCTCTGACTCCTCAGACTCTGACGTAACCTCCCTCCTTCTCTGACTCCTCAGACTCTGACGTAACCTCCTCTCCTCCTTCTCTGACTCCTCAGACTCTGACGAGCACCGCCAGCTGCTGGCCACGGAGGGCGAGTCGTCCGACCGGCACTCGTCCGAGGACGAGGAGGACGAGGTGGACGTGTGGACGGTGACGGCCGAGCAGCGCCAGTACTACGTGCAGCAGTTTGTCACACTGCAGCCCGACACCACCGCCCTGCTGCCCGGACACACCGCCAAGGCCTTCTTCGAGAAGAGCAAGCTGCCCGTCACGGCGCTCAGCAAAATATGGTGCGTGGGGAGCATGGTATCTAGTAGGGCATGGTGGGTGGGTGGGGTTCAGCGATAGCCAGCGACTGTCTGGGCTGGCTGGTTAGCTGTGCGACGCAAAGACACCAAAGTCTGGCAATTTGGTCACTTTCTTTACCGATAAAAGTAGATTGCTCACTGGCGTGGTTGTGTGAGGCCACTTGGCTGCAGCAGCTGTCCCTTGCCGCTGCTGGCCTCACTGACCGTCCTTTACCGCCGCTCCTCTGCTGCCCAGGAACCTGTCGGACGTCACCCGGGACGGCTGCCTGTGTCTGGAGGAGTTCGTCACCGCCATGCACCTGGTGGTGCTGCGACGGAACCGGATCGAGGTGCCCGACCAGCTGCCGCCCCAGCTGGTGCCAAAGGTCCGTAACAGGCTCCCCGCTCACCTGTGGGCGGTGTTGGGGATAGACACGGGCGCCTCACGAGTATTTTCTTGTGTTAAGGAAACACTTGATGATGGTGGGATGTTGTGATTTCATTCTGCTCAATGATGATACCATGCTTTGTCTCGAACCATGTTTTGCTATGGTACTGTATTGCATGAAGCATCGTCATTCACTGCTCACAAAAGAATACACAAGCCGGCAACTACCAACATCCGATGATGTGTGTGCATTGTTGCCGCATATTTGCTCCCAACGTATATCCGCTGTTGTACTGACTCGGTGGTTATCTGCCAGATATCGGCTGCTGCGGTGGTGTCGGCGGTCCCGCGGACAGCCGAGGCGCCTCCGCCCGCGCCCGTCACCACCGCCCCCGCCCCCGCCACCGCGCCTGCCCCCGCACCTGCCGCCCCCGCCCCCGCCGCTGCTCCTCCTCCGCCAGTCGCCACCGCCGCTCCCGGTCAGCTCACGTCACCCAAGGGGAAGGAGGTGAGAGCGCATTATCTGCAGCCTTTCTGTCTCTCTCATAGTGCATATTCTCCGTAATGCCTCCGTTGTATTTACTCTTGCAGACTTTGTCGTGGTCAGAGACCCATCGCCGTTCTGTTCCTTTTCACAGTGGACAAAGTTTGTGGAGTCGCCGATGAGCAACATCTCATCGCCGGGAATCAAGCCTGTCAACTTCGACTTTCACAAATCGGCTGTCGAGCAGGTATTGTGTGTTTTTTCTCACAGGCAGTGTTGTCTTTTCGCTGCTGTGTTCGGTCTCGTGCTGGTGCTGCGTTTCTGGCCGCCCTGACGCCCGTCGCGTGCCCTCAGAACCCGCAGATCCTCCACCCGGTGGCGGTGAAGGGCACGCGAGAGGAGCACCCGGCCGGCCGGCCGACGGCCGACTCCGACTCCGAGCTCTCGGACGAGGTGGACGCCCCGGCGCCGCCGCCGCCGCCGCCGCCGCCGGCCGCGCTCGCCGGGCGGCCCACCGCGCGGAAGGCGCTCAGACACTGTGAGTGGGGCACAGAGGGGCTGGTGGGCGGGCAGCGGGGACTGCCGAGCGGGGCAGTGACGGTCGGGGTGCAGACAGGCCCGCGGCCGGCCGGCCCAGGTCTCACTGTTATTGATTATCCTATTAAAGGTGCCGTTTGATGGACCCCGGGCGGAGCGGTGGCCGTTATGGCGTGGGTCGGCCGGCGAGGGGGCGGCGCCCGGTGTGTGTGTATGTGTCCGTCTGCCGGTCGGCGAGGGGTCAGCTGGGTCAATGGCAGTCCGACACGGCACCGGGCGTGGCCGTCCATAGGGGGGAGGGAGGACTCATGGTACAGGAACGAGCCAACAGCTGTATTGGACACTTGGGCAAAACTACACGCTTTTCGAATGGGGTGCTTCGCATCTGCGGTGTTTATAATTGCGTCATGTTTATTTATGTATCTGTATCACTATATGCAGCTACGTGTTTATATTATGAGTAAGCGATACTTGTGCGCTGCTCACCCCTATGTCGTTTCACCAGCTCGACGGCCCGACCCCAGTCACCCTCACTGACCCCTGCTGTCCATCTTCCATCGGCAGGCAGCTCGGGTCCGCACGCGCTGGGCGACTCGGCCTCCTCAGGCCCCACCAGTCTGCCGGTGCTGGCGCAGACGGCGCCCACACTGCCCAGTCGGCTGACACAGCCGGCGCCGCCGCCGCCGCCGCCGCGGCCTGGCCACACCGGCCACGCGCGCAGCAGCTCCCTGGACCTGAGCTGCGTGCCGCCCGTGGTGCCGCCGCGTAGCTCACCGGCTGACGTGAGTGGTGGGGCACCGGGGGTGGTGAGATGGTCCGCTGGGCGTCACGCCATTGTCGCAACTTAGCCGGTGGGAGCGACCATATGTGTATGGTTATGTTGAGCCATCTATCAGCGGCTGCTAAGACACAAGCACAGCAGTCCGCCTCGCAAACGCTTGGGAAAATGATTTGCCATGGTTTGGATGACATGGTCCTAGGTTATGTCATGCAAACAACACTGAACTGTTTCTATCGTATCGTGCGATCAGCGAAAGGGTAACCTAGCCCCCAATGTGTATGTGTATGTATGGTTGGGCAGTATGGTAGGTCGTTGTGATACCTGACCCGATATCCCGTATCGTGTGTCCCGCAGGCGGCGGCGGCGGCGGCGGCGGCGCGGGGCAGCCAGAGGCCGGCGCCGGCGACAGCCGACCCTTCGGCAGGGTTTGCCGACTTTAGTCAGTTCGAGGAACCGTCAGCGCCCGACATCAGCCGCGTCAGACAGGGCGCCTTCGAGGTCTACAAAAAGCCAGGTCCGTGCGCGTGGGCGGGAGGTGTTGATCCAGGACTCCATAAAATGGAAGGCATAGAACAGCCTGCTTTTGCAATAGCAATTATAACAAAGCAGCCTGACTTAATGCTAAATGAATGAGTTTTTTTTTGTAGCCAACCTCCCGTATTTGCTCTTCCGGAATCGTTCTTATTAATTCGACGGTCGAATATTTATGTCCATCGAGGTGTTGTGAAATGATTACGGGACAGTTCCGCTGGGTCTTGGATGACTGAAAGCCACGCTCCGGTCGATGATCGAACCGCAGTCCGCAGCAGTGCCGAATCACATCCAGGGTGTGGTGGGCGGTAGCTTTGACGCGCTCATCCTCGCCCGTGTTTTATAATTGTGTTGGACACTCATCCGTGGCGCGTCTCACCCCGCTCATGCCGCTCACTTATCCTCCAGTGCCGTGGACTGTGAAGTGCCTCCCGTAACGTGTCCACTGTCCAGTCCCCTGTAACGCCTCCCGATTCTGAATGTGCCGCTCCCTGTCTCCGTTAGCAGCAGCAGCAGCAGCGGCGGCGGCGGGGGCGACGGGTGGCGCCAGTCCGGCCGGTAGTCGACACGGCTCCGGCAGCGACCACGCGCCCTCGGCCACCGAGCCACGCCCCTCGCGGCCGGCGCCGCACCCGCACCTCGAGTCGCCCGTCATCAGCCCGGGCCGACTCGCCAAAATGACGCCGCAGGAGCTGATGGCCGTTAGGTGAGCACTGAGCACTGTGTCGGTGGCGCCGCTGCGACCGGCTGATGGCTCCCCTTAGTTATAGTGGATCTGTGTACAGACCGGTCGGATATGATGACTGATGGGCAAACTTTCGGTTGAGCATGTCTTGCCGCGCTAGATGCTCTAGATTATCGTGCTGACACGCTGATGTGTTCTCTTGCTCAGGTTTGATGGTTGCTTATGTTGACAGTCTGCCGTTATTTGCTGACACGTTACCGCCGTGTTTCGGGTCCCAGGATGTCTTGTCGCCACAGGCACAGACCCCTCGGTAGGCTCACTGAACGTCCTGTGTATTCCTCTGATCCCTCCCCCCCCCCCGCAGCTCGTGGAGCCGCGAGTCTCTGCTGCTGGTGTTGCGCGCCCAGCGGGAGCGAACCGCCACGCTGGCGGCCGTCACGGCCGAGCTGAATCAGGAGCTGGCAGAGACGGTGGAGGAGCGCACCTCGCTGGAGCTGCAGCTCGACCACATGCGGCCCGACAATGACTGACCGGGCCGCCGCGCCATCTGAGGAGGCCCGGTCGGCCGGGCCGCGCCGCCAGACAGCGACCGACGCGAGGTGGGACGCGTCGGTCCATTCCAGACAGGCGGGGCGGAGTGGCGGCCGGGAACTGCGTGTCGCTGGTGTATGTGTGTGTGTGTGTACTGGAGAGGACAGTGGGCTGTTGTGGGCGCATTTCGGAGTGTTTATTCGACGTTGTCGTGTCGGGATGCTTCCTGGGCGGGTGGCGGTGGCCAGTCAGCCGGTGGGACTCAGTGGGGTCGCTGTGGGCAGTCGACTGCCGCTGCCCAGTGACGGTGAGCCAGCCTCGGGGTGCACCTAGGCCGGCCGAGGGTTGGCCGCTCGCGGCTCGCGCCGGGAGCTCTCGCCGCGTGTCGCCAGTCGCCGTTTGTTTACTGCTTGGGCACTCGTCCAGCTATGTTAATATGGTCGAACCAAATATATCTATATTATTCAGCTATACGGCGAATGATGGATATTTTGTCAGATGACGCTTTTATTTAATACGATATATGTCTGGTGCCGGCGGTGATTGCCGTGAATATCATGCGTGGTAGCGTCAGTGGTGCCGTGCGTGGCCTGGGTGCGACGTACCCTTTGCACACTACTGGGTCAATATTTTTAGAGTTGTTCCCACGTCGCTGCTAAGTGAAAAATATACACAATGACAAGATATCAGTGTTTCATCCATCCTTTGGTATACGTGTGGCGTGTTGCATGTCAGGCGATCGCAGCCAATCGCACATTGGCGTTTACTTCGTAAGGCGTTGTATCAATGATGCACGTTATATCAATGATGCACGTTATATCAATGATGCACGAGCAGCCGGAAGGCTTCCGAGAAATTGATAGGAAATACGTATATCGGGACAGTCCAAAAACCACAATAGCATACCGTATACAATTTATATACCGTGATAACGAGGTAACGAATCAACAAGCTGTACGGCCAGAAACTGACATAAAGACACGCCAGGATCACAGTTACATCACTCACGGTGACTATAAATACATCACTAACATCACTATTGCATCTCATCATATTGCATAACATTACAAGCCAACTAGAGACACTCATCCGTCCCTGCCCAGCGCCGTCCCGCATCCCGCTCGACAGCCGGCTGCAACTGGCGGTCCTTGAGCCAAAGGGCGCGGCCGGTGACTTGATCCGACGGTGACCTGGCCCATTAGTCAGCGGCCAGTCGCAGCTGGTGGCCTTTGAGCCACTGAGCGCGGCCGGTGACCTGACCCGTCACCCGTCACTGGGCAGCCAGTGACCTGGTAGCGACTGAGCCGTGCGCGGCCGGTCAGAGCTGACGCGTCAGTCGGCGGCCAGTCGCAGCTGGTGGCCTTTGAGCCACTGAGCGCGGCCGGTGACCTGACCCGTCACTCGGCAGCCAGCCGCAGTTAGTGACCTGACCTGTCAAAGGCCGGTGAGCTGATCCGTCACTCAGCGGCTGGTGGCTGACCAGACGCAGCCGGTGATATGACCTGTCAGTCGGCGGCCAGTCGCAGCTGGTGGCCCTTGAGCCACTGAGCGCGGCCGGCGCGCGGTCGCAGCACCTCTCTCCCGCCGAGGAGCGGCCGCAGGGCCGGCGGCACGGCCACCGTGCCGTCGCGCTGCTGTCCGGTCTCGACCAGGGCGAGCAGGGTGCGCGGCGCCGCGCAGGCCGTGCCGTTCACTGTGTGCAGCCGGCGGCCGGCGCAGTCGCGCACCGCCAGCCGCCGGCTCTGGTAGTCTGTGCAGTCGCTGGCACTGCTCACCTCGCCGTACATCCGCCGGCCCGGCATCCACGCCTCGATGTCGTACTTGCGGTAGGCCGGCGCGCCTGAGGACGGGGGAGGGGTCGGTTACAAAGGGGAGCTAGACGGGGACGGTGAAATCCAACGTCGGAGCCAATTCTTTACCGTGAATTACCACGAAGACATCAGACGTAGCACTTTCTGGCCTTCTAAAGGGTTCCACAATGACTGTTATCCGGCATCTAACAACACTCACCACATTCAATCAAAAGCAACAAACTACAAGGTCTGCAACAGTAACAAACTATAAACTGCAACTGCATTGATCGAATTATTACTGCTGTGAGACCACTAACCCAGTTCGTGCGGCGGCATATCGTAGACGATAAAGTGCAGTCCGAGGTCAGTGAAGATACTCTCCTGGATGGCGACAAACTCGTCGAGGAGGGCGCCGGACACGGCCGTATCTGCCGCACACACGCCGAACATCTCCACCTTAGTGAACTGGTGGACCCTGGGGCACACAGATACGGACGCCGGTCAGAGACTGGTACACGGGCGCAGTGGCGGATCCAGGGGGGGGGGGGGCAAAATGGGCATTTGCCCCTCCCAAACGGCATAATTTTAACATTACGCCTATGGACGAGGCATGGAAAGAATCGATAAATTGTTATGGTTTGCCCCCCCCCCAAAAAAAAAAACTCTGAGCTGGATCCGCCACTGCACGGGCGCCTGGTAGTGGCGAGTCGCCCAGCGTCACTGCGCTGCGATCAACATTGAACAGCGAATGGTAATTCGTATCCTGATGCGCGAAACCGGTTAGAGTAAAAGGTTGAAAAATTAGCTTGCGTTTGTTTGTTGTCAAGGCCGCCGTCCACTGGTTAGATGCGCATTTTGCGTGTATTCGTCCAGTGCCTAGTGTGTGCTGAAAAGTTAAAGCATTTTAAGGCAAAAGACTCAAGATTACTTAAGGAGAACTAAAGTAATCTTGAGTCGTCAGCGCATGATTCGACGCCCAACAGCCGCCAAATAATCAGCTGAATGCGATTCATCGCGCATTCGGCGCGCAGCTCATAGACTCCAATGTTAAATTCAGCGCGTACTCAACCCAGTGGACGGCCGCCTTTATGCAACACTGAGAAGTAAGCTAAATATTGGCATACAATTATCAGCAAAAATGGTAAATCATACGTAAGCCGTAGGCGTCACACCTTTTCTGATGTAGGGGAGAGTGGGGCACATTCGTGCATGGGGCACATTCGTTTTCAGCAGTTTATGGGAACACGAGTGACTGCACGAGCTCAAGGTAAATTATGGAAATGTGTCTATCATTGCCACCCTTCGTTCACCGTAGAAGACAACACTGTGCCTGCTGTCATGCTTGATAAAAACGCAAATTTGTAACATTCGTGAGCTTTCCAAACTTTTCTCATATCATCCATTTTCGTGATCCTGACTCGGAAATGTGGTTCAGCTTTTCAAAATTGGGGGTGAAAAAGCTCACTCTATTCACGGAACTGCTGCAAACTTGTTTGTTGAAAAAGTGTCATTTTTTTCAAAAAGAAATTTTGAAATATATTACTAATAACGTTGTGGGGCAGGTTCGTGTACGCACTGCCTGGGGGCACATTCGTGCATATTTTTTTAGTTTTTGCGATTTATGACCTTATCTGTAGTAGGTTTCTCTAATGACGTTCGCCTGACTCAGTCTCGACTGCTTGCGACGTCGTGACGAGCAATTCACGCGAACTTGGCGAGGTCACGGAGGCCGGCAGTTGGCACATTCTTGTTGGCCAGCCCATTCTTTCTACATATGTTGTGCGATGCATTCTTGTCGAAAGGAATCAAGTGAAATGACCCCCTGCCAATTTCCTTTGGTAAATTTCTGGTAATGCCCGGTAATTTCTCGAACTTTGCAGGGTGAACGGAAGTGCCCCACCTCTTGAACGAATGTGCCCCATAGGTGGGGCAGTTTCGTGCAAATGTTCAGAGTTATTAAAAGTCATTTTTTCTAATGGAAGCAATAATTTTAGAGGATAACTTTTAAAGAGGAAAACTATCTGCAATAGTTCCTTTCCATACTACAATCAACAATTTTGCCATTGCACTAACCAAAGAACAGATATATGGGTTTATCCATTTTTTGCACGAATGTGCCCCACTCTCCCCTAAAAAAAAAAAAAATCGTGAGAAAAAAATCCGGGCAAACACCGATCGAGCAGGGAAGCCCCCGCTCCACAGTGCGCTCGCCGTTACCTGTAGATGCCCGCCTCGCTCTCCAGGTTGGAGACCTCTGACCTCGGGCCCGCGCAGTTACCTGTAGATGCCCGCCTCGCTCTCCAGGTTGGAGACCTCTGGTCGGAAACAGCGCGAGACGGCGGCTAGCCGGAGCGGCAGCCGGTCGGCAGGCAGCCGGCGGCCGGACACCAGAGCTCCCAGTGCCATCTCGGCCGTCCCCGAGAGGCACACGTCGCCGTGATGCGCCTCGTCCAGAGAATATACCTGTCGGGGGAGAGGGGAGGGAGGGTCAGTGGGGTGGGATCAAACGTCACCGTGCTGCGCCTCGTCCACAGAGCATACCTATAACCTACCGGGGAGGGGGACGGTCAGGGGAGAGGGGAGAGGGGTCAGTGGATCGGGAACAGACCTCGCCGTGCTGTGACTTGCCGAGAGAGTACGCCTGCCGGGACGAGTGCAGACATAGGGGATGGCATTGGCGACAGCGGTCGGTCAGACATCACAGGGGGCGCTGGAAAACGTTAACATCGATGATCGTGGTGGTTGAAAATCTGCAGCAGTAATGGTGCCAACTGCCAACTGGTTCGGAGTTCAGACGGATGCCGACGCTCGAGCATAGTCCTAGTGCACAGAGACACCGAGGTAGCACGGAGCTGCTTGGTCAGTGTGGGGAGGACAGCCATTTGGTGTCGTGGGGGAAGGGCTCACCATGGTCCCGTCCCCGTGCACTGTCATGTAGGGGGAGAGGGCGCTCACTATGGCCTTGTCCCTGTAAACTGTCATCTGGACGGGGGAGGGGGGAGCGCTCACCATGGTCCTGACCCCATGCACAGACTGTCATGTAGGGGGGGGAGAGGGCGCTCACCATGGTCCTGTCACCGTGCACGGACACACCGCACGCCTCCAGGACGGAGCTGTTGAGCAGATCGGGCACCGACACCAGCTGGAAGCCGGCCGAG
Source organism: Amphibalanus amphitrite (assembly GCF_019059575.1). Taxonomy (NCBI): domain Eukaryota; kingdom Metazoa; phylum Arthropoda; class Thecostraca; order Balanomorpha; family Balanidae; genus Amphibalanus; species Amphibalanus amphitrite. The sequence goes on from NW_024881749.1 coordinate 732,598, forward strand.
AGCAGCCGGCGCAGCGCGAAGCTCACCAGCGCCGCCTCCAGCTCGGCCAGCTCGTGCTTCAGGTACTGCCGGAGGGGGGTGACGACCACGGTCACCTGGTGTAGTCACAGTCACCGCAGGGAGGTCGGCAGGCGAGGCTAATGTGTCTGTTTCAGTGCTGCACGGTTGCCTAATAAATACGAGACGGAGCATCAGTCCTCACTCCTCACCTAGTGGAAAGAAGCCTGCACACTGGCTTTTCCACCAGGCATCGTGATTTTTCCAATGCATTTGGCAATAAGTAATAACGAACTGTGTGTTAAACCGTGCCAAATGCAAGAGATGCTCTGCTTGAATATCTACACCCATAGCACAATCGACTCAAGACAAAAAAAGAGAAGTGCCGCCTGCAGAGGACGTGCCCATGTATTTAATATATGTATGTCGTCCTAGCACCTCATTATAACTCCCAGCGCCTCATCCACCCTCTGTCACTTACATACGTCCTGCTGCCGGTCAGCAGGCCCAGGTTCTCCATCCTGAACATGTTGAGCTTCTCGGCGCGGTGCCGGAAGTCCTTCACGGGGAAGTCGAAGTGGGGCTTCTGGCCGACGGTTTTGACGGGGACCATCTGCTGCGGCTCGGCGCCGGGCCGGTCGGGCCGGGTGCGGTTGGGCAGCCGCAGCGCCTCCTCACTGAGCTGGCGCAGCAGCTCGGCCCGGCCGGCCGGCGGCGCGGTCCGGTACTGCGCGTGCAGCTGCTGCACGCGGCGCACGTCGCCGACGCCCTTGCGGCGCTGCACGTCGGCGGCGATGGCGGCGGCGTTCTGGGCGCAGAGCAGGTAGGGCCAGTCGAGGTCGGCGGCCGGCCGCTCGCCCGGGTGGAACAGCTCGCTGTCGGCGGCGGCCGCAGAGGCGGCGGTGCAGCGGCGGCGCCACCAGCGGCGGCCCAGCCAGCCGGCCGGTACCGGGCCCGGCGAGCGGAGCCCCGCCACGCGCAGCGGCCACGTCATCGCCTGCAGGGGGAGCCACCAGACAGGTCACCCACAGACCACAGCCCCGCCACGCGCAGCAGCCACGTCATCACCTGCAGGGAGAGACAACAGACAGGTCACCCACAGACCACAGCGCCGCCACGCGCAGCGGCCACGTCATCACCTGCAGGGGGAGCCACCAGACAGGTCACCCACAGACCACAGCCCCGCCACGCGCAGCAGCCACGTCATCACCTGCAGGGAGAGACAACAGACAGGTCACCCACAGACCACAGCGCCGCCACGCGCAGCAGCCACGTCATCACCTGCAGGGAGAGACAACAGACAGGTCACCCACAGACCACAGCCCCGCCACGCGCAGCGCCCACGTCATCACCTGCAGAGAGCCACCAGACAGGCCACCTATAGACCACAGTCAGGTGCACAGACACAGGACAGATCGTTTAGGAAAATGGCTTAGATCAGCAGCTGGAAATTGCCTACCATTTCAGCGTTTCATAGAATATAATGTCTTTATGTGGGCATCATCAGTGAGAATCTTTTATCTAACCAGTGTCCCAAAATAATATTTTTGCTTGGGTGTCAGAGGGGAAAATTGCTGACCAAAAAAAAGGATGAGAGTGAAAAATTGTCGGTCAGGTAAGGCCCAAAAAGAATGGGAAATGATCAATAACATTAATCCATCTACAATTTGTGACAGATTAAAAACAACCACTCACGCAGTTGCTCCTTCTCGGTGGAATTGGGAGTGGAAAATTGGGCTTTAAAACTGGAGGTGAGAGTGGAAAATGATTTTCATTTGGATGTCGTTTCCCGCCTACATCTACCAATTTTGGGACACTGTATCTAACCCTCGCCTGGCAAAGGCTATTTTCACCAGGGCTTTTTCATATTGTGGACAATCGGGGGGAAGTTTGGCACGACCATAGAGATCTTATACATAGACACGTCCTAACATCAAAATTCCCAATGCTTATTGGGCGTTTTCCAAGCAAGGTTTATGAATTACGAGTCTCAACTCTCAACATCGTGCAATCTTCACTTTCATTACCTCCAAATATTGATTTTATCTACTCTGAATATCTTCATATTTACCATGAAATATACTTACCTGGCTACCGTAAATTCAGAATGGCCTTTGTACAATCAAGAACACATTGATGTGTGCTGAACTGCTGACAAGTGATATACTATTTTTGCTATAAATATTAAAATATTTACAACAGCTATAGGTAGATGAATTAACGTTAATGTGAGTAATGTCTGAACTGGGACAGATGGGAAATGGTCTTTGGTTAGAAAACTTATAGAAACAGGAGATATTATGTCAATATTGAAATTAAGGTTGCCTACTATAGTATAATCAGATTGTTTTCTTACTTGCTTCCTGGTTCCCTCAGCTCAACCTCAGCTTATGCAGCGATATCAATATTGGTTGCTTTTCATCCCGATTTTCAGGAAAATGGTGTTGGTAAGTTTCAAACTGAAAAACGAAAAATTGGTATCCTTTTAAAAAATCAAATAAGCTCAAAAATTGCAGGCGCAGCCTTTAGGTTTTAGCATATAGGGCCTTATGTTGGACGACGGTGAAAACAGGGCGCCTGGGGCGATTTGATCAAGGTTCGTAAAATTTACACGTGACGTTTGGCATGTAAAAGGCCAACAAAGGGGGAGAAGCTCTAAATGTCACGTGACTAATATGCCCTCCGGCGCCCTGTTTTCACCGCGTATTTACAAATTGCAACCGAGCTCCGCCGTAGGGTATTTTATTTCCGCCGTAGTGTATTTCACTTGGGGGATTTTCTACCATACATCTGCCTGAGCTTAGGGTAATTACAATTTGTCGGCGACGTTAAAAAATGATGCACTTTTTTCGTAGAATAGGATATCGCATGTGTGTATTTCTGCCTTTTTGGGTGCGCTATATCAGTTTTTCGTGAGTAACTCACGTAAAAACCGTCCGATCGCGACGAAACTTTCAATGCCCCCGATTTTATCAATTTTACACCTACCCTGAAAATCTCACGACCCTGACCCAAATGACCTTTGACCTGTGACCTATTTCTCGAGACCATGTTTGGCCCGAATCGCGATTCGGCGTATGTCGGCTCGCATTAGCCGCGCGGTTGCAGTCTTCACGTGGTTTCAAGCGTTGAAACATGTGATATGATGCTGGTCCCATGCATTAGGGTGGGTGTCAAGGTCACCTGAAGGTCAGGTCAGCTCAATGACCTTTGATGACCTCGGTTCCTTATTCGAGCTTTACATGTTTCTAGGCTAGTTTTTGGAGCTGATTTCGAATTTAGCAACCATTTGAACATTACAGGGGGTGTAACGAAATTATACGGACATCTTTCTTCCCGCTGTAATTAAAGAGCAAAACAATCTGGTACTTTTTCTTTTAACTGAGCTTGTAGCCACCTTTCATAAAAACACAGTGGTGAATGTTCTGGAGCATTTCAGCCAATGAATTCTCCAGCACACTGGCTTCGATGCGGACCAACGCCGTCTAAAGTAACCTGTGCCTGCGGTTGAGCAGTGCTTATGGCGATTGGCGGGTGGCTCTTCATACACCTCCTGCTGAACAAGAACCCACAGGTTTTCGATTGAATTGGGATCGCGACTTTTTCCAAGTCATAAGCGTTAGCCCAGAATGATTGAAGAAGGTTCTATCGGCATCACTTCCCGTTCTTTTTGGGACTTTTAAGTAGCGCGCCGCCCCGCATGAAGACAGCGTGGCTTGAATCAGGCATCAGTGCGCGTTCAGAAATCGTGCCCTCCTATGCCGTCTAGTTGAGCGCCTCCAATCATGCTCCACCACCTTCCCTGAAAAGGCTCCACCCTTGCCTATGGGGCAAAATATAAGGGACAAAAACACAAAACAAGACAGATAAAAACAAAGCAAAATTAACTCATTACCTAATGAAATTCAGGCTGGAGCAAAAACATAGGTAATAGGTATCTATGTCAAATTAGAATGAAAGATTAAAATCAACCTGACCAGGCCTTACGGTCTGACCTGGTTCTAACCACCTTACTTCGCCTAACTTAATCCAATTCAACCTAGCCTACCACCACAACACCTGCAGAGGTACATTCCTGGAAAAATGACGCCCAGGGAGGTTACTGTCCAACTTATTGGAATACTACCATGATTGCTTGTCAAAATGTGTGTCATCATGCTCTTGTTTGACAAGTGATGTATAATAAATGTGATATTCAATAATTATCTCCTGACTGTTGACTGTTGAGTGGTCAATATTCAAATAATCAGGGTACAATGCTGTGCATAGTGCACACTAATCATGTTGTTTTTGTGTAGGCCCTGTGCACATTGTTGTGTGCACTGCTATGTGCACCTTAAGTAAAAAAGTGCATGGTGGTACATGACAAAAGGTTGTGCAACTGTGAAGTTCATGCCCTTGGTCAAGCTGGTGCCAAATGCCTATAGGTATAGCAGGATCAGTGAGGGTTGTAGGCATGCTACATACGTTGTGCATTGAATATATTGGCACAAAGTTCATCCGTAATTACTATGCTTAACACCTAATGTGTTGCCGACAAACTAGGCAAATGTCGCGCCGCCGATGCCGAGCCGAGCCGCCGCCGCGCCGCCCCTCACCCCGCCCGCCGGTCCCGACGCCGAGCCGGGCCGCCGCCCGCCCAGCGGCCACCTGTCGCCGCGCATGGTTTTTCTGAGACAAGCAATGGGCCATATCGACGCCGCGAACGGTGGACTGGCGTCCCCCTGTGACCCTGCGACCCGGCTGACCTGTGGCCTGTGGCCTGTTCCGAATGGGGCCGGCGGGGCCCTGGGCCTGGGAACTGGAAGGGTGTGTGAGGGGACGCGGCGTGCCGGCCGCCTTTTTTGTGCTCTGCGTCACGACCCCTGTATCGAGTGACATTTTGGCCATGTATTTGAACCGATACCGGGCTCTGCTCGGTCTCACTTCACTGTTAGTCGCCGACGAGTTCACTTCGCTCTCAAACGCGGACGGCGGCGCTCTGCTGCCGCTCACGTCTAACTTTTCTAACTACTGTGTCTGTGCTGTACTGCTGCCATCTCGCCGTCTTCGGTCAATAGCGAACTCTTCTATTTAGAAGACTGTGTTTAAGTGGTGGTGGTGTGAGTGAAACCGAAGTGGCGAGTGGAGGAAAGGAGAGCGGCGCGCAGCTCACAGTTTTCACGGTGGCCGGGTCTATTCACTATTCCTATCAATCCTCTGTCATCCTACATAATATGCATGCCGCGAGGTGTGCTCCTTATGCGCTCTGAGACGGGCGCTGTTGAACGACCCAACATGCATGCCGCGAGGTGTGCACCTTATGCGCTCTGAGACGGGCGCTGTTGAACGACCCAACATGCATGCCGCGGGGTGTGCTCCTTATGCGCTCTGAGACGGGCGCTGTTGAACGACCCAACATGCATGCCGCGAGGTGTGCTCCTTGTGCGCTCTGAGACGGGCGCTGTTGAACCTTGATCCGTAAATTATTCATCCGTGTTTATTTATTTACCGATTAGATACTTCCCTTCTTCATTATTCGTTCACTGCCTCTATTAATCCTACATCCTCTCACAATTTCCCCGGCCGCCAACCCGAATGCTGCGAGACGTAACAAACACTATACAGTCCACACAAGAAAGCCAGAGACGTCCGCAACATTCGCTGGTCCTCCGGGCCGGATCGTATCAGCTAAGAAAGTAAGAAGTCTAGAAGAGAATGTACAATACGTCGATACTGTGCGTGAACAACCGTCCGTGACGTCGATAAGTTCTGCTCCCACCGTGTCAGTCGAATTGAGAAGTATCGTGGACCGATGGAAGACGCGATGGAGACGGAGCACCAGGAGACGACGCCTGAGAATTGCGAGCCTGCAGGGCAAGAGGAGACGGAGACGGAGAACCGGGAGACGATGCCAGAGAACTGCGACCCTGCAGGAGGAGAGGATGGAGATATCACCGCTGAACGGAAGGCATTAAAGCTTCATCGCGGTCGCAAGGCGGCCATGTTCACACGCTCGTGTAACAGGGCTGACGCGCAAATAGCGCGGCGAGCCAGTGAAGAGGAATTGAAGAAGCGGCTCGAGACGCTGCACACAACGCTGGACGCCTTCATGGAGGCAAATGAGGAGTTCGTAGAGAAGTTGCAAGATGTGAGCGAGTTGGAAGAAGCGGAGGAGTACGCCACAAGAATAACAGCACGGCACGCCGAAACGGTCGCAAGAATTGAAGAGGCGATAACTCGCCCATCAGCGAGCCGCTCAGCGTCACGCACAGGAATGCTCCCCCTACCATCGGTGCAACTTGAGGAAGGAAGCAAAGTGTGCGGGTCTCACATATCACGAGGCTCAAAGGCTTCAGCCACTTTCAAGGAGGCTGAAATCACCGCGGAATTGAAAGCTCTCGAACTAAAGCATCTCAAAGCAAGGAAAGAAAGAGAACGAGAGATGAGAAAGCAGGAAGATTTGCTGGAAGAAAGGGCTCTAGAAGAGGAGGTGGAACGTGCAGCTTTGAAGGCGCGTCTCTGGAAGGCAGCTGGCAACGAGTTGGAGTGGGAACGAAGACACGACTTTGAAGATGAGGTCGCTGTGGAAGTGGCGCCTAGTCGTCAAAACAACACCGGATGCGGCCGCGAGAAGGGAAACGAGCAAGAGCAAGAACGCGTGGTCAGTGGTTTGGGAGAGCTCCGGCGCGAGCCGCCGCCACCGAAAGCTACTAGTACCTCTCCGATGGCCGACGAGACGCCGAGAACTGCCAACCAGGACCCAACCAGCTGGGTGACAGCGTTGGGTTCCGAGCGGCGATGTGACGTCCCGGGCCCATCAGCATTCGTGAAAAGTATACCACGTCTGACGCTGCCTACCTTCCGAGGCAGCCCTCAAGAGTGGCCTCGCTGGATCGGCCTATTTAAGGCGCTCGTCCACGACCAGCCGTCTCTATCGGACTCAGAGCGAATGGCTCACTTGCAGAACGCCGTAGAAGGGCCGGCAGCCCAAGCTATTGAAGGCATGCTGTTCAATGGCAGCCTCTACCTGGAAGCTCTGAGAACCCTACAAGAAAGATTTGGGAGAGAAGAAGACATCATCCAAAGTCACTTGAGGAAAATCTTCACTTCCAACCCACCAGCTCTCACGGATCTTCCAGCCATGGAAAAGTTCTACGCCATCGTTCATAACACAGTGACCGTCCTACAGAATCTTGGCTATTCAAGCGATCTGTCCAGTAGTGAGAACCTCAGGAGGGTGGTGGAGAAACTGCCGAATGAGCTGGCCCGAGAATGGGGTCGTGAAGTGTTTCAGCTACGGCCAGAACGACCCACTCTGAAGACCTTCAGCGAATGGCTTCAGGTGCAAGTCAGCATCCTCAGCTTCTCGGCCGTACAGTCTGGGACGTCGGAACGGAAACATGCAACAGGCACGCAGCGTGAAGGGGCGGTGCGGAGGACAGCGCTCACAACTGGAGCGACTCATGGAGCTGGAGAAGTGGAACCACATTCGCCGCCACCCTGTCTGATGTGCGGCGACAAGCACAGGGTGGCTGACTGCCCGTCATTCAAGGAGAAAACATTGGAAGCGAGAATGGAGATGGTGTACGAGAACGGTCTTTGCTTCTCATGTCTGAGGAAAGGCCATTGGACCAGGAGATGCAGATCCTCACGGAAGTGCGGGGTGGAGGGCTGCAAGCTCACTCATCATCCAATGCTACACAGAACCTCAGGAAACGCGAGACACGATGAGGGAAGCTCAGGGGAAGAAGACTCTCCGAGTGGATCATCCGCGGCTGCGGCGCCACATCGGCAAGCTAAAGGCAGGCGAAACTCGCCGTTTGTAGCAGCCTCCCTCAGCAATGAGACCGACACACTGCTGCAGGTCGTTCAGGTTCGCGTCCACGGAGCGGCCAAGTCAAAAGACGTCCTGGCGCTGCTAGATACCGGAGCTCAGACATCACTGTGCAGCGCTGATGTCCTGCAGGAGTTGGGCATCACCGGGGACCTTCGCCAGTTCTGCATCCAAAATGTGGAGGGAAGCGGAGCTCAGAAACCATCTGAACGCGTTACCCTGACGGTTAGCGCACTCGGCGATGGTGTGAAGAGAGGGTACATCGAAATCCCTGAAGCCTGGGCTGTACCATCACTGAATGTGACTACCCCAACGGTATCTCACCGCCAACTCAGGCAATGCAAACATCTCCGTGGACTAGCATTTCCGCAGTATGATGGCGGTGAAGTGAAACTGCTGCTCGGAGGGAACGTGCTGGAAGCTGTTCTCCAACAGGAAGTGCGAAAGGGTCGTTCCAACCAGCCAGCAGCTATAAGAACCGGGTTTGGATGGGCACTGGCTGGTTCCATATCAGCAGTGGTGCCAAGCAGCCTGCGCCAGGTTATGTTCCTGCAACGTAACGCCCAGAACAACGACGACGACCTAGCAAGCGCCGTGAAGGACTGGGGTTCCACGGATGCCTTTGGGACCAACTACGACAAGCCTGTAGAACAGTCCAGGGAGGATGAGCGTGCGCTGTCAATCCTGAAAGGCAAAACAAAAGAGCCTCCGGACAGGTATGAAACAGGCGTGCTGCGAAAGGAAGACCGGGTGGAGCTCCACGACAACGGACGGATCGCAATGAAACGTCTCGAAGCCACGGAACGAAAACTCAAACGCAACTACGACCTGACCAGAAAGGAGCAGTGCCGTCACGTGTCAGGAACGCTGAATCCTGTAGACGACTGCTCAAGAGAGCTGGCCGCGTCTGAGCTAGCGCCAGACTGCAAGCAGCTCCGCGTGCGCGGTCTTCTGTGGCAAGATGAGGAAAACCGGCTATCAAAGCAGGACGCAAGTCCGCTCAGACCAGGACAAGAGGCAGTGAAGGAAGAGAACTTCGCGGGACTCACAACCCAACGACAGCCCGTGCTACCAGACGCCATGAAGTGCTCGGGCTGGCTTAAACACCGTCGAGCGGCGGCCTGTGTGAGACGTTTCACTCACAACACAGCCATATGCGCCTCAGACGATGAAACGCGTCTCAGCGGACCTCTCAGTGCCCAAGAACTCAGGGATGCCGAAATCTGGATACTCAAACGGGTGCAGAGGACAAGCTATCCGGAGGAAACCCACAGTCGGGCGCTGAGGAACGAGCTACCTGGGAAGAGTGATCTGCTTCCGCTCTCACCACACCACGACGCAAGGCGAGGGAGACCATCAGTCATCTTCTCCGATAACGGGACCAACTTCGTGGGAAGCTGTCGCGAACCCAAGGCGGAACTGCAAGCCATGGAAAGAGAGATCGCAGGAAAGCTCATTGTCTTCGAACTTGACCGGCTCTTCAACCTCCCGGCTGCTAGCCACATGGGGGGAGTGTGGGGGAGAATTGTGCAATCGGTGAAGAACACTCTGAAGAAGGTGGTGGGTCCACAGGCGCTCACAGACGAAGGGCTTGTGACGGTGCCCACTGAAGTTGAGCACATGGTCGACAATCAACCCCTGATCCACGTCAGCTCGGAGCAGCCAGACCCAGAAGTTCTTACGCAAAATCATTTTCTGCTCGGTGGCGCGTCGAGGCATCTCACGCCAGGACTCGGGAAAGACAGAGACATACTGCAGCCGACGCCGATGGAAGCATGTCCAAGCCGTGGCGGAACATGTGTGGAAGAGGTGGACAAGAGAGTACGTACCGACTCTCATCCCGAGGAGCAAGTGGCGCAAAGAGCAGAGAGTCCTGCAAGTCGTGGACTTAGTGCTGGAGGCAGAACCAAACACGTCTCGGGGCTCATGTCCATTGGCCCACATCTGCCGCGTGTTGCCGGCAGCGGGTGGCAGAGTCCGGTCGGCCGAGCTTCAAACGGCTATCGCGAAACTGCACACGCGACCAGCCACTAAGATCTGCTTCGGAGAAGAGGAATGCAAGTGAATCTGTGCAGACGGGGAGAAGGAGGATGTCGAGAAGATGAAGGAAGACGAAGAAGGAAGAGGACGATGAAGTAGAGGACCACAAGTGAATTGAAGCTGAGAACGAGACGAATCGAGAGGAGAAAAGTCAACGCATGGCGAGCGAGCGCCGTGTTGGTCGGCCTGGTCTGGCTTGGCTTATTCGCTCGGCAAATGTCTGATGTCCATGTGTGCCGCTTACTAGTGAGTAGTCATAGGAATAGCGTATGAGAAGTTTGTCGGTCATTTGGGTGTGTTCGGAACGTACGACCGAACACAGGGGGGAGTGATGTTGCCGACAAACTAGGCAAATGTCGCGCCGCCGATGCCGAGCCGAGCCGCCGCCGCGCCGCCCCTCACCCCGCCCGCCGGTCCCGACGCCGAGCCGGGCCGCCGCCCGCCCAGCGGCCACCTGTCGCCGCGCATGGTTTTTCTGAGACAAGCAATGGGCCATATCGACGCCGCGAACGGTGGACTGGCGTCCCCCTGTGACCCTGCGACCCGGCTGACCTGTGGCCTGTGGCCTGTTCCGAATGGGGCCGGCGGGGCCCTGGGCCTGGGAACTGGAAGGGTGTGTGAGGGGACGCGGCGTGCCGGCCGCCTTTTTTGTGCTCTGCGTCACGACCCCTGTATCGAGTGACATTTTGGCCATGTATTTGAACCGATACCGGGCTCTGCTCGGTCTCACTTCACTGTTAGTCGCCGACGAGTTCACTTCGCTCTCAAACGCGGACGGCGGCGCTCTGCTGCCGCTCACGTCTAACTTTTCTAACTACTGTGTCTGTGCTGTACTGCTGCCATCTCGCCGTCTTCGGTCAATAGCGAACTCTTCTATTTAGAAGACTGTGTTTAAGTGGTGGTGGTGTGAGTGAAACCGAAGTGGCGAGTGGAGGAAAGGAGAGCGGCGCGCAGCTCACAGTTTTCACGGTGGCCGGGTCTATTCACTATTCCTATCAATCCTCTGTCATCCTACATAATATGCATGCCGCGAGGTGTGCTCCTTATGCGCTCTGAGACGGGCGCTGTTGAACGACCCAACATGCATGCCGCGAGGTGTGCACCTTATGCGCTCTGAGACGGGCGCTGTTGAACGACCCAACATGCATGCCGCGGGGTGTGCTCCTTATGCGCTCTGAGACGGGCGCTGTTGAACGACCCAACATGCATGCCGCGAGGTGTGCTCCTTGTGCGCTCTGAGACGGGCGCTGTTGAACCTTGATCCGTAAATTATTCATCCGTGTTTATTTATTTACCGATTAGATACTTCCCTTCTTCATTATTCGTTCACTGCCTCTATTAATCCTACATCCTCTCACAATTTCCCCGGCCGCCAACCCGAATGCTGCGAGACGTAACAAACACTATACAGTCCACACAAGAAAGCCAGAGACGTCCGCAACATAATGTAAGAAGCGACATAAATGCCCAGATGATAAAACTCTCTGGTCAACATCACACAAATTTATTGACATACTTTGCAGGTACATATTTACATTCATGGCAAATACTTTCGATTTGATTCAGGAACTAGTTGGTAGTAAGCTTGCACTTTTGTAGGTACAACAACGACCATATATTAAATCATAAAAAAACTCATAGCATTCATCACATACCTTTTTACCGAACAAGTACCTAGCTACCATGCAATGATTCTAAATTTTTTCCACAATCCTGATCTATATCTCAACTGACACAATGAATTTGAAATACCCTAACAAAACCTATAACTGTACATAAGAAGAATGCAATACTACAAGAACTATGAATTTCTGAAGTTATTCTCACATGCTGGAATGTTGAAACTCTACTTTTGTCCTCCATTTCCATGTTTGAGCCATCATATCGAACTGTTTTCGTTCTTCAGTCACAAGCTTTCGCACAAATCTTGAATTTTAACACATCATCTTGAACCATGCTCCAGTCTATCCAACAAGGTATGCAACATCAAAGCAATTTTGATTTGTTACAACAGCTTCAGATCATGATGGGCTTGAGGTTTGTTACACCATTTGCCAGACAAATCTCTACAAATTGTGTATCAATTCCCAAACTTAAGTGAGACTGAAGAGTCATGTCTTAATAGTTAATACCCAGGTAAATGCTTATTTGAAATTGTTTTAACGGACTTTCACTGGGTAGTGGGTAAAAGTTATTATTGGTCCCAAAAAGTTATTATTGGTCACAAAAAGGGACCAATAATAACTTTTACCCACTACGCAGTGAAAGTCCGTTAAAACAATTTCAAATTCCCAAACTAAGTAATTGATCATATCAGTATTATGTTTATATAAAGAAACTCAAATAATCCACAAATTGTTATTGAAACACTCCCACAGAATTCACAGCAATAACAGTGCAAGTTCAGAAGCAAACAAACATTGCGCCAGATTTCGTATGAAACGCGCCATCGTCCTGAAGTTTCTACCACAGACGATAGTTCAACCGCAGCCGTAGTGCGAAAACCCCTGCCCACCTTACCCCACGGCGGAGCTCGGTTGCAATTTGTAAATACGCGTTTTCACCGGCGTCCCTTATGTTTTAGGGCCTTGGGGCCTCACCCCGCAAGAAGGGGACATGCCTAAGAGCTGGACTTTTTGCACGCGTTCCCCGCCAGGGGGCGCCACTGAGGAAGCACCCTCTGACGTCACGATAAAACTGCGCGCACTGTGCGCACGGTTCTGTAAGCAAGTAATATAGTGGTGGTTTCATGGTGGAAATTGGAATAAGTATTTTGACGTTGTAAAATTTTAAGCCGTTTTTGTGAAATTAATTGGTAAATGCATTTCAAAAGTATTTATTTAAAGTGTGAAAGGAGAATAATTTGGAGAATATGGATATTTTTGTTCCAATAGCTTATTATGTGAGACATGATCGGTACTAACGGGTACTTCTAAGAAGTAGTGAAGAAGTACCAAACAGCCTGCTCGGCTACGATCGTCAGCTGTCCTTTGGAGCTGGACTTCAACGCTGTAAAAAAAATATGTGCTGAATTAATTTTTAGTTTCACCAAAATATGAGCAATTTATCATTTCTTTTTCATTTTTGTAATTATTGTTGAGTGAAGAGATATGTTGCTAGTTCTGACAATATAAATTATTAATTAAAAAAACGAAATGCGACGGTAAGTATCTGCTACTAAATTATCACTAAAACCAAATACATGAAGAATCTTGCTACCATTGCTTATAAAACGTGCTTATCAATACACAAATGTTTTATTTCAGACGAGAAGGATTCATTTGCCTGAAGTCTTGCGTCATGTGCTACTGCTTTGATTCCAAAGACGCTCTCCGGGTCGGGGTAATTTAGTTCTTCATCGATCGATAAGATTTTGATTCCATTGATATCCAAATTTCCCACAGCCGGCAATGGGAATCTCCTGTCGGTGTAAACGCCACGATAGTCCCATCCAACTCAAACACTGGGGAATATCCCCGCACTTTTGAGGACGGAAATCTATGGACCTGTTCGAAAAATAGTGGATAAGATACGGCGAGTTTTATGGTTGGGTCTCCCTTCCGAGGCACATATTTACGGGGGATATTGGGTCATATTCCCCCGGTCATATTCCCTGTGAAGGTGCCCAGGTTGCTGCCGCTCGAATTTTGGTCGCCTACTTAACAAAACCTCCGTTGGTGCCATCTCAGTTTCCTCGAGGTCAGGCAACCTTCACACGCCGTTGGCTACCTTGGCTGGCCGGCGACTCGTTCCCCTCGTGGCGACGCTCTTGACATCCAGTCAAAAGTTGGAGTGGCTGGCGCCCCCAGTGGGGGCCGGGGAAGGGGCAGTGGGCCTCCACGTTGCTCTCTTCCCGAGCCTATGGTGACTTGGCTCAACTCTCCTCAATAGAATCTGGATTCTGCACGCTGTATTAACATGGGCGTAGACACCACTACGGACAATACGGACAGTGGGTGTGACAATCAGTAGTGCCATTCATATAGAGGGTGTCATATATGAGCGGAGAGGCAACAGTACAGCTGAGCGGAGAGACAACATTAAAACAACAGTACAGCTGGCGTTGCATGGAGCTGCAGGCAACCGGACAGCGGAGGCTTGCGAAAAATAAACAATTCGTCACTTCAACGTATAAACAATAGTATAAAAAGCAACATAAACACATATTCTCATGGTCGTACCCATGCACTAGCGGCTCACGGCGGGCACAGGCACGCAGTGTGGTAGCGGTACCGGATCACACGTCATGGGCGTTGTCTCAGCATAGGTTGTTATGAGCGGAGAGGCAACAGTACAGCTGAGCGGAGAGACAACATTAAAACAACAGTACAGCTGGCGTTGCATGGAGCTGCAGGCAACCGGACAGCGGAGGCTTGCGACGGGTACAGGCACGCAGTGCGGTAGCGGTACCGGATCACACGTCATGGGCGTTGTCTCAGCATAGGTTGTTATGAGCGGAGAGGCAACAGTACAGCTGAGCGGAGAGACAACATTAAAACAACAGTACAGCTGACGTTGCATGGAGCTGCAGGCAACCGGACAGCGGAGGCTTGCGAAAAATAAACAATTCGTCACTTCAACGTATAAACAATAGTAAAAGCAACATAAACACACATTCTCATGGTCGAACCCATGCACTAGCGGCTCACGGCGGGCACAGGCACGCAGTGCGGTAGCGGTACCGGATCACACGTCATGGGCGTTGTCTCAGCATAGGTTGTTCGCAATCTAGTTGAAGCCTAAGAAGACGGCCAGTGGGGTCTCACTGATGCTGAGGCGACCTCGGAGACGATGCGTCGCCCCTCCTGTCGGCGACCTGCGGTGAGCAGGACTCCAGATAGCTGTCTGGCACGTTGCCGACACTGCCAGACGCTGTCAGCAGGCCTCACTTCTGCAAGTGATGTGCAGATGGACGCCAGGTGACTTCGTCTGCAGGCGATTCCGGAGACCGCGGCCTCACCAGGCAGTACCACCTGCATCGCCATGTCGGTGTTTCTAGAAATGGAAAAATAACAGTATCGGTGAAGGACAAGCAATACAATGTATTCTGTTTTCCTCTCTTGCAGGTATACGTAATCTACAATTATCATTGTTCCTATTTCATTCAACTGAACCTGAAAATTCCATATTGGCACATTGTTTGACTAAATCTGTGTAGTTGGAAACAGGGGCGACGCCACGGTGCGACGACTGGAGGGGACATTGACCATTTTGGAGGGGCTCGGACCATTTCAAGTTGATTCTTTCCATGCAACGCCATAGGCGTAATGTTAAAAATTTTAAAAAGTGGAGGGACGAGATCCCCTCCGTCCCCCCCCCCCTGTGGCGACGCCCTTGGTTGGGAAGCAGATTGTTTGAAATACATGTTTGGCTGAACAGTGCAGAAAATATTTCATTGATCACTATAGCTGCAACAAAAAGACTGAGACAGAAAACATTTGCGCTTACCTGGCTCCTTAGACAGTCCCGCGCAACGGAAGTGGTACCATTTATCACAGCCTTCGCATCTGACCATTGGTGCTGCACTGATGCTGCTGCACTCCCCACATTCCCAGTACATTAGGAGCGTGTTGGCTGTGAAAAGATTACATGAGTCATGGCGCATACATGAATAGTAAGATGTTTTATATGTTTAACATCGCATAGCAAAGACAAAACAGCTGGGAGTCAAGTGTAAGCCAAAGTGTAAGCCCTGCCATGTTTTGCAGACTGGATTTTAAGCAAGAAAAGCTTTGCTAAAAATGACGCTTGACGAAGCCTCATCCTACTGGGCTGTCTGACATGTCTCCCTGTAAAAAGCATGTGGCCCTTATATTGTATATATGATGAATATGTTAATAATGCAGAGAAAACACAGTATAAATTATACCCAACGTTTCATCTTAATCGACTTTGTCAAGGGTGTTTGAACAGCTTGAGATGAGTGAAGTGTAAGGGTACCTAGGTACATCTGAAAATAAACTGAATCTGCGTTCAATAAACATTGATTTTGATAATACATTTCACAACTCAACTGCTAATAAGTTAGCACGACAGATAACTAACAATCGCATGAAGAACTTCTTGATTCGCCTTGACATCACATTGTCGTCCGAACGAATGTTGTCTGAAGTTACACATTTGTTTTTTCTGCGCAGCATTTGTGTTTGCCATTTACCGCACTAAATGTTCGCCAGCGGTGGTGACTTTTCCTTACCTGCTCACGAAACGTCACACACGACATGACGTCACCCGAAGACGTCATCAAAAAGTCCAGCTCTTAGGCGTGTCCCAAGAGCGTATATATCTTTCCCGAGCGAAAAAAACAAACATTCCAGTTTTTTGGCGCTTTTGTTTCAATTGTGGTGGTTCTGTTCGAAGGCCTATACAGATGGTGTTTGCGCAAAATTTCTAACGGAAAATCACCGACTATTTAGTGTCGACAGCTGCATATTAACTTTTTGAACACGCCTTCATCACTGCTTGTTTATTGGCTGTCTGTGGTATTGGGCTGTGTGGCTGTAGGTATATACCGTGTGTTGCTGGGTGATTGTGATAATATTTTGATGATTAACCTTTTCATTCAGCGGTAGAGACCCACAAGTTGACTCCATTATAAATATTGTCTCTTTATCATGAAACAGACTCAGAAACCTTGGCATGAATGCTCTCAGGCTCTCAAGAGAATGTTGAAATTCAGGTCTCAAAAGATTAAAATTACAATAATGAAATGTTTCACCTACCTTCCAAGCCATAAACACTCATACTGGTACTGGATGGAACTTAAAATAAAAAACAGGGGTGGATAATTAGGGGTTTGAAGCACCCCCTGGGATTTTCCACCAATGAAGTACCTACCTGTATGCTGCAGAGACCAGGGCCCTGTTTCACCGTTGATAGCAGCACGCTACTATCAAATTGCGCGAGCTGACGTAATGTGATGAGGTCACACTAATGACGTTTCGTGTAATCCGTGAGCTGCGTTTGGAACAGAGTTGCTGTTTCGTTGAATGCGATGTGTTTGATCGCACGGCCGTGAAGCTGTTGGCAGCAATATTTGATGACATCACACAGATTGACGGTGTCATGGTTTGCTGATGTTTCCATGGAAACCCAATTTGACACGTGTGATAGCAGCGTGCTGCTATCACCGGTGAAACAGGGCCCAGAATAGCATGGTCTGTGTTGCACATATTGATGCTGAAGCTATACCTACCTACCTATCAAATGTCTTTCAGATAACCTACCGAGTGTTCACATTCATCACAAATGCTGTCATTCTCCGGTATATTACATCTGATGTCCTGGGCATCATCAATGTCAGGTATGCACCCTTTACTTTTTTCCTATCATGCATCAGTGATGCATCCAATGTCTGAGTTCCTAAGTAGAACATATGCTATTTTCTCACCAGAACTGTAGTGTGTACTCCATAAGAAAAATGCTAATTTTTCGTATGTTTCTAGTTGAACAGAGTTTGCTCTTATTTTCTAGTTATTGTATAAAATGAAGTAATATACGGTTATCTTCATAAGCATGTACCGAATTACCTGTTCCTTTTGACTGACATTCAGTTCTTTATTTAAGTGTAGTTTTAAAGTAGGTAAATCAATTCTGTTCAAAGTTCTGAAGCCCTAGTCTGCTTCCCAGGCTGGCTCTACTCTACTCGACTGACACCTTTGTCAGTGTGGAGGCTTTCCGTCGGGCGGCGCTGGGCGTGACAGAGAGCAGCACGTGGCGCCAGGCCATCAACTTGGTGTGGCTCAGGTACATCGTTCCGGTCCGGACATCAGTTTAACTCGAAATGGTCACAGCTGTTGGGAGAAGCTGCATATCGGCAGTTCCCAGCAAGAACATCCCAAGTGTTAAATTTTCGAAACTGTGATTTTCATACCATTCGACTCAGCTCGACGAGCTGAGTCGAATGGTATAGAAATCTCAATTTCAAAAATTTGACACTTAGGATGTGCTTGCTGGGAACTGTCGATATAGGTACCTACTTCAAAAACAGGTGTTGTTGTGGAATGTGGACTGTGGAGGCAGTCAATGGGTAGCAGCTAATCGGCACAGTTCTGTTGAGTAGTAGTGGTTTTAAATGGTCATTGCCTCGATAAATGACGTTTATTTCTTCAGATGTGGGGATCGTCATAGGCACATAAGTATGTAATGTTTTATTGCCAGTGAATTGAGTGTATTATAAAAGAGCAGTGTTGTAATTGCCTCTGACTGACGCCCCGCTCCCCTGTTAGCGTGCCCGTGTCAGCGGCGGTGTCGGCGGCGCTGGCCGGCCTCTGGCTGCACGCGCTCAGCCAGCCGGCGCCCGAGGTGACCTCAGAGTACCGTCTGGGCGTGTGGGTCACCGCGGCCATGGTTGTACTGGAGACGGCCGCCCAGCCGCTGGTCATCCTGGCGCAGGCCATGCTCTTTGTCAAATTGAAGGTGAATGACGGCGGTGGGGTGACGCAGAGGAGAGGAACAGGGTGTCAGGGGAAAATATTTGAGGCGCGTCGGTTCCCCGATGACTCTGCTCGACTGCTATATGCTCGATGACTCTGCTATATCAGTGAAATTATATCCGAAGCTCAAATCGCCTGCTGCGACAGTCGTTTGCGGATCGTCGATCGTTCACACCGCGTTAATGTACTGTATTCTCCCTACCTTGCTGGCATATGTGGATTATCTCTGACTCTCTTATCGTCTTCTCGCCCCTCCCCATCTCCTCTCACCACTCTCTCACCCACCCGCTCTCCCTCTCTCCCAAGGTGGTAGCCGACATGGTCACTCTGTGCAGTCGGGTGGCGCTCAAAGCCTGGCTGATCGCCCTGTACCCGTCCCACGCCATCTGGGCCTACTGTGTGGGCCACGCGGTCAGCTCCGCTCTCCTCGTGGTCATCTATTACGGCACCCTGCTCTGGCACGTCCGCTCACCGGATAACTGTCTACCGGTGAAGTCGGCGAGCGAGCTGGGACCCAGACTGGTGCCGGGACAGGTGAGGCCAGTGAACTACATATTTGTAAAGGGGCGGGGTTTCAAATGTAGTCAAGCGTTTTCGCGGTCATAGTGGTTTCTTTTGGCCAAGTCGTCGCATTCTTCGTTTCATTTAGCTAGAACTTTAGGTCTAAGGCCTCTTAGACTGCAGTCAAACGGTATTAAGACCTACCTGTGTTACAGACAGCTCACGGCAGCGCTGGTTCGAGTATCCTCAGAAATAGAGCCAAAGTTGTGCTGCCACGTTTTCCCAGCAACCGCGTCTGCCTCTAACATTTCCTGTCGCGACGGTGGCGATGTGACCCGTGCTGCCATCTCTCTTCACTGATCAGTAATACCTCTCCACAAGTAAGCACACACTCCTCTGATATTAGCCAATTATACTCGTAGCTACTCTTCATCTCCGCTATAAGTCCTTACTGCCAGTCGTTGTGATCTTCATCTTGGTGTCTTTTTTTGTCATTCGGTTTGTTTTGTTGCCCAGCTTCTATCCTTCTGGCCATCTCTCCCCTTCTCGCCAGTCACTGGAAGGGGACAGTTTGGCACCTCTCCTCCAGCTGGTGCCTGACAGCTCCCTCCCCCTCCAGCCGGTGTCTGCGGTGGCGGGCCGGGTGCTACACGACCTACTCCGCGCTATGAGTCTGACCCTACCCCCTCTTCCTCCAGCCGGTGTCTGCCGCGGGGGGCCGGGTTCTGCACGACCTGCTGCGCGCCATGAGCCTGCTCTGTCTGGTTGCCGTCACGTTCGGCTGGAGCTACTCCCACCTGCTGCTGCGGCTGTACGGAGGCGCCCTGCTGACCGCCGGTCCGGCCGTCAGTCTGCTGCGCGCCCAGTGCGCCTACGTGCTCCTACTGGCGGTGAACGGAGTGCTGGAGTGCTACACGTTCGCAGTGATGCGCCAGGAACAGATCAATGGGTAAGTGCCGTGGAGGGTTTATGGAAGGCAGTCGGGAAATGGTCGGGGCTTAGTAAGGAGTGAGGTAAATTAGTCGGTAGAGGCTGAGCGGATTAGGAAATGACGTTCTCATGTTGGTTTTTGTTGTTAGACTGCCTTTTGCGGCTAAAGGCGAAGTGGAAAGGCTGGCCAGTCGTGTCGATAAAGTGAAGCTAGGAACGTTACTATCGGGCGCTTTGACAGGTGTTGTGGCGTTTTCCGGTGTTTCAGGTATAACCGGAAGATGGTGCTGCTATCTGTGATATTCGTCATCTCGACAGGGATCTTTACTAGGCTATTCGGCGGGGTTGGATTGATCCTCGCCAACTGCGTCAATATGCTGACCAGGATATACGTTTGGTGAGTTTTTGTGTTTTTGAATAGATTTGATTTGTCCTAATTGGTCTAATTATTTACATCATTATCCAATCTGTCATGGATAGTCAATATCACGCTTTATTCGCCGATCTCGATATACTTGGATCTCGTTACTTCACCCGTCCATCGACTGATACGAATGTCTGCTGTCCCCAATAGTGTCCTGTACCCCTCTCAATTCTCATCCCGTGCCCTCCCCGTATGCTGCTGGTTCCCGATACAGTGTCCCGTGCCACTCTCAACCATCATGTCTTCGTCCCATTTTCTGCTGCTGCTGCCCGCTCGCCCCGTCCAGTGTGTTGCTGGCGCTTGATGCAGTGTCCCGTACCCCTTTCACCCTGTCCCCACCCCGTGTGTCGCTGATGCCCGATACAGTGTCCCGTACCTCTCTCGTATGTATGTATTGTATGTATTACCTTCATGGACAATCCACGCGGGGCGTGGCGATTACAGTCCGATTACTCTCACCCTGTCCCCGCCCCGTGTGTCGCCAGTTACCGGTTCGTGGCCGGTCTGCCGCTGGAGCCGGCGGTGTCCGTGCCGCCGCTGCTCGGTCTCCGCCCGCCGCCCGCCGTGGCTGCCGCGCTGGTGACCGCCGGCCTGCTGGCAGCCGGCTCCGAGAGCTGGCTGTATAGTCTCTCTTGAAAGTATCGCGTCCTGGGCTGCGGCGGCTCAGCGAACTATTCCATTCAGTTTGAGGACCCCAGTAGGGAGGTCATGGCCTGTATCATAAAAAGTACGCTGTAACACGATTTCACGCCAGCGGTAGAAGGAAAATTGCTATATGACGCAGGCCCCAGCGGCTGACAACTGGGTCAAAACAGGCGGAGGCCGGCCAAAGGTCATGCTCGTATCGCTCTCCCTTGACCCCGTCCACCGCCCCAGGCGGATACCGGTGCCTCTTGGGCTCACCAGCCGGACGCTCATTGGTGTGCCTTTCTGGGCGCCAATCACTCAGTGTGCGTGACGCGTAAAATCACAACGAAGCGAAGTTCCGCCATAACCCCAGTGGCGGATCCAGGGGAGGGCAAATAGGGCAATTGCCCTCCACAAAGGACATCATTTTTAACATTACGTCTATGGCAGTGCATGAAAAGAGACAATAAATTGTGATGGTTTGCCCCTCCCAAAACTTTGGGTTGGATCCGCCTATACATAACCCTTACTGTAATGAGGCCTTCTGAATGACGTAAACAGGTCATGCGGGGTGTGGGGGGGGGGGGGGAGGAAGCCTGGCATCAAATAAGTTTTTAAAAAGAACATGGCTGAACAGCATTATTTTTTCTTTTTTGTCGCCGTTCGTTAACCGGCTCATTAAAAAGAGAGAACTTCAAATATAAGACTAAATGGCTAGACAGCGAATTGGCGAACTGGCTAGAGAGATAATTCTTGTTTTTGAATCCGCTTACGAGTGCATGTGCAAGCACGGATGCATTCTGTTAGCGGGTGCAACAGATGATTTTTTAGGTATATGCGCACGAGTTTCCGGATTTTACCCCCCCCCCCCCAAAAAAAAATGTGACAGTCGTGCCGATGACGAGTCAAATTGCTAACTTTGCAATGAAAACAAATCTCAACAAATCCTCTGCGAGTAGGGTGGCCTCCGTTGACCACATGCTTAGCTACCATCACAAGTAACCGGATGGCGACTGCCACCCCCCCCCCCCCCATCCCTCCGCAGTCCGCAACCACTTCCCTCGGCCCGCTGCGCCGGCTGCCTCCGCGTGTCAGGCTTCGGTCAGTGCTACCAGCGCGGCGGCTCTCAAACCTTTCCGCTCAACCGCGGCTGGGACAGGTGGCGCCTTCCTTCGGAGTCGCGATACTTTCAAGAGAGACTATACCCCAGCTCCGCCGCCGCCCATGTGGCTGTGGGCGCGCTCTGTGGGGCCGCCGTGGTGGCCGCGGCAGTGTACAGCGAGCCCCGCCTCCTCCAGGCGGTCAAGGAGCGGGTCGGGGATAAACTGAAGCGCAGCTAGCGGGGGTGCTACTCACATGGTCACGCAGGGAATAGGGGTTGTTTTGTTGTGATATTTATGTGCATTTTGGGTTGAATATACACCGTGCCTGTCAGTAGAGTGGATCTATTAATTTTAAGACTGGTGCGACTGCAGGGGCGTTGAGGCTATCGGCCATTTGAGAGCTGGACAGTGCTTGAAAGCAACTTCCTACCGA